>NW_024070205.1:48564596-49002083 GCF_014754425.2 Oryx dammah
GGGGCTGTTCTCTAGTTGCGGTAGGCAGGGGCTGTTCTCTAGTTGCGGTGGGCAGGGGCTGTTCTCTAGTTGCGGAGAGCAGGGGCTGTCCTCTAGTTGCAGTGAACAGGGGCTATTCTCTAGTTGCGGTGTTCAGGCTTGTCATCGTGGCGGCTTCTCTTGTTGTGGGGCACAGGCTCTGAGGCACGCCAGCTTCAGTCATTGTAACATGTGGGCTCAGTAACTGTGGTGCCCAGGCTCGATAGTTGTGGCTCATGGGCTTACTTGCTCCAAGGCATGTGGGATCTTCCCAGATCAGGGATCGAACCCGTGTCTCCTACACTGGTAGGCAGATTCTCTACCACTGATCTACCATGGAAGCCCCCCAGGAAACATTTTTTGAGGCAGACATCTTACCATACTAGTTCCTGGGGGTACAAAGCACAGTATTTTAGACAGCTAAATTACGGCTTTGCCTGTTAGCAGCGTTACTTGGTGTAGAAGGTCGGTGAGGTGTGATGGGCTGTTCTAAGTGGCTCTCCTTGACCAGCGTGTGTGTGTGTGTGTGTGTGTGTGTTGGGGGGGGTGGGGCAGACAGTTGTGTTCTTACATTGACACTGAGTGACTCCTGTGTCCCGGATGATAGGCAGGCTCTATGACCCTGACAACGGGTGGTGGGCTCAGGGGGGCTCCTGACGCCCAGCTGGGGTTGCAACTATGAGGAAACTAGACCCTGACCACCCACAATGCAGAAGAATCTTGCCCCCAACCCCCATCACTGACCCTGATCTCAGTGTCCATAAACACTACAAGGGCCACAAGGATCCCACTAACTAGATTTGCAACCGGTGTTGGCATTGTTTCCTCCTTTAAACAACCTCCTTTTTAACACCATCCATTGATAAGATAAGTGATGAGTAACTTCATCAGCTTAACCTATGACAGAGATCACTAATCATCTTGTTACTCCCTGATCCTAGGAGAGAAAGACAGTTCTGTCGAGGAATAGATTTAAGTCAGTATTTCCTTTCATTCAGTGTTTTGAGACACTCACAACATGCCAGGTGTCAGGGGCTGAAAAGTACAGATGAGTGAGGTGTAGCTCCCTGTACTTCCCAGTGAGGCATAGTCTGACAGGTCAGACTGGGGTCAGTGCCAGGGCAGAAGCACAGACGCCATGCTGTGGGAAAGCAGGGGGAGCCAGACAGGAGTCCATCCGGGTATCTGGAAAAATACATCTTCATATTGGTTACTTACATAGCTATGAATTAGATGAGCTGTTTATTTAACTGAACAGTAATCCAGAAATAAAGAGTAAATGTTGTATTATTGGAGGAAGTAGAGGTATATTATCCTGACTAACTCTTGATTCCACTTTTAAAAATATCTCTCTGCTTCCCTTGTGTGCACGTATTAGTAGCAGGCGGGGCTGCCCTGACAGCTCCCCGGCGTGCAACTGGGTGTTGCGGTGGCCCTGGGCAGGTGGGGTAGGAGCGGAAAGCACCTGAGACCAAGTGCAAGTCTCACTTTTCCCCCTCATCCACTTCACCCAGCCTCTGGCCATTCACCCAGGAGATGCTGAGTCCTGGGCTCCTGTTACCAACTTTGGTCTAATATGTATTTATATTTTTGAGGCGTGAATAGGTTTTTGGATCCTTGAGTTTAAAGATGCTCTCGTTCCATGCCTCCCACTTCAGACACTGAGCAGCAGAGCTGTTTCCTGTCTTCCTGGTGAGTCTTTCATGGCTTATCTATATGAGAACAAAGGCGTGATGTGGAAACTCTTGAGACTGAGATGTTTAATCTTGCAGGACAAAGGCCCATGATATGAACATTTTAGTATGTTTATCAAAGTACTGAAAAAACACTCTCTGAGAAGATGCACATGGTAACTTTCTGTGTGTGTGCACACGTATTCGGTCCGTCCAGCTCTTTGCCACCTATGGATTATACCCCGCTAGGCTCCTCGGTCCATGGGATTTCCCAGGCGAGGATGCTGGAGTGGGTTGCCATTTCCTACTCCAGGGGCTCTTCCTGACCCAGGGATTGAACCCAAGTTTCTGTGTTTCCTGTATTGCCGGGGAATTCTTTACAGTGACCCACCAGGGAAGCCCTGATAACTTTCTGAATCGATACTATTGGAAGAAGTAGAAAAACAGCTCACATTGAAAATGTTTTTCCTTGTAAAGTGACTATTAGAATCATGTGCTTTTATTTACTGAAGAAAGAATGGCTCCTTTAAATGCCTAGTCACATAAATGTCACAGTCCTGATTTGCCCAGATTTGCTCTTTTTTTTCTCTTGCCTTGCACATATGATGCTGTTAGCGTTTATCACCATGTTTGGAAACTGCCAAGATAATGACTGTGTTAATTAATCTGGTCCCATGTATTTTCACCATTAACAGGAGCATGACTGAGTGGGCCCCTCATCCCTTTCACATCTGTCTCCCGCCTTCCCTGGGGAGGAGCAAGTTTGAGTCATCAGGGGAAGATGGCTCCTGGGCTGTTCTTCATGGGGACAGGCATACCAGCCCTCCTCACAAGTACCTTTTGTCACTGTTAGGCATCTAACCTTTCAGGTCCATCTGTCCAGAATTATATTTCTGTTAAGAATGCTGCTCTTAGTCTGTGTTTATTCTAGGAGGGCAGATAGCCAGTCAGTGGGTTGATTCTGAATCTTGGACCTGCCCGCAGAAAAGCTACTGTGGGGTGTGAAGTGTGCTCCTGTCTCTGTAAGTGTGTCTCTGGAAGGTGACTTGGAACAGTGAGCTTTGGACCTTCCTGAGTGAGACTTCCAATCAGCAAGAAAGCTTATTTCAAGCGATGTCATTCCCTCTCAGATGGGGGAGGATTTCAGTTATATCTAGTGCTTAATAATTCAAGAGTTCATACTGTCCTCTCTTAAAAAGCTCATCTTCATGTATGCATACTCACACGTCCACACGAGCACACAACTCTCCTGGCAGAACTGAAATAAGGTATAATTTATCTACCTTTATTACTTGAATTGACTGACTGTAGCTTATATTACATCAACATTAAAAATGAAATATTTCAAGCTCCTTGTACAAAACGATGTTTATCTGTTGAAGTGATATTTGAATTAAGTATCTGAAGCAGTACATTGTGTTTTGGAAGAATGCTTAAATTACTTACGACGTTTACAGGATCTTGGTTTCCCAACCCATGCCCTCTGCAGTGGAAGCCTGGTGTTTCAACCACTGGACCACCAGGGAAGTCCCTTTATTAGTTTTTTAAATCAAAGCTATACATGCTCGTAAGTTAAAGAGTTAAATCATTTGACAAGCTTGATATGAAAGACACGTCCATGTAGTGGGCATTTCCTGCTTCTAGAGGTCCACTAATATTTCTTTCCATAGCATATCATTTCTCTGTTCCTACTAGCTTGATTGAGTTAGTTTTAGATGACCTATTACAGCAACTCTCAATATGTCCTCTGTGGACCATTTGAGTCCCAAGATCCTTTTGTTGGGTCTGTGAGTTTAAAACTACTCTTATGTACTATTCAGACATCCTTTGCTTTTGTTTACTGTGTGGACATTTGCTCTGATGGTGCAAAGGCAGTGATGGGTGAAACTGCTGGTGTGTCTACATGAATCAAGACAGTGGTGCCAAACTGTACCTCTAGTCACTGTATTCTTCATCATCATGCATGTGGAGTTTTTTAAAAAACTGCATTTTCACTTAAGAATGTCCATGATGAAGCAATAAAAATGATGAATGTTATGAAACCTAGAAATGTGTGTTGAAATGTGAGGTATTTCAGAGACGTTCAATGGTTGTCTTGGGGAAAAGCACTTATGGGGTTGTCTGAGTTGCAAGCTACTCGCCTTCTCCTCTCTGCCACTCTGGTGGAATACATTTTTAGATAGTTGAAAGAATAACTTGAGTATTTGGCAGACATTTTCTCAAACATGAATGCAAAAGCTTGCTATTTAAGGGGAAAACAGCTGATGGGATTGATTTACCAAAGGTAAAATTTGAGCCTTCAGTTGAAGTCTCAACTTTTGGAAAACTTGATTTTGCCACCATGGCAAAGTTTCTCAACACTTAAAGACTTTTCTGATAAGATTACTGGGGATATTAACAAAGGTGACTTTTAAAATATTGTATAATGCAATATGTCAACATCTGGAAGATATATATAATTCAGTAAACTAATAGTTTCCAAATGACCAATGCGTTATATTATAAAATCTTGTAACATAATATCCATTCAAAGTGCAAGATAGCCTAATGGATATTAGTACAATAGAGTGCTGAATATTTATTAATGTGAATTCAGATTGCTCATTTCAGTGAACCTTTAAGAAACCACCATTTGTAAATTTTTAGTGTAGTATCAAAGAAGAATGTCCAAAATTATCTGAAAAGTTTATTAAAATAGTCCTCCATTTACTAACCATATATCTGTATGAGGTAGGATTTTTTTCCTGTGTTTAACTGAAACAACATACCCACACATAATTCACATAACCAAAACAACATAAACCAGGTATTAGGTTTATGAAAATGTAAAACAATATCAATATTCTCATTACATTGTTTAACTTGGGAAAATAAATGTATTTCATAAAATATATTATTTATGACAACATATAATGACCTTATTTTTATTTAATATATATATATTTAAAGTTTTAGTTTCATTTCTAAAATAGTGAATATTGATAGATTTAAGAGAGAGAGTAACCTGTTCAGACTGTGCAGGTCATGAATTTGGAAAAGAATTCTTGAGGAATATGTAATAATCATTTTAGCTAATACATTTGATTTAAGGACAGAGTTATAGAATACAGAGGATAGCTTGGGGTTGAATTAATGATAAATACATGGAAAACTAAGCAAGTTGAAAAACAGAAATCTTATACAATAAAGCTCTTTTTAAGAAGGATCTTTTTACAATCCTCAATAATTTTAAGCTTGTGAAGTTTTCCTGAAACTGACAAGTTTGAGAATCACTGACCAATTGCTTAACCACTGAGGAACATAAGGGTTTAATTTTCTTTCACCACCACCCACCCCATTCCTACACCACAGGTAAGCTTATTTCTTGCCTTCCCATTGCTCCAACAATTTTGATTCGATTATTATGAGCATGTAAAGGCTGTAGAAAGGTATTGCTGTGACATATAAAGGGTATTTGCAGTTGATCCATTTAACTGGTTACTTGTCCTCTAAGTATACAAGAGGGGTAAAATTTGATACTTTGAATCTGAACTGTCTGTATTCTTTCTTGACACTTAATCATTTTTGGCTAGAAGAGACCAAGTGGCTCAGTGGTAAAGAAACCACCTGCCAATTCAGGAGACCTGGGTTCGATCCTTAAGTGAGGAAGATTCCCTGAAGAAGGAAATGGCAACCCACTCTAGGATTCTTGCCTGGGAAATCCCATTGACAGAGGAGCCTGGTGGGCTACAGTCCATGAGGTCACGAAAGAGTCATGCGACTAAACAATAGAGTTCTAGATTGCAAGTCAATTTCCCTCAGAATCGTCAAGGTATTTCTCTAGTGACTTTTTAGCATCCAGTGTTTATGTTGAAAATCTGAATCTTGATCATTTATAGACAACATTTCTCATCTCTGTCTCTGCCTTTCTCTTAAGGAGTCTTTTATCCCTCATGTGAAATTTCAGAGATGTGTTTTGGTGTGGATCTATTGTTATCCATTGTTCTTGCACTTCATGGGCCCTTCTATCTACAATCTCATGTTAGCCTATTCTAGGAAACTTTATTTCTTTGAAAATTTTCTTCCCTTCCATTTCCCTTGTTTAGTCTTCCTGGAGCTCCTATTATTAGGTCTTATGGTCTGGTTTAAAAAAATTATCTTTGCTTTTCTATCTGCCAAACACTTTTTTCCATTTTCCCATATTTTCTGGAAGATTTCTTCAATTTTATCTATTAACCATTTTATTAAGATTTTCATTTTTGCTATCATATTTTTAATTTCCAAGAGCTTCTTTTTGTTATTGTTGTTCTCCAAATTTTCCTTTTTTAAACGGCATTCCATTCTTGCTTTATGGATATAGTATTTTCATTCATCTTTCTGAGAATATTATTGAAAGTGGGTTTTACTTTGTTCTCTTTTAGTTTTATTTCCTCTGTAGTCTGTCTTTCCTCAAGATGGTCTTCTTTTTCTCTTTTGTCTTAGATGCTTTCTTCAAATATTTGATGCTCCTTGGCTGACTGATCATGTTTATGAAGGAGGCACAAAATGGGTGAATGGAGGAGCATGAAAGGCCACTGAGTCTGGTCTTACCTGTGCAATGACCTAAAGGAAACATTAATTTTTTTTTTCTTTAGTTCTTTTCTTTGGAGTTGTTCCAACTCCTTTAGAAAAGACTCTTCTTCTAACCTGGTGGGTACTAGTTTTCTGGGACCCAAGAGGAAGGAGACAAGAGATATCTCAAATTCGGTATGTAAACTTTGAGTTAATTCCTCCTTAATTACTTCCCTACATATAACTGTGCTTAGTGGGTTACACTCTAGAGACCCTGGGTTTTATCATCTCAGAGAATAAACCTTTAGACTCTGCCAAGGTGGGAAGGTGCAACCACCCAGAGCAGAGAAAGGGATCTGGAGTTCTAACTACTTCTATTCTTTTCCTTTTCATTCTTAAATTTTATTTAAATTTATTTATTTATTTTTAATTGGAGGAGAATTGCCTTATAGTATTGTATTGGTTTCTGCCATATATCAACATGAATCTGCCATAAGTGTATATATGTCCTCTCCCTCTTGAACCTTCCTCCCACACCATACCAACCTTTCTAGGTTATCACAGAGAGCCTGATTTGAGCTCCCTGCCTCATACAGTAAATTACCACTGGCTGCCTAATTTTACGTATGGTAAGGTATATGTTTCAGTGGTACTCTCTCAGTTCCCCCTACTCTCTCCTTCCCACTCTGAGTCACAAGTCTCTTTTCTATGTCTGTATCTCATTGCTACCCTGCAAATAGGTTCATCAGTACCATCTTCCTAGATTCCATATATGTGCATTAATATATGATATTTGTCTTTCTCTTTCTGACTTACTTCACTCTGTATGATAGACTCTAGGTTCATCCACCTAATTAGAACTGAGTCAAATGTGTTCCTTTTTATGGCTGAGTAATATTCCATTGTATATATGTACCACAACTTCTTTATCCATTCATCTCTAGCTACTTCTTAAACAGAGTTTAAAAACCAATCCCTTTGGCTTAGTTCAATCACATTTACTTCCAGTGATACTGTCAATTCTTGAACCTTTTAAGGGTTTCAAGGTGTAAACTGGGTTGTTTGCAACTTGACCATCACTGGCTTGGGACTTATCTTTCTTGGGTCTGCTGGCTTATTACTACTCGTCTATCTGGGTTCCAGCTTACAAAATTATATTGCAGTTGCTTCCTTTCTCATTTTCTTCAGCCTTGTAAGTTTCCATCCTCTTAAGTACTCTTTATTGTCATTTTATTAGGGTTTTAGGAAAGAACAGTTCTAAGTACATGTATTGAACCCATCAGGTTTAACCAGAAGGGCTTTTTTTAATATTTAAAAAGCATAAAAATAACTTTCATACTCAGTATTAAAATAACTTTCATACTCAGTATTAAAATAAAAGTACCTTTTGTATTATATTAGTAGATGAATTTGCTAAGACAAAGAAGCATTTATTCAGCTCCTATTTCTTGAATAAAGTTATTTATTTATTTTAAGAAATTTACCAGTATCTGCAATATATAGGCATAACAGAAAAGTAAGCGATTTGATTTTGGTTCCAACCTTGAAAAATCATAATGTAATATCAGGTTTCAAACTCAAGTTGATGTGGGCAGATATATGTGTTGAAGATAAAGAGACTTTTGGGGCATTCCAAGGATGTTCTGGTTTTTCAGGATAGAATTTTTTATGATCTTGATTCAGTTGACTGGTTCATTCTCTTCTTTCCCTTTTATTTTCCAGAAACAGGTCATGTTATGCCATTAAAGTGAAAGATAAGTTTGGTGGTGTGGTGGCAAGGTCAGGAAACTATGGACCTTCCTTGTTTGCTAAGAAGCAATCCAGGAGCAGGTAGACTTCCATGGACTCTGCTGCCTGGAAATAAGCCCTACAGACCCAGAGGCATGCTAGAGCCCATGACTGGGCCGTGGGGGGAGAACTTACACCTTTAGAAATGGGCAGTGCTGCAAATCAAGATGTTTTTCCTGGTTTTAAAATCCTTACGAGCACATCATACCTAGACCCGATGTTTCTCTCAGGGCAGCCTGGTGAACTCCTAAAGCTTCATGATTATGTCATTGTTATTGTTCACTCGCTAAGTCATGTCTGACTCTGAGACCCCATGGACTGTAGACCGCCTGGCTCCTCTCTCCATGGGATTCTCCAGGCAAGAATACTGGAGTGGGTTGCCATTTCCTCCTCCAGAGGAACTTCCCAACCCAGAGATCAAACCCACATCTCCTGTATTGCAGGCAGATTCTTTATCACTGAGCCACCTGAGAAGCCCCAATTGTGTCATTATATCAACATTATAGATATTGTATTTACTTGTCCTACTGTAGCCCAGGGAGGCCAGGTGAAACAGTGGGAAAAATACAAAATTTGGAGCCAGACAGGTTGACATTTAGATCCTTCCGGACATTTAGATCTGGCTAGTTCTAGCTCTGTGACCTTTGGCAAACTCCTCTCAGCCTCATCTTCACTTTCTGAATCTGTAAAACAGAAACTCTATTTTTACCTAGCAGGATTGTTATAAAAGTAATCAACAGTGAGTCTGCCCTCACCAGCTATGTCCTGCAGGAAACCTTGGCTCTGTGGGCAGGTACCTCTGGCCTGTTTCTGTTTCCCAGCAGGGTTGTGGCATCATTAGTAAGGACCCTCATTTTTATAACAAAATAATGAACTTTACCTTTTGTTTATTTGGTCTCTAAAATGTATGAAGCCCCTAATTCAAGAATATAGGATGAGTACTCTATACTCACACAAGAGTATGATCTGAAGCTTTTTTCTCTCCAGTACTCAGAATCCCCGAGGATGAGAAGTTTGGTTAAGGGTCAACAATTTAAAATGGGCTTCCCAGGTGGTGCTAGGGGTAAAGAACCTGCCTGTTAATGCAGGAGACGCAAGAGACATGGTTCAACCCCTGAGTTGGAAAGATCTCCTGGAGGAAGGCATAGTAACCCACTCCTGTATCCTTGCCTAGAGAGCCCCATGGACAGAGGAGCCTGGTGGGTTACAGTCCATAGGGTTACAAAGAGTCAGACATGACTGAAGCAACTTAGCACAATTTAAAATAGGACTTACAAGTTATCCAACTATTCTAAGTTACATCTTGGAATAAGGTTAAAATACTGAAGAAGATATTTGTGTACTTGTACCAAATCAACTTAACCCTTTTTATAATCAAGAATTGTGTCTTGATCTACCTTCAAGAAATTACTGATATGCCCATCAGAAATTACTACAAAAAAAATTACTGTAATTTTGCTCAGCATTTGCTGTGAATTTTGAGGAGGAACACTGATTATCCATTGCATGGCTCAGTGTCCCTGGTTTCCAATGCCTTAAACAAGACCTCTGTCCTTTACACAGGGAGTCACCTTTTCTCTCCCAAAGAACTGGCCTGTTTCAGCCTCGTAATACAGAGTTGTGAGACTCAGAGTGTTTCTCTCTTTGCTTTTGCACCAGGAACATTAGCATCAAGTTTTAAAATCAGTCATAAAAAATGAGCAAACTTTTTGTTTGGCATGTTAGATATCTCTAGACCCTGTTTTTGCATAAGCATTTTATTAATTTTGTTGTATTTGCCTCTTTTTAAAAGTAACGTGACAAATTCCTTTTGGAAACAGATGAATAAATGAATGAATGAGTTGTGAGGGAGTACAGGGAGGTGAGTGACAGTAACTGGCCATGTTTCATAAACTGTAGTGTGAGGTACAGTTGTGGGAAGTGGAGGATTTTAGACTGGACAGGAGAAGACAGGCAGACATGAAACTATTTTCAAGTGCTTGAAATGCTGCGTCTTAGAGGATATAGTGGATGCTTTTCATTGCTCCTGAGGATAGAGAAAGAGCCACTGTGCACACTGTCCATTAATTGATTAATTCATTTCCAAGTTATTTTTTTCTGGTGCCTGCTGTCAAGGCACTGATGAGGAAAGTTCTCTGCTCTCAGATTGCTTTCATTTTTGTTCAGTTCTTCTTCAGTCACTCAGTCGTGTCCAGTTCTTTGTGACCCCATGGACTGCAGCATGCCAGGCTTCCCTGTCCTTCAGAATCTCCCGAAGTTTGCTTAAACTCATGTCCATTCAGTCAGTGATGCCATCGTCCATTTTAGGGAAACAGGTTTTGGCCGACTACAAGGGAGAATTTTCCAACAATCAGAGTTATCCAGTCGTGGGGTGTGTTTCCTTTCTACGTGAGGAGTGTCCCACCTGGTCGCTGGGGAATCCCAAAAGTGGCTGAGTGAGCCAGTAGCCTGAAAGCTACCCCTGCATCAGGGGAGAGGGTGGACTTATTGACTGTTAAGGTTTGTCCCTGCTCTGCTTCCATGATTCTCTTTGACTTGGAGGTTTTAGCGCAAAACTGAAGGATTCGTTTGTTTCAAAGTAAGTAGGTTTTCAGGAGGTGGGGTGAGGGAAGGCAGTAAAAATGCTTTCACAAGCCACTTCCTCTCCTCTGTGGCCCTGGGGGTTCCCACGGGTGCCCTGACCCTCCATAATCCTGGCTATCATCCTGGCAGCAGGGTCTCAGCCAGGGTTCCTAGGAGCCTGCGGTTATCTCCTTACAGGGAGTCTTATCAGCTTTCAGAGCCACTGTGAAGATTGCATTAACCATTGACAGATACATCCCATATCTCTCCCCATGGAAATGACAGTGTGGCAAGGACATCTGGGCCCATGTGAGACCCAGTGCCCAGAGCCCACGTTCTTTCTACGGAGGAGATGAGACAAGGGCCTCGAGCTCTCCACCAGGAGAGAGGTGGGCCCTTTACCAGGTGGGAGCCTGGTCATCGCTTTCCATCTTCTACAGTCAAGTCCAGAGGCTTGCTGTGGGAATTAGGAAGCGAGGACAAGGGACTGGCCAGTGTAAACTAAAAGAAAAATACAGTTCAGAAGAATTTTTTTCCCCACCATGTATATTCACTCTTAAAATAATTAGAGTTTTTTTGGAAATAATTTTTACCTTACAGAAATTTTGCAAAAATAAAAATAGTACAAAAGATACCCGTATTTCCTGTACTTAGGTTAGCTATGGTTCATTTCTTTTCTGAACCTTTGAGAGTCAGGGGCATACACCACAGTCCTTAATGCCTAAATACTTGAATGTGTATTTCCTAAGAAATGGGATATTCTTTTGTGTAGCCAGAGTGCAGATTTTAAAAATCAATTAATTAATTAAGTTGTGGGTCTTCTTGGCTGCAAGGGCTGCTCGTTAGGTGCGGTGCTGGGGCTTCTTGTTGCAGTGGCTTCTCTTGTGTGGAGCACAGGCTCTAGGGCGTGTGGGCTTCAGTAGCTGTGGATCCCAGGCTCTAGGGCTCAAGCTCAATAGTTGTAGCATACAGGCTTGCTTGCTCCATGGCATGTGGGATCTCGGATCACAGATTTAACCTGTGTTTCCTGCACTGTCAGATGGATTCTTTACCACTGAGCCACCAGGGAAGCCCCAGAGTGCAGTTTTCAACTTCAGTATAAAGTTAACTGTGGTGAATAACTTTACCATCCATATTCCAATATTTTCGAATTGACCCAATAATGTCCTATATAGCCCTCTCTTCCTCCAGTACAGGGTTCGGTGTAGGATTAGTTTGGATTTAGTTGTTATGTCTCTTTTAGAAGATCTTTTAACAGTGACATTATTAAAGTTCATTGGTCATCTCAGTGCCTTATTCTAAATCTGTAGATAAAAATACTTCTAATCTTACGGTATATTTCACTTACTTTTGTCCTTTGGTTCACTTGAAATCCGAGGCAGGATTCTCTGGAATCCAAACCCACTCCCGTTCTAAAGAAAATATGGTGTGGAAGGGAGAAGGGCAAGAACTTTGAATGTGCATTTTATACATGGTTGACTTTTCTTTATTTGATTTGAAACATACAAGGGATTTCCCTGGTGGTCCAGTGGCTAAGACTCTGCCCTCCCAATGCAGTGGGACTGGGGTCGATCTCTGTCTGGTCAGGGAACTAGATCAAACATGCTACAGCTAGGAGTTTGAATGCCGCAACTAAAAATCCCATGTGCCGCACTAAGACCCAGTGTAGCCAAATAAATAAATATTTTTACAAAAACACACAAAAGCAGATCAAAGACTTTGAGATCATCCTCAAATTCTCCTGTTGTCAATCTGACTTATTGCCAGAAGTTCTTGCCTTTGTCTTCAAGGAGGAAAAAAGTCATCATTTTGAAGTTCTTTGTTTTAACTTGAGACAACACACTCTTATGAACCTAGAAACAGAAAAAAATACTTTTACATTTACTCAGAGCCCTTATTTCAGTGCATGCATGCATTTTATGAGCCAACAGCATCTACACGTGGGGTAATTAAGGATTTCTATGTACACGTTGCTTTGGATAGCTCAGCAAAGAGTACATTCAACAACTCTGGTCTCTGCCCTCCAGAACAACTTGTTTAACATGCATCAGTGTGCGGCTGAGCGACTTCACTTTCACTTTTCACTTTCATGCATTGGAGAAGGAAATGGCAACCCACTCCAGTATTCTTGCCTGGAGAATCCCAGGGACAGAGGAGCCTAGTGGGCTGCTGTCTGTGGGGTCGCACAGAGTTGGACACGAATGAAGCGACTTAGCAGCAGCAGCAGCAGCAGCAGCATGCATTATTAAATAGAATACCACATCAAGAAAAAAATATGCCTCACACTTCCAAGACATAACACAGACTTAGAATTACTGGGGTGATTTTTTTTTTTTTAGATGGCAACATTTAACCACAGAGAAACGAAGTAATTTGCCAAAACTTACTTGAAAAATCAGATACAGAGATACTTCCCCAATGGCTCAGGTGGTAAAGAATCTGCCTGCATTGCAGGAGACCGCTGTTCAATTGCTGGGTTGGGAAGATCCCCTGGAGAAGGGAATGGCTGGCTACCCACTCCAGTATTCCTGCCTGGGCAGAGGATCCTGGCAGGCCGCAGTTCTTGAGGTCGCAAAGAGTCGGACACGACTGAGTGACTTTCACTCACTCACTCGGTTAAAAAATCAGAGATACAATAATGACATTGTTGGTTTAATCCTTCACTTTAAAAATGCCCTGTATGAATGTCTTCTTTTTAGTATCTATGCTAAGAGACTGAGAGATGGTGGAAAAGTAATAGGAGATAGCATTTTTTGAAAGGTTACAGAAACCTAGTACATAGCTTCTTTATATGGGAAAAAAGTTAAATGGGAAAAAATTTAACTTCTCATTTTCGCAAGGTGCAGTTTCAAATGGAAGAAACGTCACAGTGGTCTGTATTTAAGAAGCTGCAGGGGCTCCTTGGTGCTTCAGTGGTAAAGAATCTGCCTGCAATGCAGGAGACACGAGTTCCATCCTTGTCTGGAAGATAACCTGGAGGAGGAAATAGCAACCCACTCCAGTATTCCTGCCTGGGAAATCCCATGGACAGAGAAGCCTGGTGGGCTATAGTCCATAGGGTCACAAAAGAGTTGGACATGAACTGAGCGGCTGAACAATAACACCAGGGGTTCTGAAGGCTGGTAGAGGGTCTGATCAGTAACACTTTTTAACTTACCTCTTCTAACTGTTGACATAGACTTTTTTTTTTGGCTGTTCTAAGTATTTCTCCTTTTTACTTGTCTTACTTTGCCTATGTTACTGTCAGTTATAGACAGAAAAAAAATGGACTTTTAAAATAACATGTAATTTAATTATTTTCTGAGTTTATAATAGGTTAGATTCACAGTTATCATCTTGGGAGACGTGTGCCCACAGGGTATAAAAGCAATCACATAAATCATGAAGTTTCTTGAAAATTGTCTTTCCTAGGCTAGTCGAGGATTCTCTAAACCCTTGCTGTCCAACAGTCAATGTGTGGCTATTGAGCATTTGAGATGAGTCTAGTCTGAATTCAGTTGTACTGTAAGTAAAATACACATTGGCTTTCCAAAACTTAGGGCAATTAAAAAACAGTGTAAAATATTTCATTAGTAAGATTTCTTTTAGATTGATTGCACATTAAAATGACAGTAATTTGGATACATTGGGTTAAATAAAATACATTCTTTAAATTAATTTCACCTATTCCTTTTTACTCTTTTAAGTGACTATAGGAAATTTTGAACTACATACTCAGCTTTCATTTGTGGCTCCCATTATATTTCTATTGAACAGTGTAAATCTAGAAGGAAAGAAAATAGAGAAAACAACAACAAAAAACCCCACAGACAAAATTCAACTCATTGAGTGTATTTTTAGAGTGCATTACTGATGGAAAAGCTGAATTACCCAGTGATCCAGTTTTGGGGAAAGAGTAGTTACGTTTGGATTTCATTAAACTTTAATTAAATCTATTGTAAATCTGCTGTAAGGTCCGAGTCGAGAGGAGAATTGAACCTTTTTGTTTGCTTAAAAGTTTTTTCTAACGAAATCCTGAACTCATTTCAAAAGCGATTTTGTTTTTAAAGCTTTGTAAAAAGCTTTCCATTCACTGAGTTTGGAGGGTTAATTAATACTGACCTCTTAGGAGGTTAAAAAATTATGAAAATTATCCAGAAATTTATGAAAGGAACTGTCTGCTCTCCTGGAGAGACATCTGGGGGGACTTAGGGCCCTCAGAAGCCGCAGGTAGTCATTCACTTCTGTGTTCACACCTTCAATAAATGAAAACACTGGGAAAGATAAAATATTTATTCCTATGTGTCTATAACTGAATTTATGGGTAGAACTTGCTAGATATTATTGCCTGTGTAAACCCATGTAACTATGCACGTAAAGCATGTTTTTATTAGTTCCTACATAAAATTTTTATGATAATGGCAAACAAAAGGCCAATTTAGTTTAGCTGAGTTTGTTCTTATTACTCCAGCTTCGAATAGATAAGCAACAGTGCAAATAGTATCAGTCAGTTGGGAAGAAGGTCGGGTCTCCTAAGGGTGGGTCTCCTGGCCAGGAAGGCTGAAGCAAGGCTGCCTGTGGGGAAGCCCCCAGAAGGCCTGGCTGGCAACCTGGTTAAGTGAGGCCAGTGGAGGCTCTATTGGCTTTCAGGCCTGTCATTGAACAGTTATATTCCCAGTTGGTAACTGCAGAGTATTCAAATTCAGTTTTTGAAAAGGCCTGCATAACTGCTATTGAAAGAACTCCCACATACTGTATTTCAGCTGGGGACTTACAGAGAAAAAAGTTCAAGTGGCTTATTGTGGGTCATCTCCCACTCTGGGATTTAAACAAAGCACAAACAGAACAAAGTTCCTTTAAATGGGGTGCCTTCATCTGAGTGCCTCCTGTCTGTGCTTTGGCAGGCTTGCTAGATAGAGGGGGGGGGGCGGCCCACGCCTCTTATTCCCACTACTGCCTTTTTATGTTTGACCCTTGTATGTGGCAAATGCTCCCCGTGCTGACCTGGATTGGAGGGAAGTTTTTCTAGAATCTGAAGGTAAAGCATCTTTCATAAATACTGCTTTTTCGCTCCTGATGACTAGTTAAAAATTGATAGTAAGTCTGCAATCTGGAGCGAACATAATTCCTGGAGCAAAATTCAGGAGAACAGATTTGACACATGTAAATGTACTTAGGAGGCCAATAACAAAAAATGTTAACTGAATGAGTCTGAAAAATGAAAGATATATGAGTGTTATAGGTATGTAACACTGAAGCCTATTAAGAAATCTACTGAGAAAGTGGGCATGCGTGGTATGTATTAGGTTTACTCGGAGCTGTGGTCTGTCTGGGATATTAATGAAATTACAGTTTGGTAATTAGAAAGCTGCAAAGGTTTGGATTCTATACATTAGAAGTACCTACACATCAAAAAACTCATGCTTGGGAAAAGCTTTCCTCTAGACATCTGGTACATCTCCTTCTGGGTAGATCAACACTGGAACTCTTCTAGACAGTTGGTTACTATGATTGTTCTTAAGGTCTCCGTGGAAAGAAGGAGCTTCTGTAACTTCTTACAGCCCTGCTTCTGTGATGTCTTCCTTTTAGAGTCCATCTAATTCGAGGTTCTTTATTCTGTTATTTCCTCAGTAGGTGTTTACTAATTCTCAAATGTGTCTTTGTATATTTAATACATTTTTTCCTTAGCATTCTCTGTCCCAGACAGCCTATAGCTCTGAGTTAAACCTAATGTGCACCATGCTTGACCACTTTCTCAGTGTATTTCTTAGTCTTTAGTGTTATATATCTATGACAATCATATATCTTCCATTTTTCAGCCTCACTCAATTAAAAATTGCCCCAGAGGAGTAGTTTTCATTTTTTTGCAAAGACACTGCGTGGCAGAATTGTTCTTCCAACAGGAGCAATTCTGGGGTTTGTGTATGTGTGTATCCTTGTGTGTGCCTGTTTATTTTGGCCTCATCTTGGGCTCTGGGGAAAAAACAGTCTACTAAATCTTAACCTACTATAAAATGTCTATATGTTGTTTTGCTCTTGCCAGCTTTGTATGAATGTGCTGGTGATAGGCCATGTAGAAAGTCAAAGAGCAGTTTTCAGTAATTACTGTAAGAGGGTTGCTCAGGGTGAGAAAGGTACTCCAAAGGCAAGATTTATTTTCTGCCTTCATGGACCTGACCTTCTGAAATGGCTGTGTTGCCGTCCATGCTGATAAGGGGTTACTACAACCTCTATGTATTCTCAGTTTGTGTTGAAAATCATAATTTGGGGCCATCAGCTTCTTTTTGTGATGGCTTTGCTATTCCATACTCTGGATCCAAGAATCTAGATCTATTTGCACGGTTGCCCCATATATGGAAGCCCTGCAGACTTCAGTGTTACTCTGTGTTAAGGGTGGAATCAAGGTTTGGAGAGTTGAGGAAGGATGATCAACAGACTCAGCTGAGATGCTGGTGCTTTGTTGCTTTCTCTCAAGAGGTTGTTAGGAGAATAATTTAATTTTGGGAGAATTGCAACCAGACTGATTTGTTAATACAGTTTAGAGTCTTTTAACTCAAGATTGGATGAATAGCTTTTCAAGTGTGAATGAAAGACAAGAATCCCCAAAGATCTGCTCTATTTTAAATAGCAGACTCCAGGGACTCAAGATTTGTAACAAAAGGGCAGATGTGGAAGAGATGAACTCACGGGTCCCACTCTGTGAGAGAATAAAGCACAGCGTTGGCTGCAATCCCTGAGGTGTCGGGGTCTGCCAATCTTGCTGGCTCTAGGTTGCTCACTGGGGGAATCTAGTTAGATAGGCTCACAATCAGTTAGTTGGTATTGACTTTGCTAGGTCTGACCCATATTATAAAGTTCTGACAAGTGGAAAGTATAGCTGAGCTTTGGGAAAAGCCGTAGCATGTAAAATAGACGAGAAAACCAACATCTTAAATGAACAGAGAAGAAATTTGAGCAGAACCATGAGATGAAGAAATTAGGACACTTGATGGAATGTTGCAGCCCAAACAGATTAAAAATAGGTTTTTGTTGAGTAAAGACATACAAGATTTTACAAGTTTGGCTTCAACTCACTCAGAAACTCTGTCTCTTTGTTAATGATGTTAAAAGAGTCTTCTGTTTAAAGATGCTTGAAGAGGTACTGAGAAAATAATATGGACTTGAAGAAATCTAACGACAGCAAAGTTAATTTCTGAATTTCATTTTACAACTCATGGGGTCCAAGATTTTAAAATATCCTTGAATTTGAGAATTCAGGGTTAAGGATATAAGGGATAACCAAATATTATTAAGGGCTTCCCTTGGCTCAGTGGTAAAGAATCTGCCTGCCAATGCAGGAGGCTCAGGTTTGATCCCTGACCTAGGAAGATTCCCCTAGAGAAGGAAATGGCAACCCACTCCAGTGTTCTTGCCTGGAGAATCCCATGGACAGAGGAGTCTGGCAGGCTACAGTCCATGGGGTTGCAAAAGAGTTGGACACGACTTAACGACTGAACAACAAAATGTTATTAAACTTCTAAAGCATTCTCAGTATTATTTTTACTAGTGAAATACACAGTGGAAACATGCCTGTGTAAATAAATGTGTTTTATTAAGCATCCAGATCCCCTGGGTGAACCAATTCAGAAATCCATCAAATGCAGCTGGGCCTGGTGACAAGATTAGTATTTGTCCTGATTGGGATTAATGATCAAGAGTTTCCCAGGAAGCAACCCTGCTGAGCCATTGCCAGAATTCTGGGTGTGTAGGAAGTGATCTGATCCTAAATCAGAAGGGACTAGACCAAGGTACAGTTCCAGACCTCTTCACAGGATTATTTTAGGTCAGCCCACAAATATTTGCCTACTCTTGTACAGCTTTTCAATGAGAGACTTTGAAACATCAGTTTAGAGTCTTAAGCTGTTGTTATTTGAGGAAAAGGATATTTGAAAGTGTTTTTATTTGATATTCCTTATGGCAGATCCCTGATTTTGGAAGCTAAGTGGCAGAGAGGTTGATTGACTTCGTGAAGGTCCTGCAGCCAGCTCTTCAGGTAGAACCAGGCCCCTGGCTTATTGCTGAACTCAGACCCTGACTCTCTCTGTCTGTGTGTATTTCCAGGAATTCTCAATAATTTTAGAGTTCTGCTGTCCTAGTGTTAGTTGTCTGATCCTCTTTTAAATAAGTGCTGCAATTGACTAGCTGTGCCACAAACCAGATGTGTGATTTTGGACAACTCAGGTCACCAATATGGACCACAATCCCTCCATGTTTGCACATGAGAGTTGGCCAAGACTCTATCTAAGGACTTTTCAGCTCCATTAAAACATTTTTGTGAAAATTGCTTTTTGGCTGGTGTAGGATTTGGCAGTTCTGTGGCTGGCAAACAGAAGATGTGAGGTCAGTTCAAAGCTGGAACATTGAAAGTCTGTGATCACTTGGACAGAATCAGCCCCCTTTTCACCATCAATGGTTTGGTACTGCTCTGGGGAACCCTTTCTGTTTTGTTGTTGTTGTTGAATTGATGTATATGTATGTTTTTGCATAAAGGCCACACAAATGTTAAATTAGGGACATACTTTAAGATGAACCAGGAATATGTCTAAACCTCCCTGCGTTATGAGCAATAATGACTTTAGGAGTCCCAGAACTGCATTATCTCATTTTATCCCAGACACAGGCTCACGAGTTCCTCTCCCTGGGGAAATTCGGGCTAAGAGAGGGGAAATGACTTGCCCTGAGTCCCTCATATTGTCATCAACCAAGTCAGACCCAGAATTGGATCCTCTCATTCAGTACAACCCTTCAAGGGCCTGGTGCATGGGACACCCTTTTCTTGGCATTGGGATTCCACTGGCAATTCCATTTGGCCCAGCCTGTCTCCAGTCTGGGCATCTCTTCTTGGTCACTGTAGTTTGAGCTGGCCAAGGAAGAGCAGGATGAATCCTCTGGTCTAGAGCCAACCTCCATGCTGTCAGCTTCCTCCAAGGACTCCAGATAAGGACAGGCCCCTTCCCAGGTGCTGGGAGGCCTGCAGACCTGTGCTTTTACATCTCTGGGACCAAGGCTCCAGCAGCTCCAAACCTCACCCATTCTTTTATGTGGACTCTCCGTTTACCATCCCAGCATCCTGAGGGGGGTGTGTGTGTGTGTGTGTCTGTGTGTGTCTGTGTGTGGGTGAGTGCATGCACACATGAGTGTACACATATGTATGTGTTTATGTGTGTGTACATGCCTTTGTTTGTCAAGTTCCCAACATTGTCCCCTTGGTTTTGCCCAGAATGCAAGCTTGCTTTGGCATTTAGTGAAGTGGCCATTCTGCAGACCTTGGTAGGTCACTTACAGAAAAGTATTGTCTCAGGTCCCTCTTGACTTTTTCTCACGAGAGCTCAGGGAAAATATGAGGAAGTGAGGTGCCTACAAGGAATGCACATTATAAATTCCAGGCCATAACGCACTGCTGGTTTCTTGAAAGTTTTCCAAGCATTAGCCAAGACTTAGGTGAAGAACAGTGGTATGTTCTGGGAAGGGACTGCTTCCTAAAGCTGCATGATGTTGTATAAACACAGCAGGTCAGGCTTGGATGGAAAGGCTACGGTCTGTATTAGAATTAAATACTACATCAGTTCTGTAATCTAATGTTCAGTTTCTTAATCTTATTGTGTTTTCTCTTGGAACCATAACTAATAAACAATGCCATCTGTAAAAGTTACTTGAGCAATTCCAAGCCCCCGCTTTTGCCCCAGAAGTTAGAACTATGTTTTTTAATTAGAAAAGGGTGAGAGAGTGGCTCAATTTTGTGACATGGGTCTTTTAAAACATATTTATTTATTTGGTTGTGCCAGGTCTTAGTTGCAGCATGTGAAATCTAGTTCCCTGAACAGGGATGGAACCCAGGCCCCCTGTATTGGGAGCACAGAGTCTTAGCCACTGGATTACCAGGGCAGTTCCTATGAGTCTTTAAACTTCTTCCTTCACACCTTTTATCTTCACGTACCTCAGGGTTCTGGGTGTAGCTAAAACTCTTGCCTGGTACCAGGAAGAGCCAAGGACAGGCAGAGGGACTTCAACCTGTGAGCCTGATTTTGTCTCTCTTGGAAACTGCGTTCCTAGGATCGATTGCCCAATAGTCCAGAGAATTCCAGCTCCCTACCTGGCCATCACATGCTCAACTCAAGCTGGCTGAGAGGAACTGATCTCTTCTTTTTAAGAATTGTTTTCTATAATGTCCTTTCGTTCTTCTCTTTCTTCCCTTTCTCCTGTTTATCTCTTTTTTTCTTTTTCTTTGTCCCTTGGCCTCTGTTTTGTTTGCCTTTTCTTCCCCACTCTAGTCATCTGTGTCACCACTGTATTGAATGAAGTATATGCTGAAATATCTTATTTTTATTGAATACAGTTTATATATCTCATTCACAGTTTTAAAAACCAGGTGAAAATAACATTTATCCTTCAAAAACAAGGACTTGCCAGGTGTTTTGGTGGTAAATAATCCAACTTCCAATAAAGGAGATGATGGAGACATGGGTTTGACCCCTGGGTTGGAAAGATCCCCTGGAGGAGGGCATGATGTCTCACTCCAGTATTCTTGCTTGGAGAATCATGGACAGAGGAGCATGGTGGCCTAAAGTCCATGGGGTTGCAGAGTCAGATACGACTTAGGGACTGAGCTCGCACCTGTGCTCAAAAGCAAACAAAACTCCAGCAATCCTTTCCCAATTATAACAAGTTCATTTTTACTTGTGTTTGGTCATTAATGTATTAATTGGTGTATTTATTAGATATATTCCATATCCAGATACTGTGCCATTCTGGTAGACCCAGTACGTATCCTCACTGGGCTCACCGTCTAGTCAGGAAGAGAGACCTGTTTGTGACAGGCAGTTACAAAATGAAATAAAACAAATGCTCTGATGTAAGGGCAGGTGTGGGGACCATAAGGAGGGGTGGCCCCGATCATTCAGGGTGGGGAGGCATGCTCAGGGCGTGCTTCCTGGGGCCCTGGCGCTTGGAAGTGTTTAGGGTGGAGAGCAATGGGTGGTGGTGATTTAGTCGCTAAGTCATGTCTGACTCTTGTGACTCCGTGCACTGTAGCCTACCAGGCTCCTCTGTCCTTGGGATTCTCCAGGCAAGAATACTGGAGTGGGTTGCCATTTCCTCCTCAAGGGGATCTTCCTGACCCAGGGACTGAACCCACGTCTCCTGCATCGGGAGGTGGATTCTTTGTCACTGAGCCACTGGGGCTTCCCTGAGCAATGGTAACCTTCCCCCAGTAAAAGAATAGCCCACATGATTCAGTGCATGGAAAAACCAGTAGTTCTTTCAGGTCTTGGGAGCCGAGCTAAGAGTCACCTCTGGCCTACCCCTTGATGAGGGTTGTGCTTTTTCCTTTGACTGTTCTGCTCAGTCTGAATTTGCTTAGTTGCAAATTGAAAGTGAACTCAATTACATCAAGATTCAGACCATTTGATTTTACTTTCCTTTGATCATAAAAATCACCAAACATTGGATAGAGCAAGTCTGTGTGCATATTGAGAAATTATTCAAATGATCCTTTCCTCTGCTCTTCATCAACTCATTGACTGTTAACACGTTTTCTGAATAGGGCAGCCATAGCTGAAGAGCTGTGAATTCTCTGGATGTGATCAGTGCAAGATAGAAAACTCAAGGATAGAAAGGGAAGCTGGCGACATTACCTCCTCCGGACTTCTTCCATGTGGCAGACAGAGTTTAAACTATTATTTGGTGACAGTTGTGCCTCCTTCATAAGGTTGTGGTCAGGATTAAATATGGCAACACAAATACAAAGCTCTTAGAATAGAGCCTGACTCAAAACCAGTAAGGAATATGACGCTGCTCCATTAGGATGTCTGATGTCATTTTTCAGCATTCTCTCAGGCTGAAACTAACCTCATCATGTCAGCTCGACTCCAAGTATCATTATTTGTCTTTGAATGTGTTATCAAACCACCCCACAAAGCATACTTGAGGAGTAAGTATTAAAAGTATTTTCAGACAACGTATTTACATGTATCTGTATGTAGAAATAGGCTTCCCTGGTGGCTCAGTGGTAAAGAATCCCCCTGCCAATGCAGGAGACACGGGTTGGATTCCTGGGCTGGGAAGATTCCCCTGGAGAAGAAAATGGCACCCCATGCACCTGAATATTCTTTCCTGGGAAATCCTATGGACAGAGGAGCCTGGGGAGCTAGCCGTCTAGGCAGTCGCAAAATAGTCACACGTGACTTAACAACGAAACTACAACAAGCATATGTAGAAATACTATCAGGTTAATGGTAAGACTTTATCATTTGTTATCAGATATTCTTTAAAGGAATATTTGAGCTCTGCCTTGAGCTGCACATCTCAGAACTAAGAAATCTAAGGGAAGAATTCAAAACAGACATGCGCCTGGCCTTTGCTGCACCGTGTACCTCAGTCTTTTCTAAAGCTTTTGGGTGGCCCTGCCCCTTTGCCTTCTAGCAGCACAAAGAATAAAAGAAGACAGTCGCCCTGTGCTGAGGGGCCAGATTTAAGCCCCGATAACGGGTATCATGAAACACAAGCAGCCTCCTCTGTTTGCTGAGTCTCATCACACAGGGCAGAACCCTGGATGATGGCGAGGCTGTAAATTACGGGTGAGGAAAAGGTGGTTTCTCCCAGGCCCCGGTAGCACCGGTGTGTGCAATTCTCTTTTGCAAGAGGTCACTGAGTCAAACGCTGTGGATGGGTAATTTTATGGCCGCTAATAAAATTTATAGCCAAAGCAAGCTAAGATAATAAGGGTAATCAAACATCTAGCCCTGGAACATAGGAATCCCATCATGGCCTCTTGGTGCTGATGGGGGAGGGGGTGACTGGACAGCATGTGGAGTTTATCAGACTTGAGGCAGCCGAAGGGTCTGAGAGGTGATCTGTGTGCCTGGGAGCCGTGAGGACTGGGCCAGATCTGGGACCAGGCTCAGGTTATGTGGCTCTGCCTCTGTTCTGTGGACAGCATACCTAGGGCTGTAGGAAAATTAACCAAAGCATTAATGCCTAAAAGTCAACAGTGGCATAGGAGAGGTTCTGAACCAACCCAGTTCTAGAATACTCCATCATGGAAAGAATGTTAACCCACAATTCAGGTGTGACTTGACGTGAGTGAAGTCACTTGAGTGAAGATGAGGAACGATAGCATTTGACTTGGCAAGTGTGCAGAATTCAAATGCGGTTTCACCCAAGGGTCCACTTCTGCTGGGGGCTTTCTTCAGCCCCTTCTGGCTCTCCTGGTTTCCCCCTCCCATTGCCTCTGTGGCTGAGGGCTCTGGATGACCCCGTCTCCTGTAGGCTGCGGGCATATGCTGGTGGGGTCCTGTCACAGAGGCTACCCTGCAAACTCACCCTCAGAGTCTCTGGACCCTGCAAACTCACCCTCAGAGTCCCTGGAGGACTTGGCCTCCTTCTCTGACTTGGCTTAGACCCTCAGAGTCCTCTGAAATGACAAAGCAGGCACAGGCCACCTGGGGCAAACTGAAGAGGATTAACTCTTTGATGCTGTGGTGTTTTTGTTTTGTTCCTTTGTTTTTATTATTGTGGTAAAATAAACATAACCTAAACGTCCCCCTTTGGTGTTTCTGGATAGAGAATCTTTTGTCCCTTGGGTGAGTCTCACACTGGAGAAAATCTCAGCACCTCTGCTGTGTTCCAGGAAAGGCCTGTCTTCCAGCACAGTCTCTAATACTACAGGACAGTCTCCTCTTGAACTACTTCTTCAAGTGATTCTACAATATTTGGGAAATATTTAGAGCACCTACTATGTGCCAGGCATTGCTTTAAGAGCTCTGAAGTTTCAGGTACAACCAAATGATTGAGTTGAACCCTGGAGATGTTATCGTGGTTGTGGAGCCATGTTGTGAATTAAGGGGAGCACTGTCCTTCCAGCTTTGGTTTCTGTCCACCGGCTTTTTTTCTTAGTCCTTTCAGTGATAGATTCTCGGGCTGTCCCTTTAGTCAGCAGTCTCCTGGTGGCCTGTTTTTTTTTTTTTTTTTAATTGTGGTAAAATGTACACAATAAAATTTGCCATTTTAACAATTTGTAACTTGCCGTTAGTTCTGTGGCATTAAGTGTGTTCATGTGTTGTGCGGTCATTGCTACCATCCATCTCTAGACCTTGCCCATCTTCCCAGACTGAAACTCTTTCCTCCTCCAACTCCCCCTGTCCTCCTCCCCAGGCCTCTGGCAACCACTGTTCTACCTTCTGTCTTTATAAACTTAACTACTCCAGGTGTCTGATACAATTGGAATCATACAATATTTGTCCTTTTGTTGTTGTTGTTGTTAAAACATCTTTAGACGAGATTAGTGGGAAACCCATTTTACTACCATAGTTTTCAGTAGATTTTCTTCAGGCAAAAAGAGCCAACAGTAGTTAACTTGCTGCAGTGTCTGCTGAGACTTCTTAGCAAGAACCTGTGCTGTGACATCAGCTCTGCCCCTTTTACAGATCCTGCTCAGGAAGGATGCTCTCCACTGCGCACGGGACCGGAGTGCCTTTGCAGCATGCATCCCTTCCGTTCCGGGCAGGTCTGCTTTCCAGGGGAGAACAGGCGGGCAGAGGGAGATTAGGGTTGAAATGGGATCAAGTTTGCCCAATCACTCAGGGGCAGAAAGCATGACAAGGAAAGAGCACAGTGGAACAGCTTAGTGAGGGCCGAGGGCAGCCAGCCCAGGCTACACTAACCTGCGCAGACACTGCAGAAGAAGAGATCATTCAGGCTTTGGAGACATCCCAGTGCTTCCCTAGTGGGAATTCCTCTTGTTTCTCTGCCTGCCAGGATCAAATGAACATAACTCATAGAAGGAAGCAGTTTGGTCCCCAGAAGGAGTGCTTCCAAAGTAAGAGACTCACATCCATGGCTGTTGGCAAGAATCCTCTGTGCTACTGTCCTTGCCTCACCAAGTGCAGCTGCTTCCCCAAGGGGAGCCTGCTCTGGAGAGGAGGGGTTGCGGGGCAGGGGGCCTCTGCCAGAGGCTGTTACAGCCAGCGGCAGAAGTGACTCAGTGGGGACTGACACATTCCTCCAGTGAAAGCAAAGACTCATATACATAAAGGGGAGAAAAATTCTCTCTCCTCCCACTCTCTGATATGAGCAAAAACTAAGTAAGTTAATGCAGTCTATCTCCCTGCAATGTGATTACTGGAGGAGGACACTGTCCTCTATTACCCTATTATCATAGCTTCCTATTACCCTATGACTGAAATGCAGGGTCTATGTGGTCAGCTGTAACTGTTTCCCTTTGGTTTGGAGGTCCATTTTTTGGCCTTGTCCTTAGCAGGTTTGTTTATCTCATCTGTATTTTACATAGGCTTTTTGAAAGTGTATTCTGCTGGCCTCAATCCCTAAGAGTGCAGCGGCTGATAGCATAGGCAAGGCCAAGGGCTGGCGTTAGCTGGGTCCAGTCACTTTCAGGATAACTGAATTGGTTTGTACATACATCAAAAATATTTATTGAGCATCACTATTTTTGCAGGTGGCTCAGTGGTAAAAAAATATGCCTCCCATGCAGGAGATGCAAGTTCGATCTCTGCGTCAGAAAGATTCCCCTGGAAAAAGAAATGGCAACCGACTCCAGTATTTTTGCCTAGGAAATCCCATGGACAGAGGAGCCTGGTGGGCTACAGTCCATGGGGTCGAGAAAGAGTCGGAGACTTTGTGCCTAAAACAACTATTTTCAAAATCATAAAAAATATTAAGTAACAGTGTAAGTAATAAATAACAATAAAGGAGCTACCCCAATATTAATCGCCTAAGAGAAAATGCTTTACACGTTATATTCTGGGATTTAGGGTCATAATGTCATTAAATACAGTGACTGAGTGGGATGCGTTTGCTGTCCATAAATGTCTCTGCACAGGAAATGGATACTGTGGTGTTTTCTGCTGCCTCAGCAGAGTCAAAGGGAGATGGCTTTCTGGGTCAATAATGCCATTTAAGATGAACCCCCAACCTGTCACACTCTGGAAGCTCTCAGATGCCTTCCTGTCGGTGGGGAAGTTAAAGGTCAATGGCTTATAGATTGCGATTTGCAATGTGAAAGCCACCTTGGTTGATAATAGCCAAACATCTTTTGTCTTGATTTCTGTGGTCACGATCATAACCGAATATAAGATTTGAGACTTCTTTGTTGACCAGTATGTGGCTGCTCGTCCTGAGGTGTCAGTGCAAAAATGTAAATATGATTGTAAGACATGACTCTTGCCTAAGATGAAACGTAAGGGAGGAGCTTTATCTTTGAGGTCTGTGAGCACTTCCTTGTGCACAGGAATGTTAGTGGGGACTCCCACGCACACCAAAGACCCCATGTGGACAAGGACGCACGTGTGCAGATACACAGGCCTCCTCCTCCCTGTGCCTGCTTCCTCTACTGCCCGTCTCCTGTTTAATTGACCACCACTCGAGGGATGTGATGTGGTGTTTTGAAAGTCAGATACTGTTGTGTTAGTGAAACCATCCCGTGTAACTGAGATGGGGAGCTAACCGCAGGTTTTAATCAGAACTAAACTAAACAAAATCCTGCGGTAAAAATCTAGTCCCCCTAAAGTTAGTGACTAGAACCCCCTGGCAAGTTTTCAGTTGCTGCTTCTAGGCTCTAACGTACCCACATAATCAAGATAACGAATCCTTTCCCCTAGAACTTTACATTTTTTAGACATGTTAACATGGAGAGAATGAGGTATGGGGGTCCGAATTTTCCCAGGAAGAGTCTGGTAGCTTTCACAGTGTCGTGAGAGAAGAAATTAATTCAGGACAGTCTGAAAAGCGGGGGTAAACGGTAGTCCTTTCCTGAAAAGAAGGCTTTTGATTGCAGGCTGTTTCTGGCCACTGCTGCTGTCTGGGCATTTCCCCACACAGTGAGCTGTGGGGAGGGGGCCACCAGAGCCCCCATGAGCGGGCGGTTAAAGCCAGGGTGGTGCTTGGACAAGGTGTGGAGAACACGATGCAATGTCTCAGAATCAAACAAATTGGGGTCCAGTCTTGGCTCCTCCTCACTGGCCGCTCTCCCCTGAGGAGGCACCCTGGCTTTCTGACCATCAGCCTCTTGGAATCCAGCTTCCGGAGGCCTGTGGTGAGGGCTCTGTGGGACCGACCACTACAGTCCTCCCCGCGTGCTGCCCACCTACCTGGCCTCACCAAAGGTGGGATTGCTGCACAGCTGGTGAAGGGGTTGGGCTTCTCCTCGCCCTGTTGAGGAGCAGAGTCTTCCGGGCAGATCTGTCCAGAACAGAGCCTTCATTATGGCTGGCAGCAAAAGAGCGGGCCCTTCTCAGAGAGACTTGCTTTTGAAGTGTGGGGGGCCCCTGGCTGGGGGGAAAGGCCACTGCCCTGAAATAAAATTCAGAATTCAAGGAAGAGTGAGTGATGTTATGTCGGTGGTCTGCCGCCCAGGAGGGTCGGCTCGGGAATGCGGGGTAGGGGGGTGTTAGTTCTGTCACAAGGATGATCAAGGAAGGAAATCGGAATCCCTCAGGGGCTATAGGGTCTGCCTCGCGTGGCTCCTGAGACCCAGCTCTGGCTCAGGAAGCGGTGGGGTGGAGGGAATTCACAGTGAGGTCTCTCTCTGTCATTCGTGTTGTATGACCGGGGCTGCAGCCCGTGTGCCCACCCGGACCCTCTTCCCTTCAGAAGGAGGTTGGGAGGGACCCAGGTTTAGCAGCTGCTCACCCAGGAAGGCCAGAAGGTGAGCTCAGACACCTTCCTTCCTTCTGGTTCCCTGAGGACCTCTTTGACCTACAGATTTGGCTAGAAACACATTTAGGAAGCTCCCCATTGCCAAATCACAGACAACATTCCTACATCCCTTCCTCCCTTATTTTGGAGAGGGAGAGGAAACATTGTCTTTCTTCGGCTGACTGCAAGTTTTTTGGGCTAGCTTTCTTTCAAATCTCTTGAGGTCAGTGACTGTGGCAGTTTAGTCACTAAGTCATGTCCAACTCTCTCGACTCCCTGGACTGTAGCCCACCAGACTTCTCTGTCTATGGGATTTCCCAGGCAAGAATACTGGAGTGGGTTGCCATTTCCTTCTCCGGAGGTCAGTGACTAAGTAAAGTTTATGCCATGTACTCTGCCAAGTCTGATTCCCAGGTTATTCAGTAAACTTCAGTCACTGAGATGAGATCTTACAATAATTTTAAAAAAGAATAAAGAATATAGTCAGAAATCTGCATTTCCATCTGAACTTCCCTACTTAATGGCTGAACAGCCCTGGACAAATTACTGACTCCCCTGAACCTCTCTTTTCTCATCTGTGAGATGGGAATAATGGCCAACTTGTCTGCCTAACCAATATTGATAGTTTCAAATGAGGTTTGTAAGAGGAAGAAGAGGTTCATTATCATCAAAGAGGTCAACAGGTATTAGGGCCACCTTTTTTTCTGTTAGTGACGCTGTAACTATCGTAGATATGGAGCTTTAGCCTTCTCTGCTTAATGTATGACCAGTACAGTGACAAGCTATCACAATTTCAGAGAGCCACAGGAAGAATTTGGATGGGAATAGTTGTTTCATAGCCAAATTTCAGCCAATTACCTGTTTCTTTTATAGCGGAACAGTTCAGTTACAACTTACATGTAGTTTGAGGGGTTGAAGAAAAGGGAAATTTTTATAGCAAGCATGACAGTACCATGGTAGGAAGAGCTCCATCAAAACCCAGCATTTTAAAGCCTGTGCTCCAGTGTGTATATGAAAAATCATTGCTTATCTGACAAGAGGGCTCCCTCTCTTTCAGAATAGTCTAGAATATGATTTTATTTGTTCAGTTAAAGCAGCTATCATTGCCTCTGTTGAGAGCAAACCTAGTTGGGCTATTTTTTCAGAATCATAAAGATTTGACTAAAGGAGAGATAACAGATAGGAGTTATGCTTTAGGCCAGCTATTTTGTGGATCATCTTTGTATATGATGTACACAGCTTTCAAGGGGAAAAAGGTAAATATTGAAGATACAGGAGACTGTGAGAAATGTTAGCCTATGTGCCTGCCACAGTACCTGGCATGTACTAAGTACCCAGTATGTGGTTGTTCATGTGAAGAAATGAACAAATGAATCACAGGTCTGAAAAAGAGGCGGCTCTAGATCCCTAATCTAGCACAGAATGGAGCCAGGATGCTAGACTTCAGTGGTGATAGGGAGAGGGGAAAATACTAGTATATCCCAATAGGCAAACAAAATAGAAATACAGTGACGTTTTAAAAAGAACTAAGACTTCTTATTTAAAGGACTTAAGGAACAATATTTAATTAGATAAATATGAGAAGTAGAAAATAATAATAGCTCAGATTTATTCCAAAAATATGTTTTGGACACCCCAGCATTGTGCTGATCTCTGGGAATATCCACTCTCCTGGGGCTTTCGTGTAGTGAGAGTCCATGCTGTTTGTTGTTGTCTAGTGGCTAAGTTGTGTCTGACTCCTTGCAGCCCTATGGACTATTGACCACCAGGCTCCTCTGTCCAGTATTCTGAGGAATACTGGAGTGGGTTGCCATTTCCATCTCTGGGGGATCTTCCCAACCCAGGGATCCAACCTATGTTTCCTGCACGAGCAGGAGGATTCTTTACCACGGAGCTATCACGGAAGCCCCAGTGACCTGCTTTTAAACGCATACTAGAAACCAAGGTAAAGGTATTGAAGGAAGGGCTGCAGTGCTGTAAAATCTCCACAGAGGCTGGAGGGAGATTGGAAGAGGGCTTCCCTGAGAAGTGATGCTTGAGCTCGGATCTGAAGGAAAAGTAGAAGCGTTCCAGATGGAGAGTGAAGGCATGTGCAAAGACTCTGTTGCAAGAGGAGCCTGTTTGAGAAACTTGAGGGAGGCTGGAATCCTGGAGTGCAGAGATTGAGGGGGAGGTCCGCTAGCATTGCTGTAGCTGTTTGTATATTATTTCTGAAAGTTTGTAATCCCTGAAAAAGACACTGGGTGTTAATTGCAGATGACATGAACTTTTAGGTGGGGAGGTCATGCAGCAGTTGACATTTGGGAGGGTACCCCTTCCCTTTTGGCAACAAGCAGAGCGAGACATAGAGAGTGCTCCAAAGGAACCACAGGGCGAGCTCAGCCAAGCTCTTGGGGGGCGTGATGTGATGGGATGGAAGGCATGGACTCAGTTCAGCTCAGTCGCTCAGTCGTGTCCGACTCTTTGCGACCCCATGGACTGCAGCACATCAGGCTTCCCTGTCCATCACCCCCGGAGCCTGCTCAAACTCAGGTCCACAGAGTCAGCGATGCCACCCAACTATCTCGTCCTTTGTCATCCTGCCTTCATCTTCTCCTCTTTCCTTCAGTTTTTCCCAACATCAGGATCTTTTCCAATGAGTCAGTTCTTTGCATGGGGTGGCCAAAGTATTGGCCCCCACCAAAATCACAACACTGACCATGTCTGGAAAGGGGGAACCAGGAGGAAGGGTAATGAACCAGGGACATGGGCAATTTAATTCTCTATATGATTTGATTTCTTTTAAAGTATATTTTCTAAAATATAAAATGTTAAATTTTGTTTTTTATAATCCCTGTCATATGTTTGACCATTATTTGATTTTTTTTCTATATGTGTAAAATTTTTCTTTTGATTAGGAGAAAGAAGGGAGGAGGGAGAAGAGGGCTAGTGCTGGCCTTGGAGTCAGAATCCTGGTCTCAACCAACATTTGTTTGGGCAAATCACTTCTCTGCTCCTCAGTTTCCTTAATTAAGAAAAACAGGATGACCTTGATATCACTTCTAGCTCTAAAACATTCTCTAATTCTAATTTCTACAAGCAACTGAGGGGACTTCCCTGGTGGTGCAGTGGCTATGAGTCCGTGCTCCCAATGCAGGGGGCCCAGGTTCCATCCCCAGTGAGGGAACTAGACTGCACGTGCCTCAGCTGGGAGTTTACATGCTGCATGTAAGACTTTGCATGCCACCAACAAAAGGTCCTGATTGCCGCAACGAAGATCGAAGACCCCTTGTTCCACAACTAAGACCCAAGGCAGGCAAATAAACAAATAAAAATAAAAGCAACTGATTATTGAGTAATTGTATTTAGAGGCCTAAGAACTGAGCGTCCCACGTCCATTAAGAGTTCTCTAAGAGTTAGAGTTAGAGTTAAAGTTCTCTAAGAGTTAGAGTTTCTTGCTTGGCACAAGGTAGCCAATAACTCTCTTTTAAGGAGGCCAGTGCATGGAAATTCATTTGCTGGGTGACACTGTGAAAAGCCATGTGCCCACAGGACCCTTGCCCTCCTCCTGGGCCAGACTCAGGAACCTGGAACTGCCCGGAAGCCCGTGCCTCTGGGTTAGGCCGTCATGTTATTTGCCACACATCCTACTGTCTTCTCTGTGGGTCCAGAGGGCATCTGCAAGGACTGTTCATACATAGAGAGGCAGAGGGATGCCATTCCCTTCCCTCCAAACTTCAGATTCCAATGACATTAATGAAAAGGAAACAACACAAGCAGAAGACCAGACGGTAGCTACAGCCAGTGAATGCATTTTATAAGTGGTAACAAATCGCACAACTCACGCAACTGGTTTCCTGCTTGTTTTTCAGTTTTCTTCGTGTATTAAAACCAGTGTCTCTTGGATTGTAGCTGCTTGATGAAAAGAAAATGGTGCTACAGATTTTGGAGTTTTATGGGGGGACACTGTCCAGGATGGCCTCATGTACCACCAGTGCTTCATCAACACCCACTTTGTGCTGACAAGAGAGTGCATGGTGGTGGCCAGGTCCCTGATCAGCTGCCCCCGCTCCAGCCTGCCTCATTCCTCTGGCAGAGTGGCAGTTGGCTGAGGGGAGCCCACACCCCATGGGCAGCAGAGGAAGCCCCAGGACAGCAGTCCCTGTCTCTGCAGGGGATGCCCTCCAGGCCGTTGGCTGTCTTTCCTGCCTGCTCTCTGCTTTTGCTGATGTAGGCTGAGTTTGCTTACCATGCGTCTAATGAATGAGAATAAGAAAGTGTGTGTTGGCAGAGTTACAACTGAATAATGCCAAGGCTTTCCAAGTCAGAGCATGAATTGAAGCAGAGCAAAGTTTCAAGTCTATGGGGCTCAAGAGTAATCGCTCTTCTTCTAATAATGGAAAGTACAAATGTTTTATGTTCAAAGGTTAACAAATGGACTCTCTCACTGGCCTTCTGGCCTGCTCAGTTACAAAGTAGAAACTGTTCCTGATCTTTGCCTTATTGCTCTTGTATTTTCTAGGCAATTAGAAACATTTTCCTCTCAACATTTAAGAGGTTTGAGCTGCCTGGAGACCTGTTGTTTTTCTTTCTTTCTTTTTTTTTTTTAAACGAAACTAAAAAGTTTCCTTAAAAACAAAACAAAACAAGAACAGTTTTTCCTTTTGTAAGTAGACTGAAGTTTTAAAGTACCAGGCTTTCAAAACAGCACACTTAGACTTGCCTGCATAATTGTTGCATTTGTCATGGGATTAGCACTTTTCAAAAGCACATTTCCATACAGGTATCTAACTTTGCCCAGAAGTATGGTTCTTCATGGTCTATTATGTGCATTTAGGCAAAATGGACCCATCCCCATCCACTAGCATTTGCATTATGAAGTCAATTATTGCCAATAAAATGGAAACCATTTATCTTAATGAACCAGTAGGAAAATTAAGTCTGTTGAAATGGTCTAAACCCTCCAAGAAAAAAAAAAAACTTTAGTAATTCGTGGTAGACTATATCTATTTTTATGAACTCCTCCAAGTCATCTCTTTTCTGACTGCCTATAGCAGCAACAACAGTAACAAATAATGTTTAGTTTAATTTCTTAGGTTCTTCATTAGCAGGTTCACTTCTGCCGTAATAAAAATGATATCTTTGTCCTACTTGTCTATTTGAGAGCACTGAGGGCCATTCCTGGTAAGAAACCAGCACTTGTTGGTCTTTTTGGTCTGGTCTTGGGCTGCAAACAGTGTTGATTAATGGCTCCCGCTTTCACCTCCAAATGGAAGGGAGACACAGACGTAATTGAAACTTACAATGTCAGAGGATCATTTTATTCCATTACATTTAATGAAAATGAGGTGTACTAGCTAAAATGCAGGAAAATGGCCTCAGAGAAGCCCTAGACACTACATGTAGTGTGTACGTGTCACTGAGTGGATGTGGGGAATGTGTGCCTCCCAGTCCCCCCCTGATCCCCATCTCCTCTGCACTCTGGCTTCGACCCCAAAACAGAGAGGCTGCCAGTGGTGGTCAGGAAATGCCATGAGCCACAGGTAATGAGCTCGATATCCGTTTTCCTTGTCAGATCTCTCAGCTGATGACAGAGCCTGGCCGGGAAGGCCTAACAGAGGCGGCGCTGAATCGCTACAATGCAGACAAGCCTTCGGCCTGCAGCAGCGTCCCCGCCCCGCAGGGCTCCTGCGTGGCCAGCGAGACCTCCTCGGGCACCTCGGTGGCTGCATCCTTCTTCGCCAGGTAAGAGAGGTGTCCAGAGCCTCAGTGCTTTCAGGTCAGCCCACCTGATTAGCCTCTCAAGCGGACCAGTTTAGCTAAAACACCGGCAAGAGTTTGGGGCTGTCGTTTGACTTTGCTCTTTAAGTCACAGTTTCTTAACCTCAGCTCTTTGACATCTTGGGGCAGATAATTCTTTGTCGTGAGGACTGTCCTGTGCTTATAGAATGTTCAGCAGCGTCTTTGGACTCTACCTGCTGGATCCCCGTGGTACGTTCGCTGGTTGTGGTGGTTGTTCAGTCACTCAGTTGTGTCTGACTCTTTGTGACCCCATGGACTGCAGCATGCCTGGCTTCCCTGTCCTTCACCATCTCCCAGAGTTTGCACAAACTCATGTCTATTGAGTTGTTGTGACAACATAACTGTCCCCAGACGTTGCCAAACTTTGCCTGCGTTGAGAACCTGTGTTGAGAACATGTGGCTCTAAAGATGGTCTCCACGGGATGTGGACTTTTATGGGTGCAGCCCCATGACTGGTGTTTCCAGATATGTATTCTCATTACAGAAAATGAACTGCTTAAAATTTAACTCTTAAATAAATGTCAGTTTTCTTCCTTCTTGACAGACTAGCTAAATAGTTGTCAAACTATCCAGCTAATTCCAGAAACTTAAAAAAAGAATGCTGAGAAATAAAAAAGAAAGGTATTTCAACAATGTTTTCTGCCTAATTTTAGCAACACGGCAGAGACAGGGCAGGAGACAAAGGACAGCTGGGCAGGAAAGCACTTCAGAGACTATCTAATTTGATCCCTTATTTTATGAAAGAGGAAACTGAGGACCAAAGTTAAACTGTGAGGTAGTTTATAGCAAAGCCAGAAATGGAAACCAGATTCCTCTGCTTTTTTCTCTGTGACTCATTCTCTGATACCATAGAAAGCTTTCTGTACCTAAGATTCGTAAGCTCCTCTTCCCTAGCAGCTTAGTTGGTAAAGAATCTGCCTACAATGCAAGAGACCCAGGTTCAATCCCTGGGTCAGGAAGATCCCCTGGAAAAGGGAATGGCCACTCACTCCAGTATTCTTGCCTGGAGAATTCCATGGACAGAGGAGCCTGGCACGTTACAGTCCATGGGGTTGCAAAGAGTTGGACAAGACTGAGAGACTAACACTTTCTTTCACTTTCACTTACCTGTAGAAAACTTTCTGTACTTAAGATTCTTGAGCTCCTGAGTCAGTAGAGTGTATACTAAATAGCATCAACTATGGAATCAGAAGACCACTTGGGTTTGAGTTCCTGGACTGCCTCTGTGTACTCATCTATAAAATGAGGGTAATACCTATTCATCAGGGTTGCTCTGAAGAGTAAGATGATTGCAAATTATAAAGTATATACTATACAAATGATAATTCACTATGGGCTTCCCTGGTGGCTCAGCTGGTAAGAATCCTCTTGCAAAGTGGGACACCTGGGTTCGATCCTTGGGTTGGGAAGATCCCCTGGAGAAGTGAACGGCTACCCACTCCAGTATTCTGGCCTGGAGAATTTCATGGACCGTATAGTCCATGGGGTTGCAAAGAGTCGGACATGACTGAGCTACTTTCACTTTCATGGATGTCACTGCTGCTGCTGCTGCTAAGTTGCTTCAGTCGTGTCCGACTCTGTGTGACCCCATAGACGACAGCCCACCAGGCTCCGCCGTCCCTGGGATTCTCCAAGCAAGAACACTGGAGTGGGTTGCCATTCCTTCTCCAATGCATGAAAATGAAAAGTGAGTGAGGTCGCTCAGTCGTGTCCGACTCTTGTTATCCTTAGGAATGGTAACATCCAAAGCAGAAATCTGATGAAGGGACTCTGATTAGGAAAGGAGTGAGTTAGAGGAGGAACAGAGACTGACATCTAGGATTAAGACACGATAAAGCCAGCACACGGGGCTTGTTGGAAGACTAGTTTTGAGGCCCCGATTGTTCCTTGGTGCCATGTGTATTGTCCTAGGAATAATTGGGCCAACTTGAATGTATAGGACATAATAGGAAACATGTATGTAGTGGCCGCCTGTCCATCATGTTAGCTGTTTCTGTACGTAAATTTCTGTGTTGTCTGGGACCACTGTGCAAGCTTACTGGGAGGTCATATTCAAGGAAAGAAGAAAGAGATGGAACAGAATATAAGGAAATGCCACAAGCACAGAAGACCCCAGATCCTAGGTAGGCTATTAGAACATGTCCAGAGGAGGGTGACCAAACGGTGAGGAACTAGGAAGCCATGTCCTGGCAGGTTTATTCTGGAGATGGGAGCCCTCGGCTATCTCATGGGCCATCACAGAAAAGAGGGATTTGGATGGTTGTATAAAACACCCTATTATGTGGGCAGAGGCCGAATAAAACCTAAAGATGAAAGGCAGGGCTCTCTAAGCTCAGAATGAACAAGAACTAGCTCACAATTCACACTGCCCCGGGAGAGAGCAAGGTCCCCGTTGCTGAGGGAGACCAAGCTTGCACTGGGTGACTACCCAACCTTGTTTCTGGCAAGAACATTCAGTGCCCAGATGGGAGTTGATCTCCTGAAACATTGAAATGCCTTTAGTTCAGAATCCATCCAGAAATTTTTATAGATTGACTAACTCACACACACACACACACACACACACACACACACACACACAAAAACACCAGAAAAAGGCTTTTGACATAGGAAGAAATAAGAGGCTATGGGCCCTGATGAATACTGTTTAGGGAGAACCGTGTTTACTGTTGGGAGGAAACCAACAGTGTTGTCAGAGTCAGGGAGAGGATGTCAACATGTGATGGACCTGGAAGGCCTGGGTGCAGGGAGAGGATGTTAAGATGTGATGGACCTGGAAGGCCAGGGTGCTGGACAGAAGGTGCGTGGAGGCCAGCTTTCATGCGGATCAGAGGAGGATTGGAAGAATGGAACGCCTGGCAAAGATGGCCTTCCTGAGACTTTTACTTGTACACCAAGGAGTAGAATGGAAACACCAAGATGGACCCAAATGAATGGGCCAATGATGTCAGCTGGTGACATCCCTGCAGATGATGTTAGTGATAAACAAGAACTCTTGATTTCATAATTGCAGGGACTTCTGATATGAGCTTTCAAAGAGCCGGAAAGAATTCAGAGGGCTGCCTAAATTCTTGTTATTGCTTTCTTTGTGATAAATTTTGATAGCACTTGAAGCATAATGGTTTAAGGCATTAAAAGTACATGGCATGTTTTTACTGCCATGTGTAAAATAGATAGCTAGTGGGAAGCTGCTATATAGTGCTGAGAGCTCAGCTCAGTGCTCTATGATGACCTAGATTCGGGGGATGCGGTGAGGCGGGGAGGAGGCTCAGGAGGGAGGGGCTATATATATATACTTACAGCTGATTCACTTTGTTGTATAGCAGAAACTAATATGACATTGTAAAGCAATTTTATATGTATTATATATAATAAACAGGGATCAGGACTAATAATGGTAACTTTGCATGCCATAGCTGGGTAATCAACGTTCATATAAGAAATACTTACATATAGATATAGGAAATATAATTGGTTTATTACATAAATTAGCAAAATAAATCTTTTAAAATATTTTTTACTGGAGTATAGTTGATTCACCATGTTGTGTTAGTTTCAGGTATACAGCAAAGTGAATCAGCTAAATATAAATCATCTTATATTGAAGAGGGAATTTAGCATAAAATACCATCAACTAAAGAGACAATGGCAGTGGCACCCCACTCCAGTACTCTTGCTTGGAAAATCCCGTGGACGGAGGAGCCTTGTGGGCTGCAGTCCATGGGGTCACGAAGAGTTGGACATGACTGAGTGACTTCACTTTCACTTTTCACTCTCATGCATTGGAGAAGGAAATGGCAACCCACTCCAGTGTTCGTGCCTGGAGAATCCCAGGGACAGAAGAGCCTGGTAAGCTTCCACCTCTGGGGTTGCACAGAGTCGGACAGGACTGAAGCGGCTTAGCAGCAGTAGCAGCAGCAAAGAAACTAAGTATTTCTTTTTTAAAAAGCACATGGTGTGGGTTTAAAGGGTTCGCAGTATATAGTGAAGGGGAAGTACCGTGTAAAAAAGAATAATTCTTTAAATATATATATATATATTTGTATACTTTAAATATATGTTTCAAGAATGAACATAGATATATATTCCCCCCCACCCATTACTCTGTTTGCTCTGCTGTTCTCGTCAGTAAGCGTTGGGCCTCATATCTCCAGGAAGGGAGGCAGCATACTGACAGCCTCTCTGTCACTGATGGGGACTGAAAGCAGAGGGCTGAGTGATCTGCCCAAGGTCCACACTGTCAAGAGAGAACCAGGGAGGTGCCTCACATCGTTAGGTTCCCAAAGGCCCACGTGAGAAGTCAAAACCAGCTGGGCTTATGCTGTCAAACCGTAAACTGAGCTCGCAATCAGATGAGCTTTTTGTTTCTGCTGTAGTGCAGCTGTGTGAGGTGATAGTAGAGGTGGCTTTCAGTGAGCGTAAAATCTGGATCTGCCACTGGTGCCAGAACTGGAGACAGGTTAGTGTTTATGTGGAACACAGTAAAGTTAGGCTTTATGTGGAAGAACGGGAGCATCTCTCCACATCGAGACTGGGGACAGAGCCAGCTCCTCGCAGCTGTGCTCACCACTTTTCAACTCATTCGTCTTGAGCGTGTGAGGGACACATCTCCCCTAGTCTGCAGGGCTCTGGACTCCGCGCAGCTCCTCCTGAGCACAGGGGGGCTGGCCTTCAGGGATGGTGCTGGCGTCATGTTCTTGCACCTAGGAGTGGCGCCATTTGCCAAATGTGTGGCCAACCCTGGCTGACGTTTACTGAGCGCTCAGTATATATCACTCACTGTACTGAGCGCTTTGTGGGCAAAATCTCCCTTAATCCTCAGAGTAACTTTGTGACGTGGATCCTGCCACTTCCTCTGTTTGATGAGCAGAGAAAGCGGTGTCCTGAGTCAAGTCTCTGGCCCAAAGCTGTTCAGCTGGAAGTGGCAGGGAGGGGAGTCATCCCGTGCCTTCTCACTGTGAGCCTTGATGCTGTTCTCTATGCTAATGAGTAGGCCCAGGAAATACTTTACTGCAAGGCTTTCCCACCATAATCATGAACTGATGATCACTGCTGATAAAACCCTAGAAGTAAGAGGGCCCTGCAATCAGTTTGAGAAGATAAGCGGAACAGCGACAAAACCTCAATTTGTTGAGGGCTGCAGATGTCCACATTTTTTTTTTTCGTGATACAAACCTTTCTTTTAAAGTGTTTACTTTCTGGAGCTATGGGTAGAGTTCTGAGTGGACCTTGTTGCATTTCAAATTTAACAGCTATAAAGTAAGAATTCCAGTTCTGAATAATACTTTTGACCAGGGCTGCCCCTCGTGTGGTCTCTCAATGGCACATACTTACTGGTCTGTGGTAAGTGTGGAAATTCAGAGGAACAATTTAGCAACTTCTGTAGCAAGTTGACAGGAGTTTTATGCCTGTTGAATCTAAGAATAAAAAAGTAGTATTAGAAATAAAGAGGAAAAAAAGATTCTTTCACCAGATAGTTTCAGAAATGCAGCTTCAGAAAATGCATCTGTGTGTGCGCTCAGCCGTGTCTGACTCTTGCGACCTCATGGACTATAGCCCGCCAGGCTCCTCTGTCCATGGGATTTTCCAGGCAAGAATACTGGAGTGGGTTGTCATTTCCTCCTCCAGGGGATCTTCCCCTTTCAGGGATTGAACCTTTGTTTTCTTCATTGGCAGGTGGATTCTTTACCACTGAGGCACCTGGGAATCCCCTGCTTTAGAAAATATTGAAGCCCCAGTAGCTTGCCCTTCTATATCTCCCTTGCCAGACTTTCTTTATTTCTTTAAATATGAACATTTTCTGACCCCATGAGCTATACAGTCCATGGAATTCTCCAGGCCAGAATACTGGAGTGGGTAGCCGTTCCCTTCTCCAGGGGATCTTCCCAACCCAGGGATCGCATCCAGGTGTCCCGCTTTGCAGCCAGATTCTTTACCAGCTGATCCACAAGGGAAGCCCAAGAATACTGGAGTGGGTAGCCTAACCCTTCTCCAGTTGAACTTCCTGACCCAGGAATCGAACTGGGGCCTCCTGAATTGCAGGCAGATTCTTTACCAACTGAGTTATCAAGGAAGCTCCAAGTTTAAGGTATACATGGTATACCTTACATAATTTGTCTTACATGTATTGTGAAATGATTACTGCATAGGTTTACCTAACACCTATCACCTCATACAGATACAGATACAAAAAAAGAAAAGAAAGAAATAATTTTTCCCCTTGTGATGAGAACTCTTAGGATCTCCTCTCTTAACAAGTTTCAAACATGCCGTACAGCAGTGTTAACTATAAGGGGAATCAGATGAAGGTCGTCAAAAGGTACAAACTTCCAGTTATGAGATAAATACTAAGTACCAAGGCTATAATGTACAATATGATGACTGTAGGTGAGATTTACTTAATTATGTACTTTGTGTTTTAAAAGTATGAAGTGCATGAAACCCTATAAAAACTCTTGAGTGAATCCTCAGCATTGCAGGTTGAGGTAGTGGAATCCTAATTTTACTTTGAAGAGCAGTGAACAATTTCTGGATGTTGCCTAGAACTGCCAGGAATTCTGGTAAAGTAAACGAATCTTTCAAGCGATCTCATATCTTTGCATTGATGTTCTTTCCCAAATAACCTGACCGATAATCATATCGTTGTTGTTTTAAAGCTTCTGGAGGATTTTAATCTACATTCAGATCAGGTATTGGAAAAAACAGTGAAAATTGCCAGATATCACATGAGCTTTGTTAAGACAAGTTCAAGTTTGGCAGAACTAGTACTGCCATCTCTGGGGTTGGTGAGCACATGGGTTTTCAGATGCCACTTGTTACTGTAATACTTTTTTATTTACAGCTTTTGCCTTTACTTTACAACCTTTGTAAGACCATATGTAACTTTTTACCAAATTCAAATGAAAATTTCAAGTAAAATTATATAAAGGGCATTTCTGGTTATTAATATTTTTTCATTTCTCTATTTGCTTAATGCCAATAAATCCTTTAAATCTGTTTTCGTAGGTTTTGTTTGTTTCAGATTACTGAATGTCTTCTCTAGTATTCCGGCCTGGAGAATTCCATGGACTGTATAGTCCATGGGGTCGCAAAGAGTCAGACACAACTGAGCGACCTTCACTTTCACGTTCACTTTCAAATCCTTACTGTCTGTCTGCTCATTGTTGGGTCCACCATATTAGTTAGAGCTTCTCCCTCTCTTTTCCTCTGTTTTTCCAGTAACAGGGTTCTTTTGTGATTATTGACTCTCTTCTGGAAGATTCTAATCTTTACACAGTATTTTTTTGTTTTTTTAACTGTTGATTAAAAAGACATAGCTCCTAGAATTTTCTGCATACATTTTTATGTTCACCTCAATATCAGATTGTAAGTTGTTTCGTAGGATTCACTTGCTCTGTTTTCTCTCTCTGGCTTGCCAAGCTGTTTCTCATTTCTTTTTGCTGACTTTTTGCCTTTTGCCAGAACTCACTCTTTTCTTAGGAATGTTATTATATTTCTGTCCATCTCCACCTCTTGTGCAGTTTCTTCCATCTTTGTTCTTAGACCATTCCTCATATCACCTGATGGCTTTTTCCAAGGCCCCTTGTCATGCAGCTGACTCTTATGACTGACTTAACCAGCATCCTTTTGAGGCCAGAGATTGCTGTGGCATTAAAACCTAGACCAACTCGGATCCTGAATCGGGGCTAAGCTGAGCTGAGTGGGCTGACACCCAGCTCCAAGGCCTTACCCTCATATGAGTCTCTGTGTTCATCTACCCACCCACCCCACCCCCCTATCACAAGACCTGCTCCTGGTACTCTGCGAACATGTGCTGCTTCACACAGCCTACTTTTAGGAAGGAGGTCCTTCCTAAAAGCCATTTTCCACATTCTCGCTGACAGGCAGCTCAAATAGTGCCTTGTTTAAACCAGGTACAGCAGATGCTTTTCAAATGTAATCTTGTACAGTGAAGGCTTTCTTTAGTCCCTGGGCATGTTGACACAGAGCAGTAGTAGTTGGTTATTTGCAAGGAGCTTATTAAGTCAAAGAAGGATGAGGAGTGTGAAACTGCTCATGGTTCTTCTGTTCTTCCATCAGGTACAGTTGCCTTAGGGATGCTTGCATCTTCCATTATAAACGCATCAACACTTATTACCAGAGAAGAACTATCCTAAACAGGCCACAGTTGGTCTCAGGTAATCCAGGAGGAGAAAAATGGAGCAGCGTGCACAGATCCGACTCTTCTCCTGCTGATTCTTTGTGGAGACGGGGCAGACTTTCTGCCCCCAGTTTTGCAGATTAGAAGTTCATTTCCAGCACCATGTCCATTACAATAGAATGATAACTTTACAAAAAAAAAAAACAAACAAACAAAACGAGAGGGGCTTTGGGGAGCTCATTTTGTGGACTTTCTCTTGGTGATTATTGTATTTTTCTGTTTTGTCTGCATTGAAGTGTGCACCTTGGTCTCCTCGCTTGTTCTGGGGTCTCATGCTGACTCACTGTCTATCCCTCTCCCCTTTGCTTCTATGAACTCTCCTCCTCCCCGACTCCATCTCTCCATATCCCTGTCTGCCTCTTCCACAGCTCCCATGGAAGTGGGGCTGCTGTTGACCCTTGTATGGAACACCTGTGGTCAGGACCGACATACGTAATTGCGCCCTTTGCTCTCTGGCTCAGACTCGACTGGCCGAGCTGTGGTGCCTCTCGCTGAGGTGCTCCGTCCATCCAAAGGGACATCTACGTCTCGACTGCTCAGCGATAAGGTCTGGGCTTGTATGGCAGCAGCCGCTCCTGCTCTTTCCTTGGGGGCTAAACCGTGGCAGGGCAGGGATCTTTGAAGTCTTGAAGTGGGAACCAAACACCTACCCTGTTTTCTTGTGTATTTATTTCTGTTAAGTCATAGCTTTACTTAGAAAGGACTCCATGGACTTCTCAGAAAAGAAGGGACGCGTGCCCTTGTATATTGATGCAGTGAATGTTTAGGAATCATAGCTATATGAATACAGTTTCACTTGAACACACAGCAGTTGCAATGTGAAAGGAGAACACGAAGAAGTCAAACGTGTATTTAGCACCGTCAGATTTCAGTGGCCCCAGGAAATAGTTTAAGGTATTTGCTGCATGAAGAAGTAAATCCTTGATTGTTTATGAGAGACAGAGACAGCGCTGAAGAAAAAGTGGCCACGATTCTACACTATATCCTTTGTGTTAAAAAAAAATCCTAAAACACTTTAAATATATAACCCTAACACCCAGTACCCCACCCCAGCGAGCTTCAGGACTGTTCTGTTTTGAGGTGTGCAGACCGTAACGGAAATGGCACTCATGGCTTGGTCCACGCCATTCTGAACTGATGGTCTCTGCTAAAGAAAAAAGTGGTCAGTGTTTGCCACACTTCTCATCTCCTGCCACAGAGAATGTGTGAGATACGGCATTTTCTGACTTAAACGAGTCCTTTGTTTGATGGGTGGCCAGTTGAGGTGCTGGCAATCAGCTCACAACATCTGGGAATCATTTGTAGAGCTTTCCCTCAGCTGAAAATCCAATTCATGCCTCGATGTGGATGTTAGAAGGCAAAGCAGTTCAGTGAGACGGAAGGATCCTGGTGATTCTTGTCAAATATTCTCAGGGTTAGGCATCCTGGTTCTTATTGTACAATTTGAATGTCTTTTCTACTCATGCAAGGGTGGGGGAGAGGAAGAAGAGTACTGGATAAAGAAAGATGGAGTGGGCCGTGGTTGAATCCACAGTCTGCCACTGATATTCTGACTTTAGGCAAGTAACTTAATCTCTCTAAGCCTCAGTTTCTCCTGTTAAACAGAGATCATATCTACTTCATAAGATTATGGTGAAGATTAAATGAAAATGTGATCCTACTTTGTAAATGTCATCTAAATCCTAGAGATGATGTTAAGATGGCATTTGCTATGTGCTGTGCTTAATCACTTAGTCGTGTCCAGCTCTTTGCAATCCCATGGCCAGAGGAGCCTGGCAGGCTCCTCTGGCCATGGGATTCTCCAGGCAAGAATACTGGAGTGGGTTGCTATTCCCTTCTCTAAGATTTGCTATGAAAAGGATGGAATTCTACCGTCGTGGGAAATCCAATGAATTCTCAACATTCCCTTTTGAGCAGGCGACTTGTGTCATGCCTACCTTTATATTGTGCTTACATGGCACCTTGTGATCTAGCCTAATGACTACCTAGGGACCTCCATGGTGATTGTAAAGATCCAGCATCATACCTCCGAGCAAAACTGCCATCACAGGGGACGGAGGACCACGACTGGCTCTTAAAGCGTCACCTGGAAAGAATGAAGCGCTGCTGGTGATTGAAAACATCAACGATGCACGGAGAAATTCTGTCCTCCCTGATGGGGCTCTAGCTAGCTGACTACACACTTCTAAATCTTTCTTTTTGTGGTTTTATAGTCCTAGCAAAACTCTCAGATAAGAAAGAAAAACAAAAGGAAGAGAGGATGAAAAGAGCAATTAAGAATTCTGTGACCATATACCTTGGTAGTGATTCACTGGTGGGGAGCTGGAATTCTGCCATGACATTGACAATGAGAATTAACCAAACAGGAAATAAAATAGAAGTAAAAGAGGGAACTATTCACTCTTTTTGTTAATACCCTCAAGATTTGAATTGGGAGCAGAAGAGGGAGGATTTGGTGGCATGGAGTCGATTAAAAAGAATAGTAGAATGACCTGTGTCCTGAAGGAGAAGATGGATGGGGAGAGGACACAATTTTATCTACTACTTATTTCAAAAATGTGTTTCCTATTCTGCACTTTTGCACCCACCCTGTTGGCAATACCTCTGTAACTTGGTCTTTCCTTCAGTTCTTTCTTCATTTAAAACTAATAGCCAATGTTTATTGAGGGTTTCTTATACACCACACACTATTTTGAGTTCTTTACATGAATTTAAACTTCAAAAGTCCCCACAAGTTGGCCCTCTTATCATCCCATTGTTTAGATGTTGAAACTGAAGCATGGAATGAAGTAACTTGATTGCAGTCAGACAGCTAGAAGAACTTCAGTAGGTTATCTGATTCCAGAGACCATGAGCCAGAATGTCAGCTCCATACAGGTGGGGATATTTGCCACTTTGTTCTTGGTTGAAGCCCTAGTGCCTAAAAGAATATCTAAGAAATGTTTGTTGGACGAAAGAACAAATGCTCTTAGCTACTGTGCTATCCTGCCTCCAAACTCAAGATGGGCTGTGATGGGTGGGCATTCATGTGGTCTCGACACAAGGATGATCAGTGAGACCAAGGCAGAGAAATGAATGCAGGGCGCATCACTGAAGCCACAGGGAGAGACATTTTGACCAACTACTCTATCCTTCTAATTTTGTTGATTAAAAATATTGCTTCCGGTCTCATTTGGAGTAAAAGTTAAGGGTACAGTGACTTGTCAGGCTCTCTCCACAGTCTGGCCGCCCGGCTCCTCTACCACCCTCCTTCTTGCCTGCTCTGATTGAGGCTCCCGACTTCCTTGCTTTTCCTCAAAAAGCGCCAAGGCCATTCCCTCCTCATAGACTTTGCTCTTTCTCTTTCCTCTGTTCTTTCTCCAGATAGCTTCTTGACTCAGCCCTTCCTTCCTTCAGATCTTTGCTCAAATGCCACTTGATGGCAAGGCCTTCCCTGACTTGCCTACTTAGGACCACAGATATTCAGGGTCTGCGTCTCTTTTCCCACGTAATACTCTCTTATGAATATTTACTGAATGAGTGCATTTCAGACCGAAAGGGAGATGTGCTGCTAAGTCTCCAGAAGGTCTTCCACTGAATTCCTTTGAGAAGTTTACATTTTTTTCCCACTAAATTCAAAACTACCTGCTTAGGAATTAAATTATTCTTTTAAATTTGAGATGCTTGGGGGAGATAATATTGTGACAAAGCACGGGAAAAGGCATGGTTGGGAAAGTGAGATTCTTATTAAGTTTTAAGTCCCTGGTTGTCTTTTTGAAAGGAGGCTTTGTAGATATGGGATAAGAGGTGCTGCCTGGAACAAGAAACCAAAGAAAGAGTTAAAGCAGAGGAAAGAGCTGTGAGCTGTAACTCTGGCACAAATGAAGCAGGGCTCTCCATCTTTCCTCCTGGCTCGTTGAAAACCTGTCTTTTCCTCCCTTGAATAAACCTCTTTGCTTTCTGTCCCGGGCTTTGATTTATTATTTTAATTCTATAGCTGTCCTAGTGAAGTATGTAAAGCATTTGGGGATAAAATCATGTGGAAGACATTATAGAAACTAAAGATGTATTATCTTACGTCGTATTAGGTAGAGGCTCAGTGTGCTGAGGAATTGTATCCTTGCTGAAAACACCAATCGGTCTGTGGCATTAATTCACTTAAGAATTGGCTCCTCATTTAGGGTATAGGAAGCGGAATTTAGGGAATACTGTTATAATCAGTTAGTGAGAAATAGGTAAAACTGAAGGCTAAAAGAGATCTCACTGAAGTCTCTGCTTTTCATAACTGAGAGACGTCCCTGAAGGTGAGTCTAAAGTGAAAATAGTGAATTTTTCTTTCTTTCTGTCTGATGGGTAGATTTCATGAGAACAGGAACTGTATCTAATTCCTCCTCCGTGTTGAGCATCGCCTAGTACAGAGGAGGAGCTCAGTACATGAATGTTGAAAGAATGAGTCAACCATGCTTGAAAACTTAGGTCTGTCTTGCTTTTCAAAGGAATGAAATATTTAAAAAGAAACTGTAGGATTGTATAACCGCAGAGTTATTGTCATTCCAAGTACTGGTATTAATGATAAATAATTCTGATGGATAAAAAATAAGTGGAATATTTTTCATGATTGATTTCGACACAGGTTCAGCAGGACACTATTTCTGATAATCATCTTTTTATTTAGTTGATGCAAAAATGATTTTAGCATCACATGGTAATTAGATGCTTTTTTTGGCACCTGGTGTGCTTGTTCGTGAAGTACCCTGGAATTCGGGAAATATAATTTCACAAGCCTAGAAATAATGCACTGTGTCATTTTCTTGGCATCCACTGATACCAAAGCCTTACGAGTCCATAGTTTGTCCTTTTAAACCCCTGCAAAGGAAAGAAAGGGCCTTGGCAGTAACAAAGAAAGAGGAAATTCTCTCGGGGTCTGTAGTGAAAAGGTTGTAATCAGCACCAGGCAAGCCACTTGGAATAAAAACATGAGAAAATAGAAACCATCACTCAAAATTTATTCCCAGTCTTTTAGGTACTTCAGAAAATAAATGTGCTTCATTTTTCTGAAATAAATTTTCATCTATTATTATATCTGTCTCTTTAGTACTCAAAGTGGCAAGGTGGCAGAATAGTCCTGAACCTGGCTGTACAGGAGTTTAGGGGCACTTTATAGGGACGATAAAAAAAAAAAAAACCTAAACTATCTTAAGTCCCTGTGAATGCTCCCACCTACAAGTGTTTTAAAATCAAAATAAGACCTTGTTACCACCCTCGAGGACTCAAAGCATCAGGTTACAACTGAGAGAGGTAGAGAGAAAGAGCCAAGGATGACCAAGCCTTGTGTCAGCAGGTCTGACCCCCACTGCCTCCACAGACCCTTCACACACCATGGGCTCCAGTGCCCCAGGAATTTACCAGATGCGTATAACTGGCTGAGGCAGGTACTGTTGGGCCCCACCCCCATCTGCTCATCATTTTCTGAACCAAACCTCTCAGCTCCCAAGGTCCAGGACTTGTGACTACCTGAGGGTTTTCTCTGGCTGCTGGCATCCACTGCCCTCAAGCCTGGACAGGCCTGATAGCTGTGGAAGTAATCCTGTTGGGAGCAGCTCTCAAATACGGCTGACAGGAGCTGGTGGATAAATACCTGAGCCCCCTTCCCCCTTGGCTGGCATAACACCGAGGCAGGGTCTTCCCTGTCTCCCTGATTTCCTAAGTTGGACTGAGCCCCAGTTGCCCACATCAGCAATCTGCTCGATCACTTCTTCCCTCCCTGTCTCATTTTCCCACTTCCCTGCACTGCTTCCTAGAATCACCCTCCAATTAAAACTATCAGCACTCTCATCCTTATCCAGGGATGTTTCTAGGGAAAGCCAGAGTAAGATATTGGCAATATGTTCCCATTCATTCATGCAGCCATTCAGTGTCAGTGCCTTCATTCATTCATTAGGCATTTGGTAAACCTATACTCTATGCCAGGCATTATATTAGACACTGAGGAAGACAAAAAGGCAGCCACTCCCGTCAGGGAGCTCCCTGTCCAGAGGGGCAGCCGGTTCCATTGCTGAACAGTTATAAACAACATAGGGCTTCCCAGATGGCTCAGTGGTAAAGAATCCACCTGCCAAAGCAGGAGACATAGGTTCAGCCCTGGGTCAGGAAGATCCCCTGGAGGAGGAAATGGCAACCCACTCCAGTGTCCTTGCTGTGATAATACCATGGACAGAGGAGCCTGGTGGGCTGCAGTCTATAGGGGTGTCAAGGAGTTGGACCTGTCTGAGCATGCACACAGCATGTATAAGCAACATGGAAGTCCAAGACAGAGCAGTACTTCAGAACTCTCAGTATCACTCTCCACAAGTCTTCAGGTTATTTGGAAGTTAACAGTGGCTTTACAGCATGTATTATTATCAGAAATTGTCTTCTCCATCCATTTCCTGTCTCTTCTAGAGCGTGAGATCCATAGAGAGGCACTTGTCTGTCTTGTTCCATTGTTACAGCCTTAACTCTTAGTACAGTGCTGGGGCCCAGTCAACATTTGGTGAGTGTGCCTCAGGAGCGTTAGGAGTCTGCTGTGGAGAGTTCTTGCCAGTCTCCTCCTTTCTCTCCTGGGGAGACCACTCGAATCCCAGGTCACCCAGTTCCACCATGAAAGCCATGTCTCCAACGCAGAGGGAGAGCCTGCGCTCAGGGCAGGAGAGAAAGGAGTGCTCCCCGCCATGCCCAGTGCTGTGCCTTGAGGGTGGGACCTTCTTTCCAGTCACTTGGAACTGAGCCCTTGGCCAAACCATGCACCTGAGTCGAGTGTTTTCCTTGAACATAACGGAGGGGAATCTGCTTCATTCAGTCTGTTGACTGAGATGTGAATCACATCTTCACAGCAGCATCTAGGCTGGTGTTCGAGCCAACAACTGGGCGCCATGGCCTGGCCACGTGGACCATCACACCTAGAATCAGCACTCAGTTTAACCTGAGAATGCTTTCCAACCTGTGCAATTTGCCCATCATCTTCTGAGACCCCTGGGGTTTCTTCCGGCTCTGGTTTCTTAGCACTGGGGCTGTGAGGATGAGCCTGCTGCTTTTCAGGAGGTCTACCTCCTTCCCTCCCTCTGCGCGTGTCCCATTGTCATTCTTTGCCCCTCAGCATCCCCATCTGTGGACAGGTGTAATTTAATCCTTGTCTCCTTTAGATCAGTTGGAGAGCTCCCATTTCACTTATTGCTTAAGATGCTGAGCATTTTGTTTTAGCTTTCACACTAAAGATAGAGAAAATAAAAATTGATATCATGAATCTTTAGGCTTTGCCTGTGGTCCTAATCACCAACCACAGCCTCAAAGTCCTGTGGTGGTGGATTTACTACTTTGCATGTTCTTTATTTCCTTTAAAGCTAGGCACACGAGGAAGATTGATTTATGGAGCTTAGATCCTGCTTAGTTGGTGGGGGGTGGAGGGAAGCTGCAGTAAATTTCAAAATCACTAGTATTTCTTTGCATGTTCAGGGGAAAAAAATCCTAGCTTACATCTATTGCTACAGGAGCTCATAAATTAAAAATACCAAGTGTATTTCCTATACACCTGGAACTTCAATATTACAATCTGTTCATTCTGTGATCGCCCCCTTCATAAAAGAGGCATGGGGGTGATGGCTCAAACAGGATTTCCCAACATAGCTTTGATATGCAGGCAATGACTCACCCATGTCTTTTGACCTTTGCTTGAAAAATATTTCAGGATAAGGGAATTATTTACCTGAAGCACAGACTCTAAGAATTTGGTCCCATTATCTTTTTCCTCTAACCTTCATCTTCTCATACTGTCTCTTCTTTCTCTCCCTTTCTGTCTTGGGTTTTGGTTTGGATCTGTTATTTTACATAAATTTCAAAACAAGTCTAACAGCATCAGAAACAAAACACAGAAAAGTCTTCTTTATTTGCCATTCTGTTCCGAGCCATAAATTCCTACATATACTCAAATAATACACCCATGAGGGCTGGCAGAATGAATTTGATTAGCCTCTTAAATGCTTTGGCACCTGCATACCACAGCACTTCCAAGAGTGGGGAAATGATGTCTCCTCCTCTCCCGAAGGGATTGCTTGTTACCTGGGCCATGTAGCTGTGGTATGCCACTTTATTGAGGTTAAGATTGAGGAGCCCTGGTGGAGAAAAAAAGTCCTGAATAAGTATAGGTACAGCATCAAGGCCCCATTTTCTTTTAAGTTTTTATTGAAAAATAGTTGATTTACAATGTTGTGTGAGGCCCCATATACTTTTCCTTCTCAATTTTGTTCTTTGGGAACCATGTTTACTTTTTTTTTTTGAGAAAATACATAAAGGGGAAAGAAAGGCTGTACTTTATTTAGATTTTTCAGAAAGCCTTTAAAAATATGTCATACTTGCAACCTACAGAGGTGGGATGGGGTGGGAAGGTGGGAGGGAGACACAAGAGGGAAGGGACATATGTATACTAGTGGCTGACTCACATTGTTGTATGGTGGAAAACAACACAACTTTGTAAAGCAATTATCCTCCAATTAAAAATAAATTTTAACAAACGTCATACTGGAAGCAGTAGACATGAACTGCTGTGTTGGAGAAGACTCTTGAGAGTCCCCTTGGACTGCAAGGAGATCCAACCAGTCCATCCTAAAGGAGATCAGTCCTGGGTGTTCATTGGAAGAACTGATGTTGAAGCTGAAACTCCAATACTTTGGCCACCTGATGTGAAGAGCTGATTCATTTGAAAAGACCCTGATGCTGGGAAAGATGGAGGGCAGGAGGAGAAGGGGACGACAGAGGATGAGATTCTTGAATGACATCACCGACTCAATGGACATGAGTTTGGGTAAACTCCAGGAGCTGGTGATGGACAGGGAGGCCTGGCGTGTTGCGGTCCATGGGGTTGCAAAGAGTCAGACACGACTGAACGACTGAACTGAACTGAACTGACTAAGACATGATTTTATACTACCCTACCCCAAGTCTTTCACTCTTAGGTATTTACTGAAGAGAAGTTAAGGCATATGTTCACACACAGACTTGTCCATGAACGTTCACCACAATATTATCATAACCCCAAACTGGAAACAACCCAAGTGTCCAATGAATAAATAAAATGTGGCATATTCATATAACGTAATACTACTCAGACTTTTCAGACTGTTTATATATGCAACAACATGGGTGAGTGTCAGTTATAGTGAGTGAAAGAAGCCAGACTCCCCCACCAAAGCCAAAAGACTACGATGGTATGATTTCATTTATATTTGATTATAGACAATACAAACTAATCTACAATGACAGAAAGCGTATCAGTGGTAGACTAGGAATGGGAGGAGGGAGAGAAAGATAACAAATGGGCAGGAGGAGGCTTTTAGGGGTAATGGATGTCCATTATCCCATGATGGTTTCCCAGGTGTATACATATGACGTGTGTGCTCACTCAGTCGTGTCTGACTCTTGCAACCCTACGGACTGTAACTCACCAGGCTCCTCTGTCTATGGGACTCCTCAGGCAAGAATACTGGAGCAGGTTGCCATTTCCTTCTCTAAGGGATCTTCCCCATCCAGGGATTGAACTCAAGTCTCCTGCATTGCAAGTGGATTCTTTACCATCTAAGCCAATGGAGAAGTGCATACATACAACAAAAAACTCACCAAATTGTATACTTTAAATGTGTATCACTTATTATACATGACTTATACCTCACTAACACTAAGTAATTGAGTTCTTTTGGGATTAGGGAAAATGTTTTGAGATGGAGAGAGAATTGTCTTCGTAAATGAACAGGTGGGATAAATGATCATTTTCTCTGGGAGAAAAAGGGTTAATAATAGCACACCCTCTGCCCCTTAGGAAGGCATGTTGAACTAAACTTGTTAAACATTTTTTTCAAGGTATGGAGATAAGAAGTACCATGGGAAATTTCCAAATTTGTGCATAGGGCTAAGTTCTTCCATGTAATAAAATATCGTCAAGGTAGAATGAACAGGGGAATGAGCAGAAGCGATCTAATGAGGGCAGGAAGAAACAGTTCAGGTGAAATAATTCAAAATCTTCTATGAGTTGGAGGACTCAGAGAAACTGATGATAACTGCAGCAGGAAACATAAGAACCTCGTTGCCTGAAGGTTCAGTCTAAGATTACAACCAGGAAACCAACAGTAACAAAATTTGTTGGATGGAAAATATTGGAAACAAAGTGAAAGGTGTTGTCTTACCCTTGGACAAAATAGAAATTTGTTTGAACATAGAAGTTCTTAGGAAATTTTGATAAATACACCTTAAAATATAAGAGGGACGCAAAAACCATGGAGGGAGTAGAGGAACTTCTGGTTGAGAACAGGTGGTTGGAAGAACTCCTCACTCTGGAAGATGCTGTGAGGGAGGGAATCGGAGTGTCTCATGTGACGTGTGTATAGATTTTACATTAAATCTTGAGTTAGGTCTTAAGATGGAGAAGAAACAGTGTTAGGGAAAAATAAAGGGAACTGTCTCCCACATCCTCAGACATGGTACCGACTGAGCTATGAATCTGCAGGTCCAGATTCATTCACGGATGGTAGGCTGGTGGGGAGCTGTTAGCCAGAGCTGGGAGCTGCGGAGTGAATTCCCAGCTTCAGATGCTGCTGGAGGTACCTGCCTCTCCTATGCAGAGCAGATAGAATTCTCAGCTTAATGCCTCAGGCCTCCAGGCCAGTATCATGGCTCTTCTAATCTATTTCTGAAGTAGTCTTTCCTACAGCATTTTAGGAAGTAGCTACATTATCCCGAGCATTTTTATCAAGTAACAAATCGGCTGATGTAAATGCATAAAGTTAGCTGAAAGCAAGCCAGGATTTTGAAGCCCCTTCGGCACGTCTAGGTTGGGCACACGTCACGGGCTTATCCTTTGGAGGCGAATTCAGGGGCAGGTTGGTGTAGAGTGACTTCTGGTATCCGATGTTTTGGACGTGAATGTCAGCATAGCAGATGCTAGACAGTCCCCCCTTGCACCTGGATTGTTTCATGCCCAAGAGGAGGCAAGACAGGAAAGAATAAAAATCCCAATCAGCGCAGTGACTCAGAAAGAGGACAGGTGATGGTCTGGCGTCCTCTCCTTGGCTTCATGTGGAATTGCAAAGCACTGCTTTGGGACTGTGAACTCCAGCCATCTGCTTGCTTAGATCCTGGGGAGCAATCCAGCTGGTATCTGCTGCCCTAATGAAGAAGGGCGCGGAGCATTGCGGCCCTGCTGTCCGGTTCCTCGCCGGGATGGAGCTGGGCTTGGGAAATGCTGAGGATTCACATTTGAAAGTGAAGACGGGGGAAGTCTGACAGCTCCCTGAGGACACAGCTGCCAGGTTTCCTTTGTTAAAGAAACAGAATGCAGTCCAGTTCAGAAAAAAAGTCGACTTTTTTCAAGATGTCTACACCTCAGCCAAAGGTGAATGAAAGAGTCTTTCTCTGTTGCTGGCTTCTTGTTCGTTGTAATCATATAATTTTCTGGTGCTCATGACCATCCGTGCTTCTCCGGCTTCCTTGTCCTCCCTGCCACCGCCTATCTGTCAGCTCCAGGCAGCGGGGGTTCCAGTCCACATGGCTAACTAGTGTGTGATTCCAACAGTAATGAGCCACATGGGGAGACCCCAGGAGAGGAACAGGAATAGGTCATCCCTATATTTTTATGTGGAGATTGATAATCAGGCTAACAGTCTCGGCAGAAGGTGAGCCACACATTAAACAGAGGGGAAAAGATAATAAAATATCTCCTGCTGCTTAACAGTCGCTGGGCGGATACGTTTCCTGGAACTATCCAGCTGTTGCGCTTGATGGCTCATAAAGCCTTGGTAACGTCCGTCAAGGGCCTTTTTTCTTGGTGAGGGACCATTTTTTTTCACGCAGTTATGATAGCATCTGGTTGCTATCCCTGGAAATGCGAAGAATCCACAGGCATAGGCAAACAGCTGCCGGGGAAGAGTGGGACCGCAGAGGCAGCTGGCTCCTTTGATAGATTTTGGGTCACTTCTGACCTAATGGGCACCATCAGAATGCAGATGCAGACTCAGCAGGCGGTCTGAGCACCTGCTCTGTGCCAGGTTATCACATTTAATCCTCCTACTATGAGGTAGGGACTATTGTTGTTTAGTCACTCAGTCGTGTCTGGCTCTTTGTGACCCCGTGGACTGTAGCCCACCAGGCTCCTCTGTCCATGGGATTTCCCAGGCAAGAGTACTGGAGTGTGTTGCCATTTCCCTCTCCAGAGATCTTCCCAAGCCAGGGTCCAAACCCATATCTCCTCCACTGGCAATCAGGTTCTTTACCACTAAGCCACCAGGGAAGTCCATAAGATAGGGATTATTACCATTCGAAAAAGAATACCATTGAAACAAGAGCCCTGGACTCTTTGAGGACCATACCCAGGTCACATTGCTGCAGGTGACAAGCTGATATGCCCATGGCTGATGGGCCTTTGCTCTGTACCACCTTGCTGCAAAGATGGAATAAAAGAGGAGTTGCTTGCCATGTGTGCTCTGGGTACATGTGAAATAGCTCTGCACCTGCCTGTTCTACCTGATGCTCATGCACGTGTGTGCTAAGAAGGGGTGACACTTTCCAGATTGCTCAAAGTAAACCGTGGGTGTGGTAGGTGATTTGCTGTGTTAGGTCATCTCTCCAGAAGCAAATCCCAAAGCAAGTGACTTATTAAGAATGTGATCCCCAGGGGACTGGTAAGGAATTGAGAGAGGCAGGGAAGGGAAGAGATAAGAGAAAGCCAAAGCAGGGGATGTCTCCACATCCTTCCTCCGGCAGAGGTTGGCTTTCTGTGTCAACTTGGTCCTGCTGGGGTTACACTTCAGAATTGTCCTGAGCTGGGCAGCAGAGCTGAGGCTGTCATACTTCCTGACCACCTATTAGGGTTGCAGGAGAGCAGTGAATCCCAGAGACTTCCGGCCAGCTCTCCGTGCATGCAGGCAGAGCAGGCTCCAGCAGTCCAAGGATAAGCCTTTGGGAAAGAGTAGAGGTGCTGACTGTTAGGAGCAAACGTGCACTGAAGGGGGGCACACAGAATGCTGCAAGAGCACGGAGGGGCCCTGGGCTCTGCACCCGCCTTGTCATCAGCACCTGGCCCTCGTCATGCCCAGCTTGCAAAAGGTGGGATAGGAGGGCAGCAGGGAGGGGCACCAGGAACCCCTGCTGTTTCCAGGCAACACTGTCCTCTGTATCACCGCAAGAAAGAGTGTTGATTTTCCTGAATTCTGGGAATGGTGTTTTTTATTCACTAAATTCACATGTCTTGTCGGTGAGCCACGTTCCATCTGAGTCAGCATGGAACAGAACGTTGGGTTATTTCATGTTGGATGATATAATTCATGTTGACAAGGCAGACCTCTGGGGAGTGAAGGGAAGTTTTTCCTAAGTAAACTTCCATGTTCCCTTACGAGGTGGGAAAATGGAAAGGGAAAAGAAGAAGTGGGGATTGCTCAGGACAGAGAGCCTCCCCCTCTGAAATCCTGCTGTGACTCGAAGTGCTGCACAGATTCTAGCCCCACGTGTGTCTTCAAAACCAACAGCTGCATGTTAAGAAAAAAAAAAATATATATATATGTATATAGTATGTGAACCCATAGCAGTAATAGTCTAAGTGAAAACAGATTTCTTCCATTTAAAAGAAATGTCAACTCTTTGTTTGGGGGTATGGGGGTTCCCCACATGTGTTCCAGCTGAACACAAACACCAAAGGCCGATGTAATTTATAGCAGATTCTGGTTCTGTCCTTAGCTTGCTTTGTATCTGTCACAGTCATCAGCATCGAGGACTCTGGATGCCAAGTACATTATGGTTTTAACTGAACAGGGACAGGAACAAATCTTCTTCCTTTTGGGGCTGTTTGAGGGCTCAGAGGGTGAAATGAGAGCATGGCAATCAGGGATTATAGTGGAACCATGCTTCTCTTGTTATGTAAGGTCTCCCAGGTAACCTTAGCCTGGGAGAACCATCAAAGGGGCATGGGCAAATACTTAAACAGGTAATGAATTAAAATGTTTTATGCTGATAGCGGAACTATAGTTTTTTCTGTGTATTTATCCTTTAGAGATACATACTGAAATATTTACAGATGAAAAGTTACAGTGATGCAGAAGAGGAAAGTGTTGGGAGAGAAAAGCAATGGAAAAAGATTGGCAATGAGTTAGGAATTGTTCAAACTGGGTGATAGTTGCAAAGATTGTTCTATTTGTGTATGTGTTTGAAATCTTCCATAATAAGAAGGGAAAAAAGGTCATGAAACTAGTTTATGCTTAAGGATCCCTACAGAAGGCTCTTTGGAAGCACAATCTGGCTGGTCCCAGAGTGTCCATTGCATTCTCTTTGGGTGAATTTTTATCCCCAAGGCTACCTCCTTTTGGTAAGTCTGGAGGTTCCAGAATTTAATTAGAGGAACCTAAACACCCTCTTCCAACAACACAAGAGAAGACTCTATACATGGACATCACCAGATGGTCAACACCGAAATCAGATTGATTATATTCTCTGCAGCAAAAGATGGAGAAGCGCTATACAGTCAACAAAAACAAGACCAGGAGCTGACTGTGGCTCAAATCATGAACTCCTTATTACCAAATTCAGACTGAAATTGAGGAAAGCAGGGAAAACTGCTAGACCATTCGGGTATGACCTAAATCAAATCCCTTATGATTATACAGTGGAAGTGAGAAATGGATTTAAGGGCCTAGATCTGATAGAGTGCCTGATGAACTATGGAATGAGGTTCGTGACATTGTACAGGAGACAGGGATCAAGGCTGGACTGGAAGAAACACAAGCTGGAATCAAGATTGCCGGGAGAAATATCAATCACCTCAGATATGCAGATGACACCACCCTTATGCCAGAAAGTGAAGAGGAACTAAAACGCCTCTTGATGAAAGTGAAAGAGAAGAGTGAAAAAGTTGGCTTAAAGATCAACATTCAGAAAACGAAGATCATGGCATCCGGTCCCATCACTTCATGGGAAATAGATGGGGAAACAGTGGAAACAGTGTCAGAGTTTATTTTTGGGGCTCCAAAATCACTGCAGATGGTGATTGCAGCCATGAAATTAAAAGACGCTTACTCCTTGGAAGAAAAGTTATGAGCAACCTAGATAGCATATTCAAAAGCAGAGACATTACTTTGCCGACTAAGGTCCGTCTAGTCAAGGCTATGGTTTTTCCAGTAGTCATGTATGGATGTGAGAGTTGGACTGTGAAGACGACTGAGTGCCGAATAATTGATGCTTTTGAACTGTGGTGTTGGAGAAGACTCTTGAGAGTCCCTTGGACTGAAAGGAGATCCAACCAGTCCATTCTGAAGGAGATCAACCCTGGGATTTCTTTGAAAAGAATGATGCTAAAGCTGAAATTCCAGTATTTTGGCCACCTCATGCAAAGAGTTGACTCATTGGAAAAGACTCTGATGCTGGGAGGGATTGGGGGCAGGAGAAGAAGGGGACGACAGAGGATGAGATGGCTGGATGGCATCACTGACTCGATGGACATGAGTCTGAGTGAACTCCGGGAGTTGGTGATGGACAGGGAGGCCTGGCGTGCTGTGATTCATGGGGTCACAAAGAGTCGGACACAACTGAGCGACTGAACTGAACTGAACTGAACTGAAGCCTCTAGGTTTAAGAGTAATTTAAAGAATAACCCCAAACCTATGATAAAACAGTTAACTCTTAAGTGAATGATTTATCTCATGGAGGTAGTATGCTCTAATTTACAAAACATTCACATGAAACTCTAGCCTCCCATTTTATACAAAGACAGATCATTACTACTATTGCAAGGGAGTTACCATAGACATTGACCAGCTTCTGGAGGACCCTGAATAATAATTCCATTATTGGGGAAGTAAATTTCATTTTCTTTTCATATTTGGAGGTACAGTTTCTGACCACATCACTGGTCTCTTTCATAAAGATATGTGTGCTGTGAACACTAATAGATTCTAGGATATGATCTGATTGACTGATGGATTGGGTGGTAATATACACTGCAGTTGCAACTCTCAGCTGTTTTATTTGCTGCTTCACCGTCCAGCACGTGGGATGGATCAGGCTTGTGGAGCTGGTCCCTTGCGTGGAGTAAACTCCACACTGCAGCTGTGCTCTCATCTGCTCTCCTGAAAGTCACTTGATACTCATTGTGACAAGGAGCTCATGCCTTATGTTCTAGCCCTGATGTTTTAATTCATTCTGCCCAACTTATCTTTTGTTGTATCTACTAAGTGAGTAAGAATATGCTTAGTACTAGGGAGATAGATCATAACTCTTAATAAGAGCTAATCTTAGAAAGAAGGAATCAGTGTAGATTTTTCTGAAGGTCTGGCTGATGCTCCAAAGCCTGGAGGAGACTGGGAGTTCTCTCAGTTACAGAAACAGCCCAGAGCTCTTCTCAGCTTGGTGTGCAGAAAGATAGCAGTCTTTAGGATTCAGAATTGACATGACAACCTACAAAGTGTTGAATCCTCTCTTGCATACACAGAGCTATGTTGAATTTTAATAATTTCATGTTCTCCATTCACTGAAAAATATATTTATTGAACATTCATGGATTCCAGATAGTGAAGTCTGCTAGACCTTGGCTAGCCTTGTGGTTTTTAAAACCAGAAGCACCCAGTAGCTTTTAAATCCTTAAAGTAATACAAAATATGCATATTCTCAGAGTAAAGAACCTCCAGTGTCTGGAAGGAGGAGACTGTTCAATTTAGCACACCTGTACTGGAGGACTGATCTCCTGTTGCTGCTTTGAGTCTGCAATTCAGGGTAACATCATGTGGATTTTTGAACCAAAATGAATACAACAACAGATCGTCCATCATGATAATAGAAAGAGGCTGGAGCTTGCAGATGCCATCTACATCGAGGATTTTGCTTTCATTGAGCTCTGCATCCCCGTGGATTGTTGTCATATGGAAATGATTGGGGTGAAAAGAGCCAAGATGTTTCTAAAAATCAATGACAGCAGTTAGCAAGCCTGAGTCAAGAAACCAAGCTGGATATACCACAAAGGAAATGCATTGTCTCAATAACATTTTTTTGGAGGAGGCTTTGGATAACTTGCCTTTGAGTAACATTTGTTTATGGAGTGTCTAGTAATCACTTCCATTGTGGCTGGACCAGGAGGGGCTGTGTTTCCATCGCTGACCTAATTCTTGTGATCAGTGTGCCATAAGAGCTGCATTTTTATCACCCTTCTACGACTGACATGTATTTCCACTTGGTACTGTTTATCAGATAACTTACTACAAGCTGGAAAGTGCATTCGCTAAACACCTGGCTAGCCTCAAGCTCTTTACATTTGACAAAACAGGAGGCAGAAATTATAAAGACTTTTTCCATTTTAGACTGAATTATGGAATTTTGTAATTAAGATTTGCTTGAAAACCCATGGTTGAATAAAGAGGTGAAAATACCCTTGATACTTTACTGCTGGGGGAGAGGTTTGTCCAGCAAAAGAAAAAAACATAAATTTCAAATGACAAGTTGTCTCAAGGATATGCCTCTACCATAATATGCTTTTTAATCTTTTTATAGTCTACTTGATATCTCATGCAGTTACTGTCAGTTCTGTCTGCTAATGGATTAATTGCAAGTAGGTCTACCATATATGGAATCTATAATAACTCTTCTTGTGTAAGCATTTTTCAGTCTTATACATGGGAGGTGTATTCATACATGTTGGATATGCTATTTATTGATAGGAGAGAAAAATGTATCAATGGGGATTGCTTATGCATTTTGCTTTGGATAGCACCAGAATTCCAATATAAAACTGGTGTGCGTCTAGGCAGAACGTGGAGGATTCCCATGCGCTCATTCCATTGAGCCCCTTGCAGCAATCACTTGTTTCCTCCAGTTGGCATACTGTGTGTGTGTGTGTGTGTGTGTGCGTGTGTGTGCTTTAGTACTATTTTTTAAATCTTTTGTTCTTTTTCAAATTTATTTATTTTAATTGAAATATAATTGCTTTACAATAATGTGTTGGTTTCTGATACATCAACATGAATCAGCTATAGGTAGGTCTATCTAGTCAAGGCTATGGTTTTTCCTGTGGTCATGTATGGATGTGAGAGTTGGACTATGAAGAAGGCTGAGCACCGAAGAATTGATGCTTTTGAACTGTGATGTTGGAGAAGACTCTTGAGAGTCCCTTGGACTGAAAGGAGATCCAACCAGTCCATTCTGAAGATCAACCCTGGAATTTCTTTGGAAGGAATGATGCTAAAGCTGAAACTCCAGTACTTTGGCCACCTCATGCGAAGAGTTGACTCATTGGAAAAGACTTTGATGCTGGGAGGGATTGGGGGCAGAAGAAGAAGGGGACGACCGAGGATGAGATGGCTGGATGGCATCACTGACTTGATGGATGTGAGTCTGAGTGAACTCCAGGAGTTGGTGATGGACAGGGAGGCTTGGCGTGCTGCGATTCATGGGGTCGCAAAGAATCGGACATGACTGAGTGACTGGACTGAACTGAACTGAACTGAAACATATGTCCCCTCCCTGTTAACCTCCCTTCCACCTCCCACCCCCAGTTGGTATTTTTGGTGGCCATTTCCTCTCACTCTTCTCTATTGACTTTGTTTTTCCATCCACAAGTTGCTTTCTCTGTCTAGCTTGAAAGCAACAGAGTGGCTTGTCCCAAATCACTGGGTTTACAGGGCTAAAAATCACAATTTACAATAGCTTGCTTGCATTGACATTAGTTGCCTGAGATTTTAATTTGAATGTGAAGATTGGAAGAGAAGGTCTGGCACCACACTCTCTGAAAAGATTTTCACGGTTGCTCCAGGTGTTCTGAAAGGGGAAGTGAGTGGCCTTCTCTCACGTTTAATGCTGGAGGGAGAAAGAAGTCATCTTAATTATATGGGAAAATAGTGTAATCCTTTTCTGTAAGGCCCTTTCAGTAAAGTGTAGGGTCCTGTTCAGTGCCTCTGAGAACAGGAATTGGTGGTGAATTATGTATTGTTCCATCCCTGGTACTATTTGATTTTGATGCTTTTGGTAAAAAAAATTCACTTCATTGTGACTTAATCTTTTGAGAAAATGAGGTCAGTGGTGTTATTTATATCTCTTGCATAGATTATTCTGTGGTAAGATTTGAAATGAAAATGTGTGAATCCTGAAGAGATCTTCTCAAATCTAGGTACCTGAACCTCCAGTGATGGGCCGGGACCTCTAAGCAGCTGTTGAGTATATGGCACATCTTCCTGGGGCATGGTTTTTCTTGAAGCCTTAGGGGTAGGATGAGACCGATTTTTTAAGAGTAAAACACAAAGGGATGTACTATGGAATACAGTATGAAACTTGGATGAATTTTTAAGATGGAAAGTGAACTTCTAAGTAATTTCTTGCTAGATTTAGATTGAAGTTATGTCCCCACATGGGCACTAATTCATCTTGTCCATTGCCATTAGATGTACTACAGAAAAAAGTTTCCTTCTTTTCTACCTCACAAAGAGCAAGCAGCTTAATGTGTTTGTTTGTTTTTTAATTGGTTTTAGTGTTTTTCTATTGGGTTGGCCAATAAGTTCATTCGGAGTTGTCCACGCGCTCATCTGGAAAACTCTGAATGAACTTTATGGTCAACCTGATATTTGCTGCTTCACTGCTTTCTGCTTTTAATCTTATTATTTCCATTGCTGCTTTCTTTCAGTTTACTTTGTTGTTGAAGTTTGGAATTTAATGCATTTATTTTCATTAAATGTAAAATTCAGGCTATGAATCTTCCACTCATGACTGCATTAATTGTATTTTATAGATTCTGATATAGAGTGTTTTATTAACATCTTGTTTTAGAAATTCTAAATATAAGCTTTGGCTTATATTTCCCCTTTTACCTGAGAATTATTTAATATAGATTTTTAAAGTTTCCAATGGAAGAGCCTTTTGGTTTTATTATTTCGTCATTTATTTCTGGTTATATTGCATTATGATCAGATAATATTTTTATTACTTCTATCTTACGAAACTTATTGAACTTTTCTTTGTGGTTTAAGGTACAGTCAACTTTCATGAATTGCACGTGAGGAGGTGTGTTCCTTGTTTTTTGGATACAAAGTATGATATGTACCCAGAAGGTTTATGTTTCCGTAATATTATTTTGGTAAAAAATATAAACATAAAATCTTCCATTTTAACTATTTTTAAATGTATAATTCACTGGCATTAATTATATTCATAATATTGTACAACTATCACTACTATTATTTTCCAAAACTTTATCATCACCTCAGACAGAAACTCTGTACCCATTAAGTAATAACTCTCCATCCCCTGGCTCTTAGAAACCTCTGCTTTCTCTCTGTGAATTTGCCTAATCTACATATTTCATATAAATGAAATCATTCAATATTTGTCCTTTACTGTCTGGTTTCTTTCACTTAGTATAATGTTTTCAGGGTCTATCAAGTTGTAGCATATATCAGAATTTCATTCCTTTTTAGGGCTGAAAAATATTCTTTTCTATGTATATACCACAATTTGTTTATCCATTCATCTGTTCATGGACACTTAGCTATTTCCACATTTTGGCTACTGGAAATAATGCTACAGTAAAGATCGCTGCACAAGTATCTGAGTCCCTGTTTTCTCTTCTTTTGGATGTATACCTAGGAGTGGAATTGCTGAGTCATATCGTAATTCCATTTAGCTTCTTGATGAATTGTCCAACTGTTTGCTACAGAGGCTGCATCATTTCAAATTCCCACTAGCAAAGAAGGAGTATACCAATTTCTCTACATCTTCACCAGCATATTATTTTTCATTTTTGTTTGTTTGTTTAAAGTTTTAACATTACAGTTAGTGTAAAGTGATATACCACTGTGGCATTTCTCTAATGACCAATGATGGTGAACATCTCTTCATGTGCTTACTGTCCATTTTTTGGGAAAAATGTCTATTCAGATCTTTTGCTCAATTTTAATTGTCTTTTTGTTGTTGAGTTGTAGGAATTCTTTGCATTATCTGAGTATTACCAGATGCATGATTTACAAGTATTTTCTCTCAGTGTGTGTATCATCTTTTCCCTTTTTTGATAGTGCTTATGATGCAAAAGCTTCTAATTTTGATGAAGTACAGTGTATTTTTCTTTCGTTGCTTCTGCCTTTTGTGTTATAGTTCAGAATCTATTGCCAAATCCTAGGTCATGAAGATTTATGCTTATGTTTTCTAAGTTTTGTGGTTTTAGCTCTTATATTTAGGTTGTTTATCCATTTTGAGTTAGTTTTTGTTCATAGTGTGAAGTAGAGGTCTAAATATGCTATTTGCATGTGGATATCCAGTTTTTCCAGCATACCAGAGATTTATCTTATCGATTAATTTATCATATTGTTTAGGTTTCCTGTAACCTTACTTCATTTTTTGTCTTCTTGAATTGCTGAATTGTCCTGAACCAAGACTGGTAGGTTCAAGCAGTGCCAGTGTTATGCTAAGCTATGTTGGAGCCCGAGGCAAATGAAAAAAAATCAGTAATACTGCTCTTATCTTTATTTTTAAATTTCACATTTTATTTATTAAGATTATATGCATTAATTTATATTTTTTAAAACATTGCATTCAAATATTATTTATTTTGGTTCTGAGTTTTGGGCACTCCTTTAAATTGTGCATCCAAGGAGAGTGCCTCACTCACTTCACCCTAGTCCCAGCCTTGAGTTAAAGGCTCCTATTTTTAGTGTGTTTCTATTTCTCTTTGCAGCTCATGCAGCTTTGTTTTTCAGAAGTGGTTGCCATGTATTTGGTGCAAAACAATTCATAAATGTTATACTTTTGTTATGAATTGTGGCTTTTAATATTATAGTGTCATTTGTCTTCTTTCATGGTTCTTGACCAGCATTTTACCTTGTCTGATATCAGAATCACAAATTGTAAGAGGAAATGAGATTCTAACAAGCCCTCAGTTTACCAATGATAAAACAGAGCCTCAAAGACTTTGAAAGAAGTTGAAATAACTGTGTCTATTAAATTAAAAATGTTGATTGCTTTACTTCTAAGCACTGACACAGTAACAGCCTCAGTATACTTCCATATGGAAATGGTGTCATTTCTGAACTTGCATAAATCAAAATTGCAGTAAAGCGTCTCCTATGCATGAGCACCACATGAGTCACAAACTCAGCCAAGGTTTTAGGATGGGCAGTGGTACCCTGTTAGGGAGCTGAAACTCACACTAGTATGAAGGATGTGAACTGGAGGAAGGCCAATCAGTTGATTTGAATGATTCACCCTACTCAAATAGTTAGAAGTTTTGGTTGTAGCAGCGGAACCCTTGGCTTCTTTTTTGAGCTACTACAAGTTGTATGAGAGAAGAAGGGAGTCGTTTTGCTGCACATTACAGAGTAGAGTCTCTTGTCTTTCCCTTTTGTGCTTCTTGCCATAACCTTACAGCTTCTACATTAATTAGACTGGCTTCATTCAAGCAGTTATGCAGCATTCGACACTGCCTTCTTACTTTTCTTCTAAGTGATTCTTGGGAGCATTCAGGGAGGTGAATCTGAAGACTAGGGGAAATAAAATATGGCTCAGTTTTGGCCTTACCAGCCCCTTCCAAATGCATTCATGTTTCTCTCTGCATGTCTTGTTATGTGAATGGAAAAAGAAAAAAAAAGCATGCTTTGGTCCATCAGGGTTTTTTTTTCCCCTTTGTCTCCTTCTGAGGTGCTCAAAGGCATCAGTAACAGAGCAGGAAAGCCCTGGCTGAACAAAACTTGGTATTTTCCTTTGATACCTTCCATTGGGAGGCTTCATACAATGCACTTTGTCAGCAAGCCCCTGCTTCAGGCAAACATTGAGAAAACTATTGAGGAGGCTTCAATGGAAAGGATCTGATCTGCCCTAGAAACTGCCCTAGTTCTCTATCAGGGGAGCCACCAGCCCTGGAAGAGAAGATTGCCCCACCCCCCAACAGTCTTTTTTTCTTTCTCCTTTTTAGTCTCCTTTCTGTTGTAAGAATTGTGGGAACTCTCTTTAAATGAAAATAACTCTCAAGCTGGGCTTTGTTTTCCAACATGGATAAATGCCTAGATATCTCCTATCTACTCTGTAAATCTGGAGTCTCAACTTCAGATTATAACAAACTTATCTGGGACAAATGTTTGAGTTAAGGTGAAATAAGCACTAGATGTTGTGAGTATGGTTTTCTAAAGCACCTGAATATTAAAAAACTTGTTCATCAACCTCCTGCTAGGGAACCTCTATTCCCTCCTCGTGGTCTGTTTGTGTGTCTGCTTGAAGCTGGCTCCATTACTGTATTAATGGCAACCTGCTCCAGTATTCTTGCCTGGAATATCCCATGGACAGAGGAGGCTGGCAGGCTATAGTCCATGGGATCCCAAGGAGCCGAGCACAAGTGAGCACTCACACACATCCCGTCTCTTGCCACCCTACCTGCTGTTTGATTTTAGTTGATTTTAGGTGTTTCTAAACCCCCAAAACATCAATTACTTAAAAAAAAACTATGCTATGTCACTTTCTATTTTCAATTGCAGCTTAAAGTATAAAGTAAATACTTGAGGTAGTGATGTCAAGCGAAATAAAATATCTTTTTAACACCTTTCCCCAGTTATTGGGATGAACTCGATTGCATACAAATGGAAGAATATTCCAGAAGTGAGAGAGCATGAACACAGCCCAGAGTACTTGTTCACGGTGTCTGCAGTTCTATCCTGGCTGGACCCCTGGGGCTCAGTAGAGGTATTGCAGCTCTTCCTTGGGGCCCTTGGAAAACACGGCTGCCCAGGCCAGGAAGGAGTATGGTCACTCAGGAGTGTGACCATCACTTAATCTCTTCCTGACTATAAAAATGAAGGTCCTTTCTAGGTCTCAGATTCTATTATTATCTGATAATTTGTGTTTTCTTCTAATTATAAAACAGGGCTATTGAAAAATACATCAGGTTATAAAGAAATAAGATACCCATGATCACAAGAGCAGAGATAATCACTAGTGACTTTTTAGAGTATTTCTTTCAGTCTTTCTCCAGTGCATAAGTTATTTTGCTGAATTGGATTCATGCATGTATGCAGTCTCCTGCTTGCTCTACTAACATTATCTCTTGAACATTTGTCCATTTAATATAATTTGAAAAAATATGAAAATATATATGAAGACTGAAGATTATTATATTATGTTGATAATATTTATTTAATGAATATGCTATTGTTACATGTTCAGGGGTTTTGTTATGATAGATGATGCCATAGTGAATGTCTTTGCACACAAATCTTTATGCATGTCTTCTATTATTTCCTTAGTATATCCTAGCAGGAGAATCACTGGGTCAAAGTGTGTCCAGATTTTTAAGGTCCTTGATATATAATGCCAGATTAACCACCAGCGGTGTATAAGTGCCCTATTTCCTGAAACTACACTAGTATTGAATAGTACTTTTGCCAATTTGGTAGCGTAAAGTGATATCTCATTTTAAATTTTGTTCATTTTTTATTGTTTATTTAGTTGAATGTTTTTCATGTTTTATCAGCTATTTAAATTCTGCTAGAATTTTTGTATCTTTCATATTCATCCTTCCATTAGAGTATCTGAATTTTTCTTAGTGATTTTTTAATTTTTAATGAAGCTGCAATAGCTGGTATCCTTTTATAAGGTTACAAGAGGTTACATAAATGTTTTTTAATGAGAGAATGATTCATTATCTAAATATGTTGTTGATGTACAATGTTGGTTAGTAAAGCTAAAATGAGAATTTTTAGTCTATTAGGAGTTGTCATGAGAACTTATTATTTTATTATAAATTATCCCAGAAAAGAAAGATGGAAAAGAAAAAGGAAACTATATTCATATACATGATCTCATGCTAGCAGAACATCAGAGAGAACAAATGCTACAAATCAAAACAAAAGAACAGGCGGCATTTGTTTCAACAATATGCATGCAAAATGTTAATAGAATGATATAAGAAAGACTTTTATCGAATAGGATTTTATCATTTTTTCTTGATTATTTTTTAAAGAAATAAAACATCACAGAATAGTTGAAGCCCCCTGTATTTCCTCCTTCTATTGCATTCCTTTTCTTCTCCGGAGGCAGCTGTTATTCTGAATATGGAACTTTTAATTTGAGTACATGCTTTATACTTTTATGGCACAGGCATATGTCTGTAAGCAATATGGAATGTTGCTTTACATTTTAACCCTTTTATAAATGGATCATACTGTAAGTTCCATACTGCAACCTTTATTTCCTCATTATTATGTTTTGGGGATTCAAACATTTTAATACTGTTCTATTATATGGAAATTTCACAGAGTATTTATCCGCTCTCCCACTGAGGGTCACTCCAGAATTTTGCTCTTGCAGACGTTGCTGCAATGAATGTTGTTGATGGTGCCGTTTGCGAGTTTCTCTAGGGCAGCGTTGGAATTGCTGAGTCATAAACAGGTCCATCTCCTTCTTTCCTAGAAACTGCCAAATTATTTTTCATGTTTTAAAGGTATCACGTAAATACCAGAGTCTCCCCCGCCATGGACGCTTATATAAATAACATTAGTAAATATTTTTTGAGTGCTTACCGTGGGCTAGGAAATGTTCTGGGGGGTTTTACATAATTCAGTACATATAGTCCTTACCTCATTTTCACACGTGAGGAAATTGAGATACAAAGATCTTGACTAAGGTCATATAGGGAGTGCCAGAGCCCCTTCAGACCACAAAAGTGTACTTTACAAGACCTACCTCTTAACACTAGGCTATGCTCCAAGTTATGGAAAGACACTGCCCAGGCCACATTTATAGTGGTACAAAGACACCAGCCGTTTAGCTGGTGGGAAACCTCTGAAGAAGGGAGCAGCCTTACTAGAGTATTACTGTCTACCAATTAGGAGGAAGAAGCAGAAAGTTGCTTAATTTGTGCAAGGTCCAAGGATCAGTGACTAAACCTTAGGCTCTGGTACAGCGTGCCGCCACGTTGCCTGTTTAGGGTCTCTCTCTCCACCTGTGTGTCCCTAAAGGCATAAAGCTACATCTCCATGTGCTTTCAATTTCTTTCAGTCTAGGGTAGATTGCTTGTAATAGAAAGGTCAACTAATTTTTTTAGGAGTAGTAATGGATATAATCTCATACATGGAAATGTTAATTGCAGTGCTTTAATCCCATTCTAAGTGCCAAACTTTTAGGATTAATTTGTTGAATCTGTTGGTAACATGGTGCTCAGTCTTCTGACCAGATTCTTTGCCTGAGGGCTCTCATTTACTAATGAGTAATCGCTGCAATTTTCAGAGAAAAAGCTACCGGTACAATCACGTTTGAACATTCATCAAATATGACGCAAGCCCAGTTAGAAGAGATGTTAGCATCCTTAGCCTGCAAATAAGGGCATGGAATTAAATCTCCCTACACTGTAATTTTCCTAGGGTTATTACTCCCATCAGTGTTTGGAATGGCTGATGATGAAACTATTCGTGGCCTTCAAGCTCAGTTGATAGGAACATGTCATGAGTCAGGCTTACAAGGTGGCTGGCTGAAGCCTGCCTTCCATTTGCCTGTTATTATTGAAGCCCATTTTGGAAAGAGAAGGCAGAGGTGGAAGAGGAGGTGCTCCAGGAGGAGTGCATTTCTCTTTGTACACACATCATAGACTCACAGTGCTGACAAACTAATTATAGCTTTAGGTTGAATGCTTCCTTGCTCTGCATTCTGTTTGCAAACAGCCCATTATTTCCATCCTGTGTGCTGGAAAAACACAAGACAAAGTGGGTTCATTGGTTATGTTTCTGGTGAAGTCCAGCTCTCTGCTTATCACCCCTCTTTTTTTTTTTTTGACTAAGAAAAACAGAATATTACTTGAAAAAAAAAAGCTTTTGCTCAATTTCAATGCATATACTTATTTTGATTACTTTTTAAAATTACTTATATTAATTGGAGGCTAATTACTTTACAATATTGTGGTGGTTTTTTCCATACATTGATATGAATCAGCCATGGGTATTCATGTATCTCCCATCCCGAATCCCCCCTCTCACCTCCGTCCCCATCCCATCCCTCTGGGTTGTCCCAGTGCACTGGCTTTGAGTGCCCTGTTTCATGCATCGAACTTGGACTGGTCATCTATTTCACATATGGTAATATACATGTTTCAGTGCTGTTCTCTCTCAAATCATCCCACCCTCACCTTCTCCCACAGAGTCCAAAAGTCTGTTCTTTATATCCGTGTCTCTTTTGCTGTCTTGCATATAGGGTCGTCATTACCATCTTTCTGAATTCCGTATATATGAGTTAATATACTTTCCTTTCTGACTTCACTCTGTATAATAGGCTCCAGTTTCATCTACCTCATTAGAACTGATTCAAATCTGTTCTTTTTAATAGCTGAGTAATATTCCATTATGTATATGTACCATAACTTTCTTATCCATTCATCTGCTGATGGACATCTAGCTTGCTTCCATGTTCTAGCTATTGTAAACAGTGCTGTGATGAACACTGGGGTACATGTGTCTCTTTCAATTCTGGTTTCCTCAGTATCATCCCTCTTTTTCCTTTCAGATTGACTTTCTAACCCCTCTTCCATCCCTACCTAGCTTTTTTAAAAAAAATCTTTCTAAGCTGCTTTTAGAGCAGTGGTTGGAATTCCAGGTTTGTGTCACCTTACTTGTGTTCGGCCTTATCTGCTTTGGAATATCCTGAGAGCCAACAAAGCCACATGTCTTATACCTTCCTTAAGATGGCAATGACACCTCCTTCACTGATGAAATCGCCCATCCTCTATATGTGAGGTGCTGCCAGTCCCTAGGAGGATGGGGTGAAATACAGAAGAGAATATGACCTTGCTATGAAGGGCCTTCGGATTGACTGAGTCAGTAAAAGAGTGACTGGGTACTTTGGGGTCGCCTGAACTGTAAAAGAACTAAAGAAAACAGCAAAGCTAGAAAGAGATGTGAGAGTGGGATAAAAACCAAGTGCTACAGATCTAGGGCTGGGTTCCCATGCTCCGTTACAGCACATAAAAGGATGAAAACTTCTGAAATGTGGATCTGTGATCAAATTTGCAGCCTACCGTAAAGTCTAGAATTCAAGCTCTCTGTTCCTCCACTCATTCTTTTTTCTGCATGTGACCTATGGTAGAATGAGAAAGTTAAGAAATGCCCTGGAGTTAATTTTCTCCAGCGTTGTCTTCAAAGTTTCCTTAAAGCAGAATGAGTTTATCATGTTCTCTCTGGATGATTTTTCTCTTAGGTCAGGGGTTAGCAAAGTATGGTCCAAGGGCCAAATCCAGCCTAAAGACTTCCCTGGTGGCTCAGACGGTAAAGTGTCTGTATACAATGCGGGAGACCCGGGTTCAATCCCTGGATTGGGAAGATCCCCTGGAGAAGGAAATGGCAATCCACTCCAGTACTATTGCCTGGAAAATCCCACGGACAGAGGAGCCTGGCAGGCTACAGTCCATGGGGTCGCAAAGAGTCGGATACGACTGAGCGACTTCACTTTCACTTTTGAAAATAAAGATGCCTTGTAACACAGCTGCCCCATTTGTTTATGAGTTGTCTGTGGCTGATTTGACACTAATACACTGAAATTGAATCCCCTGGAGAAGAAAATGGCAACCTGCTCTAGTATTCTTGCCTGAAAATGCCATGGACAGAGGAGCCTGGTGGGCTGTAGCCCATGGGGTCACAAAGAGTCAGACACGACTAAGCACTTGAGTACACGTGCACGCACGATGCACATTGGAATTTTGTAGCTGGACAGAAACCATTTAACTTAAAATATTTACCACTTAGCTCTTTGCCAAAGGAGTAGAAAGAAGCAGCCTTCAGAGAATTCCAGTGTAGGAACGTTCTTGAAAAGTCATTTGGTAAAGGAAAGTTGTGAGACAAAGATGTATATTTTGTAAAAGAGAGGCAGACAGTATGGACAGCCCGCCTTTTCTTCCAGCGGCAGGACCAGGGGCCATGGTGTCCGTGTAGGAGCCTATGCACAGCTCCCAAGTGATGCCACCCATCCTAGAGTTATTTTGGCCATCACGGCTCCTATCTGTTCAACAGACTTTTCGTGAAAACTTCTGCACTGACAACAGAAGATACAAAGACAGAGAGGGCAGAAGCGGTCCCCTGCTTCTGGGCAGTGGAGGAGGCAGAGAGGCAAACAAATCTTGAAAACAAAGTTATCAGAATCAAAGATCCCAGAAGAGCCCTTATAGAGACAGGAGCAAGGTTGACGGGAAGAAAAGGAAAGAGCTCTCTCTGCCAGGAAGATTTGGAGAAGACGCAAACCCACAGTTCAAAGGTCTAGTCCCTTTCATTCTCATGAAAGATCCTAAATGGAAACCAAGAACCTGTCCATTCACTGAGGACATGAAGCATCCCATAGCCGTCTTCCCTGTCATGGCTAAGCTGACATTCAGGAAAATGGTTTCTCATCTCAGTTGTCCAACAACATTTGGGGACCCATTGGAAGCCTGTATTGCTTAGGGGTGATAGGCTAAAACCTGGGTTGACTCTTCGGTTCTGTTTTCTCAAAGTCAGCTCAGTTTTCACAATGTTTTAACCAACAGATTGGCTGATAATATGTTCAGTAAGGTCACACTCTGGCTGATAGTGGTCAGTGGCAATACACTGAGAGAAACTCACTGAGGAGGAAAGAAATTAATATCCATCCAGTTACCATGAGTTGCTTGGTCCTTGACTAGAGCTGATGGGAGCCTCCTGGAACACTGCCCCATGGCTTTCAGGAAGCAGAGGGCTCTGGGCTCCAACTTCCACTTATAACTGTGGTCTCAGAAGTATTGTACTCCAAGAGATATACTCTCTCCAGACAAGGAAGGAAGTATTAGTAGAGATAGAATGCAGAAATTCATATCATTTTATTCTTGCCTCAGGAATTTGACTTTAGGTGTCTTGCAGACAGGAGATCTTTACTGGTAATGGTGGTGGAAGAATTTTGCAAAACTGCACGCAATCTACCTTGTTTCTCAGGAGAACCATTGAGATTGGGGTGAGTTACATCAAAATCTGAGCAAATGGAACGGCTTCAAGACACACTGAAAGAATGCTATGACATAGGCATGCTTATGCTTTTCCCTGGATGATATTTTTTTTAAGTTAATCTCCAAAATATCTTCAAGTCAAGTTTTGTGGTATCTTCATAAAACTTATCGGCTAGGCATATTTCACACTGTGGAGTATTTCAGTCAACAAATCAAAGCCAGAAATGGACTCCTGCTTTGAAGAAGGAGGAGAAAGTGATGGTCATGGCAGTGGACCTTCGGTAGCATCTCCACTGTGTACGCACCATGCACCATTCTCCATATGGCCTGGAGAATTCCATGGACTGTATAGTCCATGAGGTCGCAAAGAGCTGGACACGACCGAGTGATAAGTGTGAGTGATAAGACCCGATATTTACTGAGTGGCTTTCACATGTCATTCTCTTTTCTAATAAGTGCTTTACAGACACCATCTTCCTTTGTGCTCACAGCATCCATACGAGGAAGCTGAGGCTCAGAAAGTGAAGTTAGTGACACCAAGTCCTTTAGGGCTGGGATGTGAACTCCACTGGGCCTAAGTTAGAGACTGCCCTCTCAGTCCTTACCCTGCTGCCTCCTGTGAAAGAATCGATGTGAATAAACTAATGAGTCACACAGACTGAGATGAGCAGGTTCTAGGGGACACAAAGAGACAGCTCCTGCCAAAGCTTATGACCAGGTTGGGGAGATAAGGCTGGATACAAAGCACATGTAAATGAAATAGGATGGATAATTGGATAGCATGTGGTATAACTGGGGTCACATAATACTGAGGACACGCCCTCTGTCCTGCACCCATGTTCCCCAATGGTGCCTTTCTCACAAGGACCCACAGCTTCTGGATGCCAGTGTACGTCAACAGGAGTGACATCTTGCTACAACTAAAGATCCCTCATGCCACAACCAAGACTCAGTGCAGCCAAATAAATAAATAATGAATAAATGTTGGTTTATTTTTTTTAAAGAGTGACATCGGCTCATATTTATTCCTTGTACTCATCCTATTGGTAAAGAATCCACCTGCAATGCAAGAGACCAGGGTTTGATCCCTGGGTTGGGAAGATCCCCTGGAGAAGGGAAAGGCTACCTACTCCAGTATTCTGACCTGGAGATTTCCATGGACTGTATACTCCATGGGGTCACAAAGAGTCAGAAACGACTGAGCAACTTTCACAGCAACACAGGACTAAGTTTAAAATACATTTAGTTAAGTTTACCTTTAAATGAATTTAAAAGTAAGCTGGTGCAAAAACTTGAATTTGGCTTTTCTTTCTGTTAAGAGGACACACTTTCTTCAGATGTTGAACTGCCTTTGATAATAAATTTGCCTCTTGAATGATCCATTCCATATTTGCCTCAATCTGTCTGCAATGCGGGAGACCCTCGTTTGATTACTGGGCCGGGAAGAACCCCTGGAGAAGGAATAGGCTACCCACTCCAGTATTATTGGACTTCCCTTGTGGCTCAGCTGGTAAAGAAACCACCTGCCATGCAGGAGACCTGGATTCAATCCCTGGGTTGGGAAGATCCCCTGGAGAAGGGAAAGGCTACCCACTCCAGTATTGTGGCCTGGAGAATTCCATGGACTGTATAGTCTGTGAGGTCGCAAAGAGTTGGACACGACTGAGTGACTTTCATTTACTTACACTGACCCTTAGCCACAACTGAGTGACTTCACTTTCCCTTTCACTTTCATGCATTGGAGAAGGAAATGGCAACCCACTCCAGTGTTCTTGCCTGGAGAATCCCAGGGACGGGGGAGCCTGGTGGGCTGCCGTCTATGGGGTCGCACAGAGTCGGACACGACTGAAGCGACGCAGCAGCAGCATCCCATTACATACATGACGGTATCTAGTCCTCACACCAATCCCGTGAGGTAGGGATTATCATTCCCGTTTTATAGAGGAGACAACCAAGGCTTAGAGAGGTTAAGCAACTTGCCAGATCTCCCAGTTAAGTAGTGGTGAAGTCAGGATCCAAGCAGTGGTGTGGCAGACCACAAAAGCCTGAAGACTCCCATGATATCGTGTGTATCTCATGTATATATATTGCCAGTACTGGGGTGGGTTTTATTTCTTCCCAGCTGGAATGGGCAGATGAGGGTAACAGTAGCCAAGTCATAGACCTGAAGGTATTTTCATTATCAGGAAGTTCATGGGCTTCCTAGGACTGTGCAATCAAGTGGCTACAGAAATTTCTCTAGATTGGCTTGTCACAGGACCTGGGAGTCCAGCATATTCCCTGCTTCTGTGGTGCAGCTACCATTGGACCAGTTCTCGGGAGCAACTGTGGATTGTGATTAAAGGGATAAGAGGAGGTAGATAGAGGATTGTGTTCTATGTTTTGAGCGTGAAGTGAGTGTTAGTTTCTTAGTCATGTCTGACCCTTTGTGACCCCCTGGACTGTAACCTGCCAGGCTCCTCTGTACATGGAATTCTCCAGGCAAGAATACTTGAGTGGGTTGCCATGCCCTTCTCCAGGGGATCTTCCCGACCCAAGGATCAAACCTGGGTCTCCTGCGTTGCAGGCAGATTCTTTACTGCCTGAGCCACCAGGGGCTTCCTAAGAATACTGGAGTGGGTTGCCATGCCCTCTTCCAGGGGATCTTCCCGACCCAGGGACTGAACCCACATCTCTTACCTCGATTGCATTGGCAGGTGGTTTCTTTACCACTGGCGCCATGTGACTCTATTACAGGAAATTGGTGGTGGCTGAGTACGATTCCACGTACACTCACCTCAGAGACGAATCCCTCTTGCTCATTTTCTACTTGGGAATATTGTGCCGTGAGGTCTGTTGCCTAAGGCTTCCCTGTAATGATTTTTGTAAATGATTCATTCCTCAATTAGTGATGTTTTATTGCTGTACCACAGAGCTTTCTAAACTATTACCTCCTCCTCCTCTGGAAAACATGCACAGACTCACACTTAATCACACCATCCCCACCCTTTCTAGTCTTGCCTCAAACTTCCGCCAGTGCCTGTCTCTCTGGCACAAGTCGGATGAAAGGAGCATGTCAGAGTAGGAAATAAACACAAAAAGCTAAATGCATATTCAAAACAGGGTGCTGGTTTCTGGTTCCAAACATGCTATGGTTGATCCATTGTCCACAACACTGGGTTGTTTTTAAAGCACTGGGAAGGGAGGGATCACTGCCTCAGGAGATGGTGGGCCAGGCAGAGCCATGCGGGACCATGTCCCCCACCTGTGAGTGCACGTGTGTACAGGTATGTACACGTGCATGCTCAGGACAGGGTGTTTCTTTTGTGGTGCCAATATTCATAAGACAAGAACCCAAAGCTGTATACTAGGGAGGGCATGAGTATCAAATCTAGAAAGTGAAATCCACAGCAGTTCACTGATCAAGGGGGGTGGTAGGTGAACAGAGGGCAGCACTGGGGTGCAGAGCAATAGGGTGGGACTGGCTGACTGACGGAGCCCAGCACGTGCACGGATCTGTCAGCCGCCCAGGCACCAGCCCACACATTACCTGCAGGACCATCTCTCTCCCTGCAGCATGCAATGGGCTGTGGACTGTTGTAATTTCACAGGAGACCCAAGGGAACTACCTGTGAGCAGCTGTTACCCCTTAGCCTAAGCTCATACTCGGATGAGAAGGGGAAGCAGCATTGATGCTCTGGCGGGAGCTCCCACACCTGGTGCTTGGGGCTCGTATGAAGGCACTCGGGGCAGAGAGATGGCATCAAAGGATGAGAAGGAGCCATGGAGCAAATGTCTTTTGGGTTTTCTGTCCAGTTACCTGGAGATGCGCTTTCTAGTTTTTTTCTAATTTCAATTTCCATCAAATTTATACAGATCCCGCTAGCATATAAATATTCATAACCCTTTAGGATCATCAGCCTGTTTAATATTCTTTGGGTCCTTTCAGAGAAGAGATGGCACAGTCTGTTGGGGCTTCCCAGGTGGTGCCTGTGGTAAAGAACCTGCCTGCCAGTGCAGGACACATAAGAGACAAGAGTTTGATCCCTGGGTCAGGAAGATCCCCTGGAGGAGGGCATGGCAACCCACTCCAGTAATCTTGCCTGGAGAATCCTATGGACAGAGGAGCCTGGCGGGCTATACAGTCCATGGGATCGTAAAGAGTCAGACACGACTGAAGCCACTTAGCACGCACACATGAACATGTACTAAGTAGTTTTAAAGGGGGCTGTTTACAAAGCCATGGCTGGGGTAGAGAAACCACAAGGGATGCTCCGTAGGCTGGGTAGCCAGCGCTCCTACCACAAGCAGCCCTGAAGGCAAAGAGAGGCTGCTGCTGGCACCACCTAGAGAGGGAGGACCCTTGACAAGAGCTGGGGCCATCAGTGGCCCTAAGTGCCGTCCTCTCCTATCTCCTTTTGAGTGTTCCATCGTCCTGAAACCAGAGGAGGTCATCTGTCTGTTCATGCATCGGTCCACCCCTGGCATTGAAGGAGTGGATGCTGGAGAGGGACCTGGAGGACAAAATGGAAGACCCCCAACATGAGCATCTACTGAGAATAGCAGGTCTGCTCCTCAGAAAAGTGCCCAAACATGCAAAATGTTGCATATGTTTTCGGGGAGTTTCAACACTCCTTTCAGCTCATCTCTGGACCTCAGGGTCAGAGTTCTTGACTGAGATTGACAGGAATAGCTTTTCTTTTCTCGATAAAAAACCTTGTGTTCTTCCTGAAGCCTGTAAAGGCTGAAAGAACAAAATGGCCTGCACTTGGTACACAGGTCAAATGAACGGTAAGCAGACGCTTCTTTTCTTGTTTCTACATAACAAAAGAATAAATAAGCCCTTTAGAAGGAAGGATCAGATGAATAGAATAAGAGTATGACCCTACATTATTTCAAGGGAGTGTTTATAGTGATGGCAGTTTAAAGGAAAATTTGTGGCTGGGATTTACAAGTAAATAAAATCAGCCATAGGAAGGAAGGGTAAGATATAAAGCAAAGTCATTTTCCTCCACTTGGTTTACTGAATGAAAACCAAATGTGTAGGCAGACAGTTGTGAGGATCTTGATTTAATGCTTGGTTGCCTTTTCTCATAAATGCTTTAAAAATCCTCTGGCTCCTTAAATTATTGGCATTCACTTGAAGAAGAAGGCTTACCTAACCCTCAGTTTTAGGTTTGCAGTCATTTAGATAATAAAGTCACTTGGGGTCTTGGCACCAATAGCATAGTATTCTGCTTAAAATGGTAAAAATGAATGGTTTTACAATTATTTTTAAAAATTTGTTTTTTTATTTTTGGCTGCACTGGGTCTTTATTGCAGAGCACGGGCTCTTCGTTGCTGCACGCGGGTTTTCTCTAGCTGTGGCAAGCGATCTTCTCTTTGTGGTGGCTTCTCTTGTTCTGGCTCAGTAGTTGTGGCGCATGGGCCTAGATGCTCTGTGTCATGTGGGTGCTAACTTCGTGGATCAGGGACTGAGCCTGTGTCCCCTGCATTGGCAGGAGGATTCTTAACTGCTGGACCACTAGGGAAGTCCGTAAATTTGTATTTTATATTGTAGTATTGTTGATTAATGATGTTAATGCTATGTTTTGTTAGTTTCTGGTGAACAGCAAAGTGATTCAGTTATACATGTACGTGTATCTATTCTTTTTCAAATTCTTTTCCCATTTAGGTTATTACAGAATGTTTTTATCTTTCTTTTTGGAATATAATTGCTTTACAATGTTGTGTTAGTTTCTCCTGCACAACAAGTGAATCAGCTGTATGTAAACATATATCCCCTCACTCTTGAACCGCCTTCCCACTGCCCCCCGCCCCACCCATTACAGAATATTGAGAAGAGTTCCCTGTACTTTACAGTGGGTCCTTGTTGGTTATCTATTTTAAATATAGCAGTGTGTACATATCCATCACAGACTCCCTAACTATCCCTTCCCCCCTTCTCCTCATAAGTTTGTTCTCTAAGTGTGTGGGTCTGTTTCTATTTTAAAATGACTGGTTTCATTCAAAAGATGTAAGACTGGAAGTTATTAAGCTATGGACTTAGGACAGTTGTAGGTATTTGAGAATTCACCTAGATACCAATATTTTGGACATTGCATAATGAAATAAATTCTCCTAGATACAAAATATTTATACTACCTGATGGGTGGTATGAAAGAATGAAGGAAAAAGCAGTGATCAAGCTACAGAACAAAACAAACCATTGACTAAATGAAAAGGCAACTTACTGAATGGGAAAAAATATTTGCAAATTATATATCTGATAAGAGGTTAATACCAAAGTATATCAGGAGCTCATACAACTCAAAAGGAAAAGGAAAAAACTGAACAATCTACTGAAAAATGGGCAGAAGATCTGAATAAACATTTTTCCAGAGAAGACATGCAGATGACCAGCAGGTAAATGAAGAGATGCTCAATATCACCAAATCTTTAGGGAAATGGAAATCAAACCTACAATGCGATATCACCTCACACCTGCTAGAAAGGCTGTTACCAAAAAGACAAAAAGTACCAAGGGCTGGCAAGGATGTGGAGAAAAAGTATCCCTTGTGCACTGTTGGTGGAAATGTAAAGTGGCGTGGCCAATATGGAAAACAATATGGAGTGTCCTCAAGAAATTAAAAATAGAACTACCATATCATCTAGCAGTTTAGAATGAAAACACTAACTCAGATATGTGTACCCCCATGTTCAGTGCAGCATTTGTACAATAGCCAGAATATGGAAACAATCTAAGTGTTCATTAATGGATTAATGGACAAAGAAGATGTGATGTGCGTGTGTGTGTATAGTGTATATGTACAATGGAATATTATTGAGTCGTAAAATAGAAGGAAATCTTGCCATTTTGCAACCTGGTTGGACCTTAAGGGCATTATGCTAAGTGAAATAAGTCAGATAAGTGAGACAAATACTATATGATCTCACTTACCTGTGGAATCTATTAATTAAAAAAAAAACAAACCTCAGAGATAACAGAGGACAGATTGGTGGTTGCTAGAGGCAAGGAGGTGGGCTTAGCCAAAATGGGTAAAGGGGGTAAGAAGGTAAAATAAGTCACGGGAATGTAATTTACAATGTGATGACTATAGGTAATAATACTGTATTGCATATTTAAAAGTTACTAAGAGAATAAGCTGTAAAAGTTCTCATCACAAGAACAAAAGCATGTATGGTGATGGATGTGAACTAGACTTATTGGAGTGATCATTTTGCAATATGTACAAATATTGAATCACTGTTTACACTGAAACTTATATGAATTATACCTCAATTTAAAAATTTAAAAGGATGATGCAAGCTATTTATTCTGTGTTTTCAGTTTAATCATTAGGATGATGCTTCATGGAGTTTTGTGTAGGTGGTCATGCTTGTTGTGTATCATTTCTTCAAATACTGCTTTTGGTTGCTGTGAGAGTTTGAGGTAAAAATCTGGTTTTCCGTTATTGCTGGAGCACCCCAGTGTTTGGTACTTAGTGTTTGCAAAGGAAAGGAGGCCTTGGGACTTCCCCGGTGGTCCAGTGGTAAAGAATCCACCTTCCAGTGTAGAGGAGGTAGGTTCAATCCCTGGTCAGGGAGCTAAGATCTCACATGCCACAGGGCAACTAAGCCCATGCGAGGCAACAAAGAGCCCATGTGCCACAGTGAAGACCCAGTACAGCCAAAACAAAAAGAGGCCTCTATTCCCCAGTCCTTTCTCCCTCTTCTGGGTCCAAGATGCAAACCATTGTATCTGAATTCCTAAGAGGTCCTGTGCATGTTGTGTGCGTTAGGTTGCTTCCGTCGTGTCCAACTCTTTGCCACCCCACGGACTGTAGCCCACCAGACTCCTCTGTCCATGGGATCTCCCAGGTAAGAATACTGGAGTGGGTTGCCATGCCCTCTTCCAGGGCAGCTACCCAACCCAGAGATCGAACTCGAGTCTTGCATCTCCTGCATTGGCAGGCAAATTCTTTTCCACTATGCCACCTGGGAAAGCCCTAATAATGGCTTAAATCATGTGTTAGATGATTTATAAGTGAGAACCAGGTCGAATACTCCTGAATTGTTTGTCCTTTGACCTATAGAGTCACCTGTACCTTTGACCTTTCCTAGGAGGAGGGGTGGAGGGGTGGGGATGAGTAGCACCAACCTAGAATTCTTTAAATTCCTTTCTAAGGATTTGGAACTACCAGAAACACCAACTTTATTTCTGCCTTTCGCCCTCCCTAACCCACCATCATGAGGATATTTTCATCCTCCATAGAGAATCAGCCCTGGGGAGTTAACATAAACCGCCTTCCCTGGGTTACTGATGGAAGACCCAGCAGACATGGTCCTTGATCTGAGAAGGTGAAGGAGGGAGAGCATCCCTCTGTGCCTTACCCAGACCTCGCTGCTTCCGCAGATCCCCTTCTCTGAACTCTCATCACAAAAGAAGGTAATTACCTTCATCCAGGCTCCTTTTATAGAGCAGGTGGCAGCCCATCGGGGTGGCAGTATTTCATTCTCCTGAGAGTGGAACTTCAATGCAAAATGTCCCAGGAGTCATATGCCATTTGTGTGAAAACCCAAAGAGGTTAGAGAAAAGAATGAAAAAAATAAGAAGGCTTTTGCTGGAAAGAAGAGAGCTGTTTGCCAAAAGAGAGAACTCAGGCTCAGAAAGTTACTGTTTAAAATTCTTATATCTTAAAGAGACAGAGAGAGAAAGGGGGAACTCTTGTTGTTGAGTTGAGTGACATTTCTCTTTATTAAAAAGTTATAACGTCTGGGAGTAGAACTGCTGGTAGAAAGCTCAGTTATACACAATGGCTTGATTTTGGTTTTTTTGCTAACTATGCCTTTTTTTTTTTCTTTTTTTTTTAGCAGTTTGCTTTGACTGTTAAGGCTTCTTGCAGGGGAAATACTTTTTATTGCTTTAATAAGTAAAACTACCACCCCACTCCAGTACTCTTGCCTGGAAAATCCCATGGACGGAGGAGCCTGGTAGGCTGCAGTCCATGCGGTCGCTAAGGGTGGAACATGACTGAGTGATTTCACTTTTACTTTTCACTTCCATGCATTGGAGCAGGAAATGGCAACCCACTCCAGTGTTCTTGCCTGGAGAATCCCAAGGATGGGGGAACCTGGTGGGCTGCCGTCTCTGGGGTCGCACAGAGTTGGACACGACTGAAGTGACTTAGCAGCAGAAGTAAAACTACTTGCTAAACTAGTTACTTTTAAATATGAATATATACTTAAAATATGTGTATTTTAATATATACATACACCATATATATGTGTGTGGGCTTCCCAGGTGGTGCTAGCGGTAAAGAACCCAAGAGATGTGGGTTTGACCCCTGGGTCAGGAAGATCCCCTGGAGGAGGAAATGGTACCCAGTCCAGTACTCTTGCCTGGAGAATCCCATGGACAGAGGCGACTACAGTCCATAGGGTCGCAAAGAGTCGGATACAACCTAAATGACTCAGCACACACACACATCATATATATATAGTGTGTGTGTGTGATTGATTGGCATTGTCACCATTCATGCTTAATGAAATAGACAATCTATAGCCCTATTGCAACACGTCCCAAATACAGTTGACTTAAGCAATTGATGAAAACTTATTTTACTATCTGCCTGCAGTGTGTATAGTACTTCACCCTGTGGGGAGAGAGAACCTACTCTCTGCTTTTTAGGAGTTCAAGGTGTGTGTGTGTGTGTGTGTGTGTGTGTGTGTGTGTATGGTTTTGTCTTTTAAGATCAGCTAGGGTAGAAAGAGAAGTGTGTCTATGCTGTATGCCTTTCCCCTGCTGGATCATAAAGAAGAGACTCTGGCTCCCTCCCACTCCCACCAGCAGGGCCCCCCAGTTTAACACCAACACCAGTGTAGGAAGATCTCACACACACACACACACACACACAGATACATTATGGCACGCAGAGAAACACGGTCCTCAGGGGAGAGTGTCTGAAAGGGATGGCCTACCTAGACTTGAAAATGCCTTTCCTCTCATCTCGGTTGTAATCAAGCCATTAACTTGGCTTTAATGTGAAGGTTTTGTGGTTCAATTTCCTTTGGTCGTATCCATTAAAAAAGGGGGGTAGGTGGGTAACAGAACTGATTGGCATAGTCTTCGGGCATTTAGTATATATTATTAATACTTAGTATGTATTATTAATATTTCCTACCTGTAGCAAGAACTATCATGACTTAATCAGTGTTACCCTTTCCTCCAGAATTAGACCATGTGTTTTGTGGTTCCCTGACTTCCAGGTGGGGCTAGGCACACCAGAGTATCTATTAGCACCTTCAAGTGACTTTTGTATTAGCCAAGCCCTTTAAAAATCTGTAAAAACTTATACTTGTCTTCATCCTTGTTTGATTGCTGTTGTCACCATTCATGCTTAATGAAATAGACAATTTACAGCCATATTGCAACACATCCCAAACACAGTTGCCGTAAACAATTGATTAAAACCTTTTTTTTTTTACTGTCTGCCTGAAGTGTACTGTGCTTCACCCTGTGATGGGGAGATGATCTACTCCCTGTTTTTTAGGAATTCAAGATCTCATTTAAATGAATAAAATGTGCATTTAAAGCTTCCCAGGCGGTTCAGTGGTAAAGAATCCACCTACCAGTGCAAGAGATGCAGATGTGGGTTCAGTCTCTGGGTCGGGAAGATCCCCTGGAGGAGGAATGGCAATCCACTCCAATATTCTTGCCTGGAAAATCTCATGGACAGATGACCCTAGTAGGCTACAGTCCAGAGGGTTGCAAAGAGTCGGACACAACTGAGCACGCACGTGTACATGCGTAGTCTATGAATATATGCCAAATAAATAGTACAAGGAGAGAATTCTATAGATGTGCAAAGAAAGTGGAGGTCATGGTGGATTAGAGGCAGGGGAGTCTTCAGGAGTTTAACTTAGGCCTGTAAAGAGGATTCAGATGAATGAGAGGAGCTAGAGGGTATTTCCCACCATACATTTTGATAATTGAGAGTTTGGGTTGCTAAGCCCAGGGACTGGGTTGAGAAGGTGGGTCTCATTGGAAGGGTCCTCGACACCCAGGCTTATATCTTATCGGCAGGGGGAACGTACTGATGATCTTGCAGTCCTAATGGATTAGGCAGAAGGCAGATGAACTGGGCTATTGCAGTAGTCAGGACTGGGGTTACTGAGAATCTGAATCAGGCAGACATGAAAAGAAAGCAATGGGTTCAAATTATGGAGGAAGAATAGGCAAGGGTTGGCCAAAGAGTTCATGCTTAGAAGAGCACTGTGGTCTGAAGCATAGTGCCGCTGTAACTCCAGCCTCCATCCCCGACCTCCTGATGGACAGGATGGCCTTCTGTGTTGGAAAATTTCCTGCCTATTGGTGCATAATTTGAAATCTTGTCTGTGTAACTTTCAGATGCCCATTTCCTCCTGAATTTCCCAGTACAATTTCACATCTGATCTCTCGCTCTTTCCTTCTTCCTCTCTCTCACACATGAATAGACATATAAGATATGTTTGATTTGATAACTGGCTCAAGAATTTCAAGATACATGCCATTCCTGGTTAACTGGAAGCATTTTCAAGAGAACTGAAGCCAATTCTTTTATTGGCTTTTAATATTATGGTTTCTATTCTCAAGTAAGACAATGTAAAAGTGATTACTAAAGTTGAGTCTATTGTTCAGCTTTTGATAGTTGTTTTTTTAACTCTTGCCAGCCAAAAGACACCTATGTAGTACAGAAGTGAGACAAAAGTCAATAGTCTGTTGACAAACACCTTTATAGTGCTTTTACCATCTATTTATATGACAAAAGTATATTTTCCTGCATTGAAATATGTTATCTCTATTACTAAAAGTTCACACTCTTTAGTGAATTCTTGTCATATAAGGCTTTGTATCTCTTTGGGCTATGTGTAGACATTTTCTATCTATATATATATGATATTTATATTCATGAATTAATTAGCTATATCAGCAAACACTTATTGAGCCCATGCCTGGTATAGTTCTAGGTGATTGAGTACAATGGGACCACAAAGATAAGCTTCCTGCTCTCATAAATCTTCCATTCTGATCAGAGGAGACAGACAATAAATAAACCAGAAAATATTGGACAGTCAAAAAGCTATGATGAAATCAACCAGGCAAAATTCTCGGGGGAAGCATTGTAGCCCCACCTCTACTCATGTAAGATATACATACAAGCACATGTGCCTTGCACATGGGAAGTATTATTGGTGCACTTATTGAGTGAGTAAAGGAATGAATGGATGCATTTATTTTCCTGCTCATAAAACTTCCACCAGTAGACTGTTGGCTCTTAGAAGTTTATTGTGCTAATAAAAGTGATCTTGTATAGTATTTTCTTTCCAAAGAGACTTGAGAGAGAAGTGAGCAGCTGCCTTAGTTGGCCCTCTATCGCTGGGCTCACTATGCTCTCTTGCCCTCAAATGATGGAAAAGAATAACTCATCTTTACCTTTCAAGGCTATAGTTCCTTCAGGGAACCTTCCTGAGCCCTACATTGAAATTATAGTTTTTGTGCCTGTCTCACTCTCTAAACTAGACTCCTCCAATGTGGACACAGAAAGTTACTTTCCTAGTGCAACCAAGAAGTGGATGCAGAGGGACCATTTCTGTTGAGATGAAAAGTACCGAGCTTGGCCATTTGCCTCTGTGTATATAGCACTGTAGGCTTGGTGGCTCCGTGGTAAAGAACCCACCTGCCAGTGCAGGAGACATGGGTTCGATCCCAGGGTCAGGAAGTCCCCTGGAGAAAGAAATGGCATCCTACTCCAGTATTCTTGCCTGAGAAATCCCATGAACAGAGGAGACTGGCGGGCTACAGTCCATGGGGTCCCAAAAGAGTCGGAATACAACTTAGTGACTAAACAACAGCAACATAGCACTGTGGTGTTCCTTTAAATCTCTTCTTCCTGCCCTTATGCAACCTAACCTTTTATTTAGGGAAAGCGAATAAATCATACACAATAAGAGTACACTTGCAAACCTAGTAAAGACTTGTGGAGAAATGCAAGAGAATCTGCTGGATGAGTGGGTGGGCATCACCATGACCTCCTTGATTTGCTTAGTAAGGATCATTGAACCAAAGAAGCTTCTTTGGTTCAGTGGTCTTTATGGAGCAAGTCTTTACTATTAGATGAAAAGCAGTTGTTTTGGAGGGGTAGTGTGCAATGGTTTTACGATGTATCTTTTTTATGATAGTTGTTATTGTTTTCAGTATTTTAATTGATGTCTTTGATTTCCCCGAAAGCCTTAGATATTTTATGATCCTGAAATGGCACGAATCAGGATTTATAACTAATGCATATCATTGTCATTTGAGTGAGGTGGTGCTGCTACTGGGGCAGTGGTCATCTGGGTGCGTGTGCCCTGTCAATCAAGGAGACGGAAGAGCTTTTTAAAATCTGCACTGTATAAGCACTTTCTCTTGCACTCACCTGCTTGTTTTAAATTACAAAATTAATCCATCCTTAATGAGAGGGATGGAAGGAAAGGTGGAAGAAAAGTAAGGCAAGAAGAAGAAAGTTAAACATTCATAATCCCAGCAACTACCGTTGCTATCTCAGTATAATACTCTAAATACTTTGAGAAAATTTTCTTTTAAAAATATAACAACAGACTAAATTACAATGCCAATTTTCTCTCTAACAGGGAACTTACAGGTGAATACATGGTTTTCAGACTATGTTCCAAGAGGTGACAGGGACTGCCCAGCTCAAGAAAACAGGTACCCTGCAGAGAGTCAGGGGCCCATCTAGTTTCTCCTCCTCCTCCTCCTCCTCCTCTTACTGGAACATGTTGTATAAGAAACAGTGCTTTTGGTAAAAGGGTTTCATTGCTTATATAAACAACACTTTGTAAACGAGTATTCTTAGCCACATTAGCACTGATTGACTGGGGTATTGTGTGCCTACTCAAAGTTAAAAACTCTGATAAATGCCTCTGTTCACATGTCCTCCTTCCTTGGATGGTGAGCTTTCGATTGGCCCTGGAGCAGCCAGCTACTGTGCCCTGCAGAGACTGTGGCCACCTCAGCCTCTTGGACTGAGCTGCACAGACAGGTGACCTGATGGATGGCAATCAGATCATACTTGTCCGTGTTTGTCAAGGGTGCCATTGCTGGCCCCAGTTCTGCTGAGGACGTGTTCGTTGACCAACAGTTGAGGAGGAGGAACTGCCTGGTGCCAGTTGCTGAGAAAGCAGCAAGGGCAACCTGAGATATCCTGGATTGGGTCCAGGCTGGGAGTCAGAAGTTCATTGGGTGGATGGGAATAAAAATCAGCAAGAAGAATGGGACATATATTTACAAATCACATATCCTAGAAGGGTGTAGTATCTGGACTATAAAAAGAACTCTTACCACCCAAAGACAAAAATGCAACAACTCAATTTTTCAAAGAGTAAAAGGTTTGAATAGATATTTTCCCAAAGATATATAAATAGCTAAAAGCATATGAAAAGATGCTTGAACTCATTAGTCATTAGGCAAATGCAAACCAAAATCACAGTGAGCTACTGTTTCATACCTAGGAGAGCTATAAGGAAAAAGACACGGGGCTTTTGTGGTGTTTTGAGTGTTGGCAAGGATGAGGAGAAATTGGAGCTTCAGACATTACCATAATGTTTTCAAGGCTCATGCACTTGCAGCGTGTATCAGCGTTTCACCCTTTGTACAGCCAAATAACTTTCCATTACAAGGATATGTTGCATTTTGTTTATCTGTTCATCAGTTGATGAACATTTGAGTTGGTTCTACTTTTTGGCTTTTATGAATAACGCTGCCATGAATATGCTGTACGAGGTTTGGTGTGGGTATATGATTTTTTAATTTTATTTATTTGTTTGTGTATTTTATTTTTGGTTTCACTAGGTCTTTGTTGCTGCGTAAGGGCTTTCTCTAGTTGTGGTGAGCAGGGGCTGCTCTCTAGTTGTGGTCTGAGGGCTTCTCATTGCGGTGGCTTCTCTTGTTGCAGAGCACAGGCTTCAGGTGTGTGGGCTCAGTCGTTGTGGGGTGCCAGCTTAGTTGCCCCACAGTGTGTAGAATCTTCCTGGACCAAGGATTGAACCCCTGTTCCCTGCATTGGCAGGCAGATTCTTAACCACTGGACCATCAGGGAAATCCCTGCATATGTATTTTTATTTCAGTACATGCCTACAAGTTGGGGGGCTTCCCAGGTGGCTCAGTGGGTAAAGAATCCGCCTGCAACTCAAGAGACTCAAGTTCAATCCCTGGGTCAGGAATATCTCCTGGAGGAGGGCATGGCAACCCACTTTAGAATTCTTGCCTGGAGAATCTCATGGACAAAGGAGTCTGGTGGGCAACAGTCCATGGGGTCACAAAGAGTCAGACATAACTGAAGCAACTGAGCATGCATGCCTACAAGTGGAAGGACTTTGTTTTGTTTTGTCCTGGGTAAATGGGGAGCCACAGCAAGGTTTTTAACATATCTGAAGATCACTGTGACTGCCTTGTTGAGAAAAGACTGTAGGGTGCACACAAGGGGGCCTAGTCAGAAAGCTATTTTATTGACTTAGATGAGAAATAATGATGGCTCAGATCAGGGCAGAAACAGTGATGGTGGAGAAATGATGAGATTCTGGATATATTTTGAAGATAGCCAGTAGAATTTCTCTTAAGATTGAGACAAAGTGAGGATATAAAGATTAATCCAAAGATTTTTGGTTTGATCAACTGTAAGGATGGAATTGCCATTAAGTGAGATAAAAAGGTTTGTGAAGGAAGACGAGGAGTTTAGTTTGGATGTATGCTGAGGTCGAGATGTCCATTAGACATTTAAGAAGAGCTGTCAAGCAGGCAGTTGGATAAATGAGTCTGGAGTTCAGGAAATGGTCTGGTCTGAAGATATAAATTTGGGAGTCATTGGCATATAGATGGTATTTAGAATCATGAAATTGAGCAAGAGCACCAAGGTTCCCATTTATTTTAAGGACAAAATAACATGAATGTGGATAGAATGTGGTAATATTTTTTGTTTATTGAGTTTCAACAATGAGCTCATGTTATAACTGAAAATACACATTATAGAGAAACTTCTCTAGGAACATATATTTAATGTGGTCACACTACAGGCACCCAGGGTATATGTAACAAGTCATTCATTAATGACGTCAGGGGCCCATGCATCAAGATTGTGTGAAATCTCTTTTGTTCTAATCATTCTGTCCGGTTTTGGGTTGTTTTCCTGTTCTCGCACATGTATCTCATCTTCTGATTAGTGTGAGGGGGTAAGCATGGTTGTGTTGTTGAGATGTTACCACCCCAAAAGTGAGTGGTAACCTTACCTAACTTGACTAATTTGCTTCATTCCCTTGTAGAGAAAGCAGTTTGAGAGCAGAAGGCAGAGGATGGTAAAAAGCACCAACACATTGTTAGATCACTGACCAAATATTGTGTCCATCTGTCAAAGGCAAGTGGGTTGCTGACTAGTCTAGAAATCACCTCAAAGGGGAGGAATAATTTTAGATCTGAGGGGGTTGAGCCTGGAGGAAACAAAGAGGAGGAAGGAAGGAGTTACACTGAAACATTTGAAAGGACACAGACTTGCTCTAGGTAGAACTAGGATTGGTGATTAAGGATTGCAAATTGACACCTTTCATTTAAATACAAAGGGACTTTCAAATCATTAAAGCTGCAGTATTATATGCAGGGTAGGTTTGGGTGCAGTGCAGCAGCCTTCTCTTAGCCTGCTTTGTAGAAGCTTGGTGATCATTTGTTGGGGTGTGACCTGAGGGACACCGCACTGGGTGCAGACCTCTGAGAGCTCTGCCAGCTTACAAATCCTATGATTCTCAGATAGCAGGACTTAAAAAAGAGGGAATGGACTTGGAGAGGGCCTCTGAGAGTGTCTACATTTCTGTGATACAAATAGGCCCTGGTCCTTCAGAGGATTATAGTCCAACCTGGTATTATTTAACCAGTGAATCCCAGGTTGAAGTGAACAGTTGGGTTGCAACCATACATTCCAAGAGTTAGAGCTGCTAAGTGGTTGGGTGGACAGACCTTGTTTGGGCTGGTTTTTTAGAACTATGCTGCACTTGGGTTCATGGACTGTCCTGCTTTCTATAGAGACCTTGGGATTCTTTGTTCTGTTTAACTTATGTGTTCCAAGTGCTAATGTAGTTTAATCCTAACACTTTTAGAAGATTGAGAATAGAAATGTTTAAAGTTCGGATACAAACCCTTGGAGTCATTAAATGTTCCCAGTGAAAGAGACCCCACGATCATGTGGGCCCATCTCCTTATTTTATAGAAGTGAAGACCTAAGGGCCTGTTAGCAGTTTATCCCAGAGCAGTTAGTTGATTCAAATCTCTTCTTATCCCCACTATAGTTATTTAACCACAGTTACTTCATATTTAAGATTTGGCAACAACTACCATGTGAGAAGTACTTATACTGTGTTGTGCAGGCCATGTACCGCACATGCATTTTCTTATTTAAAATATTACCTGTAAGTGCTGTCTTGGAATATTTATGCTCCAGGAAGACACATCTGCTTAGAATCAAGGGTGGACCAAATGGCTTTTCTCTTGTCTTTCCCTCTGTGTGGGTTGCTCCATAAATGATAACTGGCAAAGCCTCTCTTCACAGCTCCGTGGCCCTCCCTTTGCTTAGAGAATGCCCACTGCCACCAGCTCAGCTGGCACGAGAACGGTGTCGGGTCCTGTTCCCATGTTTCAGTCAATCTGTCTAGAGAACAATGGAACTCCTGAAACATTCTAATGCTCAAATGTAGTATAAAAAGGACAAGAGAAAATGTCAGGTTTCCGTGTTTGAACTTCTCCCCCACTGGTGACTGGGGACTCATCATTCAACGGGAAAACTCAGTGCATACCCCAGCACCTCTCAGCATTCTGGTCTCTGATTGAGAGATGTAACTCTCCTTCCTAGCCCCAGATCTTTGATCTTTTTACATAAGGCTAATATTTGAATACTCTTTTCTTTCCCTGGAGTGTCAGACCTCCTGTCAACTCACCGTAAAAACAAGGAATAGATTTTCTTTTTCAACAAGTAAGGACAGCTGTGGGCAAGTGTTGATGATTACTGTAAGAGGGGAATACAAATGTTACCATTACTGAGCGCTAAGCTTTGCTTATTTCTCCAGAAGTCCCCCAGAGTCTCTAGGCTGGGAATCTCGCCCACAGACCTGATAAATATTCTCTGCCTCCTTGAGGAGCCTCTCATTTGATGTGACAGGGTGCTCCAGTGTTCTCTCCTAGCAGTGGCGTAGTGGCATCGAACCAAATTGCTCTCCTCTCAGAGCTGTGTGTGTTTTTACTCTCCTCACTAATGAGGCCCATATCAAAAGAGGAGAGAAATAACAAGTGGGCAGCGAATTTGATTCTAGGAGAATTGGAGACCATGAGTGGAGATTGTCAAGAAGGCAGTTCAACAGGGAGAGAGATTTCTTTTTAAGTAAGAACTTCCAGTGAGTAATCCTTTATAACCAACATTAGAACTAGGTGTCTCACCAGATGGATGTATACTCGGAGATGCATATTGTCTTATATGAAAACCCAGAAGGCTGAATATAAACATCATTAACCAGGTTTTTCTCAGGGCTTGGGAAGAAACTGCCCGAGGGCACCCTGCTTTCAGAGTACCTGATATATTCCATCTGCCTGAAGTCTTCCTTTGCAACGAGAAGAGAAGACACTGGTGGGATTGAGATGGGAACAGGTCCAGTGGAAAACTTGCCTTATTAATGGGCTGTGGAGCCTTAATTAATACATTCCTCGTGTGCTTCCTACCAGGGGTGGTTGATAATTACTACTGGTGTTCCCACCAATGAATGGTTTACCCAGGGGAACATGTGGATTTCGGAGGAAAGTGTGTGCCATGAAATTTAGTTCTAAGAGATGAATGAACCTGCATGTTCATTCTCCAGTGTTGGAGGCTTGGAGTCTGGAAAGTGTGGTGTGAGGACGTGGGGTACCAGGGGCATAGTTTCTGGGAATATGAAACACTGAGTCCAAGTTGTTGAAGAAAGCCTCCCCTTCAGGTCTGAGAAGGCGCAAGAGGCAAGTGCTAGGTTACACTCCGGGGCATTGTTTCCTTTGGAAGATGGGGTGCTAGGTGCTGGTGCTAGGTTACACTCTGGGGCATTGTTTCCTTTGGAAGATGGGGTGCTAGGTGCTGGCCAGAGCTCTGGCTCTTCTTCCTTTGTGTCCCTTCCAGTCAGTTCTCAGGGGGTTTCATAAGTGCCTGGGGTCCACAGGCACACTGATGTTTCATGCAGAATCCAAGAGCCTGGTGGAGAAAGGCTGTCTCAGAATCAATTGTAATAAAAATAATATTTAATAGTTGACATTATACAACATTATAGAACACCTGGGAGCTTCCCAGGTGGTGCAGTGGTAAAGAATCCCCTGCCAGTGCAGGTATTACCTGGAGACGAGGGTTTGATCCCTGGGTTGGGGGGATCTCCTGGAGGAGAAAATGGCAACCCACTCCAGTATTCTTGCCTAGAGAATCCCGTGGACAGAGGAGCCAGGCAGGCGGCAGTCCACGGAGCACAAAGAGTTGGACAGGAGTGAGCAGCTGAGCATATTACAGAGCGATTGCTGCTGCTGCTGCTTAGTCACTTCAGGCGTGGCTGACTCTGTGCAATCCTGGCTGCAGCCTGCCAGGCTCTTCTGTCCATGGGATTCTCTAGGCAAGAGGACTAGACTGGGTTGTTGTGCCTTCTTCCAGGGGATCTTCCTGACCCTGGGATCGAACCCGGGTCTCCTGCATTGCAGGCAGGTTCTTTACCCCTGAGCCACCAGGCAAGCTCTATGGAACATTTACTTTGTCTCAGACTGTGTGCTTAAGGCATCATTTCTTTTAGTCCTCACAGGTTCTATTAGTGTTCCCTTTCAGAGGTGAGAAAATGAAGCTTAGATAGATCGAGAGAGTTATCCAAGGCCACCCAGCTGGCATGGAAATCCAGACCCCTAGAGCTCACTCCCTGAGCGGCTCTGCCCTGTTTCAGAACTGGCTGGAGTGCCTGGGCTGTCTCAGTCTCTTCCTTTCATATTGAAATAGAGGTGAGTTACAGTGTTGTGTGTCACAGTCTCTTTACCGCAGAGACTTACACCTGTCTTGCAGAGAGCCGGGCAGGTGTAGGAGGAAAGTTTAAATCACTGGGAAGAAATTTCACTGATTAATTTTGGGAGGGTGTGCTGAGCACGTCCCAGCACGTTGCTGCAGGTGCTGTCACAGGCAGGCACAGACGTAGCACCTGGAAGGGTGGCGACAGTGGAACGACCAGAAGGTTAAAACGGAGAAGGCAACTTGCAGAGCTGGAACATTGATTTTGCAAATTTTGTCAGGTTTGGTGTGGAAACCCCAAATTCTCGTTACAAAAAAATAACTCCTTGGAACTGAATCAGAGAGATTCAGTTTCAGGGGCTTCTTCTGTGATCCAGTGGTTAAGACTCTGCAGTCCAGATGCAGGGGTCATGGGTTTGATGCTGGGTCGGGAAAGATCCCACATGTTATGTGGCAAGGCCAAAAAAAAGAATGTATCTTTTTTTTTTTTTTAAATTTATTTACTTTTGGCCACGCTGGGTCTTTGTTGCTGCGCAGGCTTTTCTCTAGTTGCAGCGAGTGGGGACCACTCTTCATTGCATTGCACAGGCTTCTTACTGCAGTGGCTTCTGTTGTTGCAGAGCACAGGCTCAAGGGCACCCAGCTTCAGTAGTTGCAGTACGTGGGCTCAATAGTTGCACTGGGCTCTAGAGCACAGGCTCAGTTGTGGCCATTGGGCTGAGTTGCTCCATTGCATGTGGGGTCTTCCTGCATCAGGGATCGAACTCGAGTTTCCTGCATTGGTGGGTGGATTCTTTACCACTGAGCCACCAGGGAAGCCCCAAGAATGTATCTTTTTATATTAGTTTGTAAAATCTTTTTCTGACAGGGAAAAAGTGGAAACAGTGTCAGACTTTATTTTGGGGGGCTCCAAAATCACTGCAGATGGTGACTGCAGCCATGAAATTAAAAGACGCTTACTCCTTGGAAGAAAAGTTATGACCAACCTAGATAGAATATTCAAAAGCAGAGACATTACTTTGCTGACTAAGGTCCGTCTAGTCAAGGCTATAGTTTTTCCTGTGGTCATGTATGGATGTGAGAGTTGGACTGTGAAGAAGGCTGAGTGCCGAAGAATTGATGCTTTTGAACTGTGGTGTTGCAGAAGACTCTTGAGAGTCCCTTGGACTGCAAGGAGATCCAACCAGTCCATTCTGAAGGAGATCAACCCTGGGATTTCTTTGGAAGGAATGATGCTAAAGCTGAAACTCCAGTATTTTGGCCACCTCATGAGAAGAGTTGACTCATTGGAAAAGACTCTGATGCTGGGAGGGATTGGGGGCAGGAGGAGAAGGGGATGACCAAGGATGAGATGGCTGGATGACATCACTGACTCGATGGATGTGAGTCTGAGTGAACTCCGGGAGATGGTGATGGACAGGGAGGCCTGGCGTGCTGCGATTCATGGGGTCACAGAGTTGGACCCGACTGAGTGATTGAACTGAATTGAACTGAACTGAACTGTAAAATCTTCTCTTTTTCAACTTTTCATATTAGCAAAATATTAATATAAAAATCCATAAGTTAGTTTCCTCACTTCCTCTTTATATTTTTTCCTTCATTCTAATACATTCTCCAATAAACTGTGGAAAATTCTGAAAGAGATGGGAATACCAGACCACCTGACCTGCCTCTTGAGAAACCTGTATGCAGGTCAGGAAGCAACAGTTAGAACTGGACATGGAACAACAGACTGGTTCCAAATAGGAAAAGGAGTATGTCAAGGCTGTATATTGTCACCCTGCTTATTTAACTTATATGCACAGTACATCATGAGAAATGCTGGACTGGAAGAAGCACAAGCTGGAATCAAGATTGCCGGGAGAAATATCAATCACCTCAGATATGCAGATGACACCACCCTTATGGCAGAAAGTGAAGAGGAACTGAAAAGCCTCTTGATGAAAGTGAAAGAGGAGAGTGAAAAAGTTGGCTTAAAGCTCAACATTCAGAAAACGAAGATCATGGTATCTGGTCCTATCATTTCATGGCAAATAGATGGGAAAACAGTGGAAATAGTGTCAGACTTTATTTTTGGGGGCTCCAAAATCACTGCAGATGGTGACTGCAGCCATGAAATTAAAAGACGCTTATTCCTTGGGAGGAAAGTTATGACCAACCTAGATAGCATATTGAGAAGCAGAGACATTACTTTGCCAACAAAGGTCCGTCTAGTCAAGGCTATGGTTTTTCCAGTGGTCGTGTAAGGATGTGAGAGTTGGACTGTGAAGAAATCTGAGAGCCGAAGAATTGATGCTTTGGAACTGTGGTGTTGGAGAAGACTCTTGAGAGTCCCTTGGACTGCAAGGAGATCCAACCAGTCCATTCTGAAGGAGATCAGTCCTGGGTGTTCTTTGGAAGGAATGATGCTAAAGCTGAAACTCCAGTACTTTGGCCACCTCATGCGAAGAGTTGACTCATTGGAAAAGACCCTGATGCTGGGAGGGATTGGGGGCAGGAGGAGAAGGGGAGAAGAGGATGAGATGGCTGGATGGCATCACCAACCCGATGCACATGAGTTTAGGTGAACTCCGGGAGTGGTGATGGACAGGGAGACCTGGCGTGCTGTGATTCATGGGGTCGCAAAGAGTCGGACATGACTGAGCGACTAAACTGAACTGAATACGTTCTCCTGAACTGAAGCTCTTCAGTGTAATGGTGCTTTGTCAAGAGAGACAGTCAGTAGTCTGATTTTTATAATATTTCTCCGTGTTTTATTTCTACTTCCACTCCAAAGATTTCCATTTCCATAGCTTTTCTCTCTTTCCCTCCACTTCTGACTACTCTGTGTTCGCTTATTAAGTGTTCATCATTCTGGGTTGTAATTTTGCTTATTCTGGGCAGTATTCTGAATCTTACCTCACCAAAGAAAGTGCTAGTGAGGTATTGCCCTTTATATACCTGTTCTGTCCTCCAGGTGCTGATCAGCACCTGTTGGAGCCATGTGACTGCATTCACCCAAAGTCCAGAAACAGTGAATGAAGGTATCTGACCTTGGTCATCTGTTAGATGTACCTCATAATGCTAAAACCAGATACCATGTAGTTTCTCTGATACAGTTTTATGTAGACCAGTCCCTCTACTATTCCATGTAGTTTCTGGGATGGATTCCTCTCTGGAGTATTTGGTTTACAAATTGGACTGATGAGAAAGAAATTTTGTTGCACAATGAAACATTTTGAAGCAGTGTTAAGATTGGAGATTATTCTAGCTATTTAGAACTTTTTTTTTCTTTTTACTATGAGCCATTAACTCTCTTACTTCTTCCCTCCTCCCTCCCTTCCTTCCTTTCTCTTTTCTCCAAAAAAAAAGCTTACAACAGAGTAGATTTGTGTGACAGAGGGCCCTGAGACATACTTTTCCTCTCTGGATTAAGCGGGATGACAAAAAAGCAATGCTTTTTTGCTTGGTATTTTAAGTCTATTTTTACAACAGAAGCCAAGAAATTAAAACAGTGCTGACCAAGTATCCATCAATAGAGGCATGAATGGATAAACAAAAATGTGGTGTATCCATACAATGGAACAATATTTGTCTGTGAAAAGTAATGAAATTCTGACACATGCCCAACCATGGATGAACCTTGAAAACATATGCTAAGTGAAATATGCCAGCCACAAAGGAAAAAGATTGTACGATTCCTCTTATATGAGGTACCTAATGAAAGTGAAAATGAACTCACTCAATCGTGTCCAACTCCTTGGGACCCCATGGACTATAGCCCACCAGGCTCTGCTGTCCATGGTATTCTTCAGGCAAGAATACTGGATTGGGTTGCCATTTCCCTTTTCAGGGGATCTTCCCAACCCAGAGATGGAAACTGGGTCTCCCACACTGTGGCAGACCTTTTACCCTCTGAGCCACTAGGGAAGCCTAATAGGCAAATTCATAAAGACTGAGAGTAGAACAGTGATTGCCAGGAGTTGGGGAAGGAATGATGGGGACTTACTGCTTAATGAGTTTTAGTCTGGGAAGATGAAAGGTTTGAAAGTAAATGCTGGTAATGGTTGTTCAACATTATGAATGTGTTTAATGCTACTAAAATGCACACTTAAAATGGTAAAGATGACAAATTTTATATTATATACATGCTTTACCACAGTGAAAAATTTTATTTTAAAAAAACAACTCTGTATGTGAAGGTGGCCTTAGGAGAAATTTCTGCAGCTTCTTATAAATGGGTGACCCTGTGTAGCCTTTCTCTGGGATCACAGACCCTGTGAAACAAGATTCTAAGGTGACAATGCTTTGTGGCCCTTCCACATGAGTGGTGGTGACATTTTTTTTCTATTGCTGTGATGAATAAATGAATGAAGGAAGCAGGGAAGATTCCGTACTGCTTTGCATCCTGATCAATACTCATCCTACCTTCTAGTTAAATATGAACATTTTTCTTTGCAGCAACCTCCTCCTAGCTGTTCTTCTTAAATATACTGGCATTTACTTAGACATGACCTTTGCTAAGGGAGCTTTAAAGAAATCCATATACCTTGATTAAAAATAGAAGATGGTATGCTTTCTCAAGGGTTAATGTAGGCAAAGTGAAGAAATGTTTGGTTCTAATTTAAGTGCCTATTTTCCAGTCTCTTTTTGTAACACATTCTTATTTTATCCTGTCCGTCTATTTGGTCTAACACTGTTTCATTGAGCATTTTGTAAAATTATTGAGAAAGTCCAGAATAAGATTCCTGCCTTTTTTTAAATGAGGGTCATATTTGAAGCAAAAGAAGCATCTGTTGATTTGATGAATCTTTTCTAAGAAAAAAGTTGTCCCAGTGTATACAATTGAGCAGATAATTCAAGGGGAAAAAAGAAAGAACATTACATAGAGTATTACAGAAATGGTTTTATACAGAACTTTAAAATACATAAAGTAATTTAATTCTTGTATGTGTGTGTTCAGTCATTTCAGTTGTGTCTGACTCTTTGCAACTTCCATGGACTATAGCCCTCCAGGCTCCTCTGTCCATGGGGATTCTCCAGGCAAAAATACTGGAGTGGGTTGCCATGCCCTTCTCCAGGGGATCTTCCTGGAATTGAACCTGCGTCTCATGTTTTGTAGGCAGGTTCTTTACCGCTGAGCCACTGAGGAAGCCCAATTTAATTCTCAGTATCTCATTAATGCCCACAACAACACAGCAAAGTAGTTATTATTTCATTCTGAAGTTTTAGCTTTCATAAACAGCTCACTAAGGTCATACCAGAGCCTGAGTTCATATCTCAAAGTCTACAGTCCTGGGCCTGAGGACTGGGTTAGTTGCAGAGGGTTGGAACCCCATGGTCTCCATCCATGTATGCGCAGCCTGAACCTTTATCTGTAAAAACTGAACTAGGGGAGTGTTTTGTGTCCCTTGAAATGTTTCACCAGTGCAACTCGTATTATACCACCTCTTTGTTTGTGAACTTTGTAAATATGATCCACCATGTATTTCCTAAGTGGTCTTTAGTGTATGAATTTGAGATTTTAAATTTGACAGATTTAAATTTGTCAGATTTAAATATGTGCCTTAAACATGGGCTTCCCTGGTGGCTCAGACGGTAAAGAATCTGCCTGCAGTGCAGCAGACCAGGGTTTGATCCCTGAGTCAAGAAGATCCTCTGGGGAAGGGAATGGCAACCCACTCCAGTATTCTTGCCTGGAGAATTCCATGGACAGAGGAACCTGGTGGTCTACAGTCCTTGGGGTAGCAAAGAGTTGGACACGACTAAGCAACTAGCACTTTCACTTTCAAAAGAGAAAAATGCCACTGTTAGGACCCACTGTATAATTTGTGGGGCCAGTGCAAAAGGAAATATGAAGTTCCTCATTCAAAATTGATGAAAAATTTCAAGGTGGTGAGAACACAATATTAAACCCAGCACAGGGCTCGGAGTAACTGTGGCCAGTCTTGCAGGTCTGTCGGCTCCTTCATGTGGCCCTCGGGGGCTGCTTTGGCCTCTCCTCACCCTTTTAGGAGCAGCCTGGTTGCCTGCCTTTCTCCTTGACATCCTCCAAAGTGAAACCTCAAAGAAACAGTAGTAAGTAGTCCTCAGGCCCGAACACTCCTCTAATCCCTATTGTAAAATTGGATGTTTGTGTGTTTTGTCTCCTTTGAGCATGAAAACCTTCCCGTGGTGGAGTGCTTTCTTCGTTCATTGCTTTGGTGGCAACTCTCAGACTCACCTGAAAGAAAGTGAAAGTGTTATTCACTCGGTTGTGTCTGATTCTTTGCGACCCCATGGACGGTAGCCCACCAGGTTCCTCTGTCCTTGAAATTCTCCAGACAAGAATACTGGAGTGGGTTGCCCTGCCCTTCTCCAGGGGATCTTCCCCACCTAGGGACTGAACCTGGGTCTCCTGCATTGCAGGCAAATTTTTTACTGTCTGAGCCACCAGGGAAGCCAACTTAGGCTCACTTAAGCTTTAAAAAAATCCTCAAAAAAGAGCAGAAGGCTTCTCACCCACCTGACATTTGGCCATAATTTTGGCAACAGACCCCAACAGTAGGTACACTTTTTGAAAACACTACCAAATAAACACGCCTCCTCATGGGGTGGGATGGTATCAGGAGTGAGAGGAGACAGGGTCTGGTTGTAGCATCTCTCACAGCTTCGTCTGAGCAGTGCCGCATAGCCCGGTTCCTGAAGGAACAGCCTCTACAGCATGAATCACCCTTGCAGCCTGAGAGGCTGGCGCCTCCTGGTCTGTCCATTCCTGGGATTAGATCTGAACCACAGATCATGTCACTCCTCTGCTGTGGCCCCATCTGTCCCCCGTCTGGATTTTGATGAATGGAAGACTCAGGTCTGGGCTGTAATGGAGACTTAGAGGAGAGTGAAGCATTTGAGCTTTAAGAAGATTATTATAATTATCTCAAGGCACTGAAGTGGTGCTCCATTTGCATTTCAGACACTAAAATCAGAGGGCAGATCTACAAGAGGTTAATTTTGTGAGTGAGTCCTTAATAACAGAGGCACCAAGACTTGATTCTTTATGCCTTAGCCTGGGTTTGCAGTTGGAAGATGCAAAATATACTGATAAGATTAAAGCTCCTCTGGTGACTCTTGAGCATCCCCAATGTCTCAGTGGGTAAAGAATTTGCTTTCAATGCAGGGGACACAGGAGACGCAGATTCCATCCCTGGGTTGGGAAGATCCCCTGGAGGAGGAAATGGAAACCCACTCCAGTATTCTTGCCTGAAAAATCCCCTGGATAGAGGAATCCAGTGGGCTATGGTCCAAAGGGTCTCAAAGAGTCAGACACAACTGAGCAGCAGCAGTGACTCTTAAGGGAGCCGCACGCACTTTTATTTGCAAATGACCTGGACCCTCCATCTCAGAGGACTCCCTGGACTTCAGCACCCCAGAATCCCTCGCAGTGGGTCCTATGGATTTGTATGGGCAGGAAAGCAGATTCTTACCTCCTGCAAATCACTGTCAGACATGGAACAGCTAGTCTAGCTTCCACACTCTGGAAGCTAAACCTCATTGCTGATCATCTAGGTTAAAACCACTTACTGATCGTTATAAATACATCCACCATATAGCAGTCCTTTGGCATTGTAGGCATTTTCTTGAACAAACTCCTTGAAACAACAGCCTCAGAAGGACTAATACATCTTTTTCAACCCTCCAGAGCAGATATGAGAATGCAGCATCATTTGTTAAATTGCAATTGTGTGTTACTTATGAATAAACATGGACTGGATTCATGATGCAAATATAGAAAAGATATTTATATCTCATGGAAGTAAACTTGATGGCTCATTTCATTTTAAAATTATCCAATCTATGATCAAGTCCTGAGGTAGAAATCTAAGAGATGTCAGGCCCCAGTATGGACAGAAGTGATTTTGGGATAGCCCCCAAGTGTTAGCCTGTCATTTTCCAAGACAGTCAGATCCAGTACATTTTAAACATAGCACCCCTCCCTCTTGAAAGAGTTCATTTTAATGTTTGCTAAGTTTGAAGTTTTTTAAAGCAGATCTATTTTTCATTTCGGATTCTTCTTTGGGATGTGAGCATGTAATGTCAAAAGTTATTAAGGGGAGAAGCAAACTTGCTGCTCAGAAGGTATCATATGATATAACATAGTGTGACTTAGTTTAATATAGACCAGGACTCTGTTTTTTTAGATACTGCTAATGCTATTTATATTATTCTTTTACTACTAATAATAGCTAACATTCACTTGATGCTTACAATGTGCCTGGCCCTTTGCTAAGAACTTTACACAAATTACTCAGTTTTTACAGAAACATTTTGAGGCAGATACTGTTAATATCCTAACTCAAAGGAAAAGACAGAGGGTCAGAGAGGTTAAGGAACATGCCTAGGAACAGCTTGCTAATCAATGACTGACTTGTGTGTAAAGCCCATGTGTTTGCGTGCTCGGTTGCTTCAGTTGTGTCCGACTCTGCAAACCTACGGACTATAGCTCGCCCGGCTCCTCTGTTCATGGGATTCTCCAGGCAAGAACACTGGAATGGGTTGTTGTGCCCTCCTCCAGGGGATCTTCCCGACCCAGGGATCAAACCCATGTCTCTTATGTCTCCTGCTTTGGCAGATGGGTTCTTTACCCCTAGTGCCACCTGGGAAGCCCATAAAGCCGTGTTTATGACAGTTGCACTACTGTCTGTAGAATTGTTTGACCACCTGGAATAATTAGTTTCAGCTTACTTGCCCACAATAATCAATTGTTGGCCTGCACCTTGAGTATTGAACTTGGCAGAACACAGTGCTGTCTGTGATTGATTTGTGATATCTGTAATGGGTAGATCCAGGGAGAGCAAAGATGAAACTCAAGTAGCCATTCCCATGTTGGTGGTGGTGGTTTAGTCCCTAAGTCATGTCCAGCTCTTGCAACCTCATGGACTGTAGCCCTCCAGGCTCCTCTGTCCATGGGATTTCCCAGGCAAGAATACTGGAGTGGGTTGCCATTTCCTTCTCCAGGGGATCTTATTATTCACAAACATGAGGGACTTCTGTGTGGACCACATAGCATCTGGATTTCTGTAGAACACGTTATTATTACACAGTCTGTATTTGTATTTCTAGCCTGTTAGTGGCTACTTGCTAATAAAAAGTAGACATTTCACATGAGTGTCTTATCAAAAGCAATGCCCATTTTCCATTAATCCTACTTTTGGATTTGTTTTCTTCCTCAGTATTGAATCCTTGGAAAATGGTATGTACGATGAAAAATATTTGAGTGGTTTATTGCTATATGTGAGCCTTTCTATCAAGAATCCCAGGTGCTTGTGGTTTCCCTGTTTGTGAAGTACATTGCTAGCTCCAATTGTAGGTGGGGAAATAAAAACAGAACAAGTAAATGCTGTTTCAAAATATCTGTAATATTGGCAAATAAATCGGATCCTCATCATTCTTCATTTTTACGGGAAATTCAAACACATATTCACCTCTTCAGTGATGAAGAATTTTTCCTCTTTCATTTTGTTGCTTAGATTGGCATTTGTCCCATGAGAAATCACTGAACAGATTTAATTTTGTTTATTCTTTCTTTTGAGACAGCATATTTATGTTCTGCCAGAATTATCCAAAGAATGAAATGAATTTCAACCAGAGATGTAAAGACCTAAAAAAATTTAGGTCAAAGCTAACATATAAGTCGCTTTGTCTTGCTGACATCAGTCTTTCCACAGTTCTCCTCTGAAAAGAAAGAACTATATATTGGCATTTCAGAATTAAAAGTAGCCCACATTACTGACTGCAGTTGTTTCCTGTTACTCTGATAGAAAAAACACCAATTTTCTTTGCCTAGGGCATTTTGCTCATATCCAAGACAGCTGAATAGACACAGGTCACCTAAAGTTCCATACTGGAATCAGCGTATGGTGACCTATCTTGGGATAGATCAGAAGAGTTGGCCTGGGGAAAATGTTACTATAACCTGAGGAGGAGTCACTGGCCTCCAGAAGTTCTTTATGGAGGACAGAAGACAGGGAACCCTAAGCAGGACAATGGATTTAAAATCTAGTTAACTGAATTCTGGATCAGGCCTTTACCTCCTGAGTAATGTTGGCTAAATTATGAAATTTCTCTTGACCTGTTTCCTTAATTATAAACTGGAAATAATAGACCAGAAAATCTCAAAGTTCCTGCCAAGTCTAGGAGTGTGAGGATCCTGTGATCCTCTGTACCCAGGACCCTCCTGGTGTCTGCGCTCCCAGGAGGGCAATGAAACAGCAATCCTGTTTCACTCTCTGCATATTGGGGGGGGGGTGGGTCATTCCCACTAAGCCCCATGAAGACAAGGGCTGAGAACTGTCAGCTGTTTTCCAGGAAGCAGTTTTTAAGCCCTTCACAAATGTCAGAAATGCCACTTCAGTGCTTTCTCTAGAGTCTTGAGGTGCTTCATTGAAGCAGCATTCAGGATTTGTAATATTTCCTTTGCTTAAGGTGATATTATAAACTTTGTATACTTTCTTCTGATGCAGAGGGGGAGGAGTTCAGTTCTCTTGGATATGGTTCACCGGTCAACTTAGACCTTTCAGAACCTCAGTTCTTCTTGTGTGCAACTAATAAGAGAACGTGGTTAAATGGGGCCATGAAAAAGCCAAGATTACCATATTTCACATGATATTTTTAAAGAAAAACAAAGATGAAAAGCCAGAGCAAAGGATAAAGCCATCATGGCCACTAAAGTCCTGTACTGACTTGTGAAGCAAAGGATGTTTTCCAAACTGACCTGGGCCGATTTGGTTAACTGTAGTTATTTTTGTTAGATATGTTAGCCTCCCATAGTTCAAGGTAAGTGGGTCCATAGGTTTCCTTCCACAAACCATTTCCAGATGATGTTATGAAGAAAATAAATCTTAAACTAGATTCTGCCATAGTTATAAACACGTGTTAGCGAGCCAGCAAAAAGTTATTCAGTCTATTTTGTAAACGTAATAAAGAGCTATATCTTTGTCCTTTTAGGTACATACTCCTACAGCACCTTGCATAAGAGATACTCTAGAGGCAGGTGTATTTCTTGGCTGACGGTGTGATACATCTACTTAAAGTCAGGCAAAAAAAATACATGTGTAAGGATTTGAACAGTAGACCAATCGGAGTTCTAATCTATAGGCTATTTTGGCTTGCTGTATTCCTACATACTGTTTGTGTAAGAGTACCTACATACTATTTCTAGCCAATCCACATATTTTGAACACAATCATTTTCACCAAAGATAAACCACTTCTAACTTGCATTGCTTTAATTATCAGTGTCTCTGCTGTTGGCCAGTAATAAAGATAGCCAAACCAATTTTAGTAACTGCTTCAGGACTGTTACCTTCCAATTAGAGCCTCTCAGATAATAACTTGGACTGTCATAGGCACTGGCCAATCAGGACAGATTCTGGTCTCAGCTTATGCTAAGTTGAGGAAGGCCCCTGCTGAGCCAGAGTTATGTCAGAGAGCTGCCAAGGCAGTAGGACTTGAGTAGTTGATCTGAGAGAAGGGAACTATAGTGAGTTGAGAAGATGCTATTTTCTCTCAGGTCATCTGCTGAGAATGTAGCAGACCTTTTGACAATATCATGGAAATTTGAGTTCAGAGTTTTCAGGGTAGACAGGACTTGAAAGGTCAAAAGCCTGAGAGAAGGAAATTACAGAAAAGTTAGCTAGATACTCCAGTATATTTCCTTTATATTATATTTGAGAAATATTACTGTACAGAAAGGGGAGACTAAGGAGCTAGGTAAAAAAAGGAAAACAACAAGAACTGAATAGAAGAGTTTTCAGCACACAATGCTGACTAAAAAATATTGCCATGCAAAGCCCTTCAAGGAGAAGAGGCCCCAGCAGGTACCATTTTGGGATTTTAGAGAGCTATACCCTAGGAGTAAAGGTAAACTCAAATTAGACCAAGCCATACAAAAACTAATGTGAGTCTTTGATTGGGTTGTGGTGTTCACCCCCCATTGTGCCTACTAGATGATAGGGTTACTGAAAAAAGAGAGTATATTTAAGAGTCTCTAAAGTTCTCATAAATTTTTTCAATAAAGAATGACCAGGCATACCAGGAAACAAGTAAAAGAAAAAAAATGCTATGGAAAAAACTCCTAACCATAAATGACTCATTTATTGGTGTTATCATTCATAGACTTTAAAATAACTCTGATTGGTGTGTTTAGAAAATAGATGACATGATGAAGAATTTCATTAGAAAACTGGAATTTTAAAAATTTCATTAGAAAACTGGAATTGTTAAATAACAAATTGAAAATTCTGAAGCTTAAAAAATGAAATGATATTAAGAGCTCAACAGATGTGTTTAACTGCAGATTAGATACATGACAAGAAAGATTTAGTGAAAATGGAAGACAGATCAGTAGAAAATATTCAAGTGGATGCATGATGTACAGAGAGCAAAAGGATGAAAATACCAAAAAAAAAGGCACAATAGACACATATAACATGCATTTCTTGTACACACATATGTAACACACATGAAAGATCTGTATGTACATATATGCAATATATATGTAACATGTGTGTACATGTTATTCTACATCACATGTGATAGGTGTCCCAGAAGAGAAGGAACAGGACAGGAATGGTATTTTCTGAAAATGATCAAAAACATGGATTCAAGAAGCCTGCAGGTTCCAACTAGAATAAAATGTAGTAAAACTGCTGAAAACAAAATCAAAGGGAAAAATTGTGAAAACAGCTAGGAAAAAAAAATCATTAATTTCAAAGGAGCAACAGCTATTCAAAGACCAATAGCTTACTTCTTTGAAGAAACAATGGATACCAGAAGACAGTGGAATTCATATTAACAGGTTGGAAGAATATAACTGCCAAGCTAAAATTTCATAAATCCAACAGAAATAGTCATGAGAAGTTGATGTGAAATGACATTTCAAGACAAACAGAACTTGAAAGAATCAATCACTAGTACTCTAACATTAAAAGAAATACTAAAATATTTCTACAGGTAGAAAGAAAATGATCCCAGAAATGCAGGAGGAAATAGAGAGTGACAGAAAGGGTGAATATGTGCTTAAGTTGAAATATATAAAAAATGTAAAATGAATTGATGGCTGGATAGAGAGGTGAATAGATAAGTGGTAAAGCAAATATAGAAAAATGTTGATTAGAAAATCTGAATGAGGTTGTTCACTATATAATTCTTCTATTTTTATTTTTGAAAAATATCATTTTAGAATAAAATGTTGAGGAAAATATATGGACAAATATAAATGAATGTTTATCACACAAAACAGCAAAAGTGGAATCTTATGGAGTCTGAAATATATGTAGAATTAAATGTATGGCCAAAATAATGCAAAAAGTGGAAGAGGGCTAAATGGAGTTCATGTGTTATAAGGTGACAGCAACATATGGAAGTATTAAAAGTCATAATTTTACTATACTATAATAAGTCAAGGGCATGCATTGTAATTTCTTGAGTAAGTACTAAAATAATACATAGGAGGGGAAATAGAATGAAAGATTCTTGATTAATCTAAGAAACGGGAGAGAAAGGGGACCTTAATAACAGCAAGTGGACCAATAGAAAACAATTCTAAGATGCTAGCTAAAGAAACAAACATATCAGTAAATGAAAATTGACTAACTATTCCAACTAAATGATATTGTCATACCACATTAAAAAAGAACAAAAACGTCTAACTATATACTGCTTGTGAAAGCCACTTCTTAAATATAAGGACACAGAGAAGTTGAAAATAAAAGAAACAGTAGAGAAGGCAATGAGAACCCACTCCAGTACTCTTGCCTGGAAAATCCCATGGACGGAGGAGCCTGGTAGGCTGCAGTCCATGGGGTTGCCAAGAGTCAGACACGACTAAGCGACTTCACTTTCGCGCATTGGAGAGGAAAATGGCAACCCACTCCAGTATTCTTGCCTGGAGAATCCCAGGGACAGAGGAGCCTGGTGGGCTGCCATCTATGGGGTCGCACAGGGCCAGGCACGACTGAAGCGACTTAGCAGCAGCAGCAGCAGAGATACATCTTATAAATACTAGCCAAAATAAGCTGATATAGTTTACTAAGGTCAGAAAAAAATAGACTTTAAGGGAAGAATCATCATTAAAGATAAATAGAAACATTTTATAACAACTAAAGGATGAAGCCACAGGAAAGCTACAGTTCTAAATTTGTATATATCTAACAACATGGCTCCGAATGTAAAAAGCAAACATAGGACAGAATAAAGAAGATAAATACATCAATCCATAATCATAGTGGGAGACATAATCACCACTGTCTCAAGAAATAACAGAAAACAAAGACGAAAATTCAGCAAGAATAAAGATCTGAACAATTACTATTAGTTTGTTTTACCTTATTGATGTACATTGACCGTTGCACTCAATATTGACACAGTACGGTTTTTTCCCAAATTACCAAAATTGACCCATTGGTTGGCTTATAAGGCAGATCTTGACAAATTTCAAAGATAAAATTCATTCAGAGTATGTTTTTTTGAACAAAGAGAAGCTAAGCTAGAAATCAATAACAAAGAAAACAGAAAAATTCCCAAATGTTTGGCAGTTAAGCAAACCACCTGTAAATAACCCATGGGTTGAAGAAGAAATTTCAATGAAAATTAGATGATAGTTTGAAATTCAATGATAATGAAAACTCAACATATGAAGTGCTAACCAATCATCCTTGAAGTGTGTATACCTGATGAAGACAGTTTTCATGTTAACTGACTTTCCCTATGGTGTAAATTAATGTTAACTCACATGTATATCACACCATGTATGCTGAAAGACTGTATTTTAAAGCAAATTGCTGACAGGGACAAGAATGGAGATGATTATAGTATTGCCAGTGCTTTATGTGAAATTTCCAATTATTAAATAAAAAGCAATGATTAGTTGATGCTATTTTAAAACACACTTGTTCTATCATATTATATTCATCCATCTAAAAAAATACAAAAATACAAAATATGAAAATAATGCACATATAATTTCCAAAGTGACTTCTCAACATTCAGACATCATTTATTATCCATCAAATTGCCACGTTCTTTCATTTCCCTGTGTATCTCTTTTCCCACGTGGAAGTCTTCCTAGAAGCTGAGTGAGGTAGGAGGGATGAGAACTTGGGCTGCCCTGCCATATATTCTAATATTTTCAACCCGATGGCTTTAGTGTGATCGGAGAAGCTGGAAATTGAATCAGAAACCTCAGGGGCAACCCAAGTGATGAGTCAGCCTGGCTGTGAAGGTTATCACTGTTGGCTCCCTGTGTTTAATTAGAAGCTAGTGGAATACCATCATGTACTCCACCAACAAAAACCTTCACTCATGTACTCCACCAACAAAAACCTTCACTCGAGAAGCAACTGGGTTGAGGAAGAACATGCCCAAAACAGAGTTTGTGAACCATAACTGAAAACTGTTTATCCACAGCAGCCACCAGCAAAAGCTAGGGTGGGAGAAAGTGCAGCCGTTGCAGTCTTTTCACGGAGCCGGTGTGTGGGCAGGGGGCAGCTTCTTGGAAGCTCTATCTGACGGCATTCAGTTTTGTTCACTGGGCTTTCTTCCTGAAGAGATATTAATAGTTTAAATCTGCGTGGATTGTCAAGTTTTCTTCCTCTCAATAATATACTCATTAATATTTGACTTCCTTTCAGCCTGGAATTTTCAATAATTTAATAGCTGCCCTCGCCAGCTGCCTGTGAGGAAGACCTGTCTTGCCCGTTGCCTAGAGGTTCTGTGTGTCCACTGGGCAGCTCTGAGAGCAGCGGGCAGAAAAAGCAGGAGCAAGTCTGGTTTCTCCTCACTCCTCTATCTTGCCTACCAATGTTTCCTTTTCTGGCTCACATTCTTCTTTGCCTCCATTTTTCTGGGTCCCTGGGGATGTAATATCACCAAGTCCTAGGCTGACTATAAAGATTCATCTTTGATGGTCATAGGATGGAGGTGGCATTTTAACTCCAGAAAGAAAGGAGACAGAGCTGGTTGAAGGAAATGAATTTCATGTTTATCTTCCCCCGACTCTTGTGTAAGTTGCAAATCAGTGAATTCATCCTCTTCTTATTCAGCATCTTGCCACCCTGAAGCCCCTTCCCGACTCTTCAGAATTCCTTCTGTAATTAAGTGCGGTGGTGGAAAAGTCAAAGTTTTGTGTGTTTGTGGGAAGAGGGCAGAGGAGGCTAAGCAGATGCTTTAGGGAAGCAGACTCAGTCACATTCACAAGACGGCAGGTTGCCCAACTTGTATGACTACTGCAAAAAGAACTCACACTGCATTTTTGTACCAGGTTTTATCAATGTCAAGTATCTTGTATCAGTGCTAGCAGTGGCTCTTGTTACCTGTGCTCAGAGAGAAAGGTGTATGGAAGCTCTAAACTGCAGACAATTCTCAGTGTCCTAAGAAAGCGCTAAAAAATAGTAGCATGTGTGTGAGTAAAGGTGGGGAGTGTATCCTTTCTGGGAGAGGGTTCTAACACTTTACAGAAATAATCTAGATTAATCCAACATCATCAGAGTATCATGAGGTTAAATAAATCAGCCTAGATAGACTAAGTGATATAGCCAAGGCTGCACAGTGAATTTAGAAGTAAAGTCAGATGAAGATACAGTCCCTTCTTCATACTGACTTTTTCTTCCCATATTCCATGGGAACCAAGAATAATAGATGATTATTATTTTTATTTATTTATTTATTTTTATAATAAAATAATAATATTATTATCATAAAAATATTATTTTCTGATTTTATTTTCTTTGGACAGGTTAAGCTGGCTAAATTAGCTGGGGATACATGCCTGACTCATAGATAAATAGGTAACTGTCAGTGGTATAATTTTTATAATCCAAAAACTTTCCACTCACAGATTTTCTATAATTTACTGACAAATAAATCCACGACCCCAGGAGGCAGAGATGACAGCATGGCTTCAGAAAGCACATGTTTCTTGGAAATAGCTTATTAGTGCATATGGCTTTCAGATTAACCAGTTGATGTCCTGGGCCTGCAGGAATGGAAGACTGGGCAGAAGCCTTGTTGTTGGGGTTTTGCTCTTGGTGTTCAGGCTGGTTGGTCTGATGCCTGGTAAAGCGTGGAGTCCATAACGGACACCAGGTAAGCAGTGTGGAATGTGTGACGAGGCCATTTTCCTTGAAGGAACTCTCCCTCCCTCAAGATTCTGCCGAGGCTTAGCCATGGCGGGAGCATCATTTTCTCCCCTGTTCTTTGATTTTTTCAATGCTCACTGTTTCCGCCTGGGTGGCTGCACGCCGTTAAGTAGACTGCAGATAGATGGCCCCCACTCTTGCTAAGAATATGGCAGTTTGGGGGACTACATGTCTTAGACATCCATTCTCTAAGCCCCAGAGCACAGCATTCAGAAACATGCCTTCCAGTTCTGAAATTCCTTAGGATGAAGTTGTCAGTTTACTTTGGGGAACTAAAAAAGTAGGGCATTTCACCAGGGTGCTGACCTTACACCTGTGAGCTTGACCAGCTCAGCCCCGAGAGTGACATTTGTCCCAGGCTTCAGCTTTCTAAAGTGATTATTTGACTTAAAGAAAGAGTATTGACCATTTGGCCCACATCCTGATTCCTAAGACTCACTTGCCATAAATATATCTCACATTTGAAAATTGAGTTCTTCACACATTCTAAGCTTTCTGAATTGGAAAAAATACATTACTTTGTAAGTACAAAAACTGTAACACTATATAACCCCAACAATAGGTTGAACATTGGGTTTCTTGTAAATAACATATTAATAACACCTGGTATGATACCTGTGAACATGCTCGGTGCCTGAAGCAAATTGGCAGGGGCGTCGTCTTCTTTTGCCAGTAACTGTCAAAAACTCCCAAACTCTCAGAAGAACATCCAGGACAAGGTAGCTTACGTAGCATTCAGACTTCATACAGGGGAGGGCTGGCTCCTGGCCAACTTGAAAAGCCAAGTTGAATTAGAGAGGGAATTCTGAAGAGTTGGGAAGGGACCTCAGGATGGCAAGATGCTGAATAAGAATAGGATGAATTAATTGATTTGTATCTTAAGGAGATCAAAGCAGTCAACCCTAGAGGAAATCAACCCTGAATATTCATTGGAAGGGCTGATGCTGAAACTCCAATACTTTGGCCACCTGATGTGAAGAACTGACTCGTTGGAAAAGACCCTGATGCTGGGAAAGATTGAAGGCAGGAGGAGAAGGGGACAACAGAGGATGAGATGGTTGGTTGGCATCACCAACTTGATGGACATGAGTCTGAGCAAACTCTGGGAGAAGGTGAAGGACAGGAAGCCTGGCATGCTGTAGGCCTTGAGGTCTGAAAGAGTTGGACATGACCGAGCGACTGAACAACAACAGTCTTACACAAGAGTCAGGGTGAGGATAAAGGTGAAATTCATTTCCTTCAACAGCTTGGGCTTCTTTCTTTCTGGAGCTAAAATGCCACCCCCTCCCCTTGATGACTGAAGAGGAATCTTTATATCCAGCCTAGGATTTTGTGATTTCATATCTCCAGAGCCCAGAAAGGACGGCAGGCAATGTCAGGTCACTTGTAGATATTCCTAGAGGAAGAATGAACCACTTAGCCCACTACAACTAAGGTGTTGAGGAGGGATTGGACACTGCCTAACAATTAAAATAGAGACTAAGCATATGTGATGTGCCTGCCAGGCACTTTTAGTTGCTTTTTCTTAGACGTCCTGGCAATCCTTGAGGTCAGTACCATTATTCACAGATAAAACAGTAGCTTAGAGGACTTCAATAATTTACACAAAGCAATCTAGGGCGATGTTTGATGGAGGGGACTCTAAAACCACATCGAGTGTGTCTGAGTCTTGGCTTTGCCACTTAGCTGTGTGACCTGGAGAAAAGCTTTTAGCTTATTTATGTTTCCATTTCCACATTTGTGGAATACAGATAATAATGTTATGTACTACACAGAGTTGTGCATGTGTGCACACTCAGTCACTCAGTTGCATCTGACTCTTTGTGACCCCATAGACTGCAGCCCGCCAGGCTCCTCAGTCCATGGAATTTTCCAGGCAAGAATCCTGGAGTGGGTTGCATTTCCTCCTCCGGAGGATCTTCCCGACCCAGGGATGAAACCTGAGTCTCCTGTGTCTCCTGCACTAGCAGTCAGATTCTTTACCACTGAGCCACCTGCATGGTAGGTACATAGCTGTTGTGATGAGGATTAAATAAACAGACACGCGTAAAGCCCTTGGACAGGGCCTGGCACATGGCAAGTGCTGTTCAGTATCTGTTGTGGTGGTTGCTTGTTTTTAGCTGTGCTGAGAGATTTGAACCTAGATTAGTTTGATGCTAGAGTTCTTTGTCACTTGTTTTATGATTTTATAAATGCAGGTGGAGTAAATTTCTTCTTATTCTGGCATCTAAAATGAGGTGATAATCCTGCTTTAGCATACAAAGGTATCGTGGCAATTCATATGTGTCTATAGAGAACTTTTTAAAGAGAGGGAAATTGCCATACTGCGCTAGGAGTTAGAATTCCTATCAGAATTAGATTTTGTGAACTGCAGTATCAATGATTGTCTTTTTTTCCTAAGACTAGCCAGATATTTAGAGGCATCTAGCAGTCCAAAATAATGCTGTTCCTTTACCAACACACAAATGGAGGATTGTTGAGACTTTTGCTAAATTTGGCCTGGCTACAATTCTCTCTTTAGAACTAGCAATTGCTTAATCACACACACATTGTGTTTCCCCGATATGTTGGTAACTGCTGCCCTGCACGTGCATAGGATGCCAGCTGTACCTCAGTACAGTTCTCTGAGCATCTGACCATCGAGGATCCAACTAAGGTAGTGTGCCTTTCAGAGGAGAAGAACTCCAGACCCAGGACAGATAACTGCATTTTGCTTTCCTCATAAGAAGGTCATTTTGTCTATTGTTTTATAACTACTTGATATGAAAGGTCATTATAGCATGATTTCTTCCAACAAGAGATTTTAAAGTTAATAAAAAACTAGATAAAACATGTACTTTCTTACATTTTTTTGAGAACAAGGTATATGGGGCTGTTATGTTTAAAAATAAGCAGCAAAAATTATTCTGGAAACCATGAGCTTAGTTTATGTTGGACTGCAGAAGATTAAAACTAGGTCGGTCTTGTTCCAGGCCCTTTGTGCATATTTGTTTAATTGAATGAGTGAATGAATGAAAATAGTAGTTAGGATTATAGACATTTGGGTTTCCCAGGTGGTGCTAGTGGTAAAGAAACTGTCTGCCAGTGAAGACGTGAGTTCGATCCCTGGGTCAGGAAGATTCCCTGAATTAAGGCTTGGCAACCCACTCTAGTATTCTTGACTATTGAATCCCATGGACAGAGGACCCTGGCAAGCTACAATCCATAGGGTTGCAAAGAGTCAGGCAAGACTGAAGTGAGTTAGCACACACACAATCTGAGCATGCAGAAATGCCTCTGGATATGGAAAGAGAAGTAAAATGACAGAGGGATGAAAGAACACAGGACATTAGCAAGTACCAAATCCTTCCTTGTCATCAGGAAGGTCTTCCTGAAAACCTATCTGTATTAATTGGAAAAGAACTTTATGCTAAGCTCTTTTCAAACTACACACGCATTGTCCTAATTTGTCTTTTAAACATTAGATCTAGATTTTCATGTATCATTTTCCCTCATGCGTATATCTAATCAACACACAGCTTTCATGTCTATTTGGCTGTGTATGGTATGAATTAGATTTTAATTTTTGTAAGGTGCCAAGATATTCATGCTCTCTTTCGGTGGTGCTGACCACCTTGTATATACCACGTGTTGAGCGAATTTTTAAGATACTGGCTTTTCCCAAATTCAGCACCTACATTCTTGAAAGCACTTCCTTTTCCCTCACACAGATCTAACTAAATATCAGAGGTATTTGACCTTTCATTTTAAAAAATGTTTGATGTTCTGACTATTTTCAACAAAAGATCTCTGTTCTCAAATCCATTCTATGGAGAGAATTCCTCAGTTCTTTTGAGAGGGATGAAAATCCTCTCTTAAGTCCACCAACCTGAAGATCAAGGCCTCAGAGCCCCACTTATCTGCAGAGCAATCATTGTCCAGGAGAGAAGGCTCCCTGGTGACAGGGCTGCTTCCACCCCTGGATGGATGGGTGGATTCGGAGTGAGGACTGGGGAGCTTTGCTCTTGGGTTTGCTGCAGGGTGGCTGTCTCGCCTTGTGAAGGTTTGAACATCGATCTCTTCTCCTATGGCTTTCCAGCTGGCTCAGTAGTAAAAGAATCTGCCTGTCAATGCAGGAGACATAAGAGATGAGAGTTCGATCCCTGGGTCGGGAAGATCCCCTAGAGAAGGAAATGGCAACCTCCTCTGGGCAATATTCTTGCCCAGAAAATCCTGTGGACAGAGGAGCCTGGCAGGCTACAGACCAATGGGTTGCAAGAGTTGGATGTGACTGAGCACAACACAGCTTTTTGGTACAGCTCTTGCAGTTTTCCTAGGCCGATTCAGCTGTTATAATGTGGGATTTGACATCGTGTGACTCTACCTGGGCCCACCCCAGGCATTCGCCAGAGGTGTGTGCAAAGGTTTTCTAGAGAGGATTGCCAGTGGTCCTCTCCTGAGTGGCCAAGTGCAGCCGATGCAAGAGCGTCCCAGGGAAAGGAACCTGGCCCTGCTCTGGTCCTTTTCTTCTATCCCGGCTGCTGCTGTTAAGTCGCTTCAGTTGTGTCCGACTCTGTGTGACCCCATAGACGGCAGCCCACCAGGCTCCCCCGTCCCTGGGATTCTCCAGGCAAGAACACTGGAGTGGGTTGCCATTTCCTTCTCCAATGCATGAAACTGAAAAGTGAAAGTGAAGTCGCTCAGTGGTGTCTGATCCTCAGCGACCCCATGTACTGCAGCCCACCAGGCTCCTCCATCCATGGGATTTTCCAGGCAAGAGTACTGGAGTGGGGTGCCATTGCCTTCTATCCCTAGAGGCTCCTTAATAAAATAGCAATCTTCAAGCTTTCAGAGCTGTCCTGTCCCGCCTGCACACTGAGCATGGCTGGTGAGGACAGTCCAAGAAGGCAGGGCTTCAGCCATGGGGAGACAAGAGGCCCTGAGCCTGATCCTTTGGGGAGCTTCTGCCCGCCATGGCTTCTCTGCTCTTCCGGGCACAGATGGCCGGTGCTAGGGCTTCCTCTCCAACTCCCCCACCTGTCTCCCTGTGCACTGTCCTCTCCCTTCCTTTCTCTCTGCTCTTTCCTTCCCTCCTCTTCGCAGTTGAAATTATACTTGTGGTCTGGGCTGTCCCCATCTCATGATGAAGGGGCTTGGAAAACATGGAGCACAAAAGACTACAGGAGGCTACAAAAGAAATTGTAAATTGTGAATATCTTAAATGAGCCAATCCTTAACTTCCTACTGAAGGGTGAATTGCATAATGTTTTAACCTTGGGAAATTAAGCGATAACTCATAGTATTGTTTTAAAAAGAAAAAGCTATACCAGCTCCTGCATGCCTGACTGCTCCACATGGTAAGATGAGCATGCGTGCTGTGTTGTTTCGGTCATGTCTGACTCTTTGTGACCCTATGGACTGTAGCCCATCAGGTTCCTCTGTCCGTGAGATTCTCCAGGCAAGAATCCTAGACTGGGTTGCCAGGCCCTCCTCCAGGGGATCCACCCGACCCAGGGATTGGACCCACATCTCCTGTGATTCCTGCATTGTATGCAGATTCTTTACTGCTGGGTCACCAGGGAAGCCCAAATAGCGAGGTAGAGTCTTCTCATTAGCAGACGCAAGATCCACACTTGTGGGCAATTGAAGATTTGAAGGTGGAGAGGACTGTACACAAGGCGCTATGTACAACTCTCCTCGTATGTTATAATGTCCCTTGATTTGTATGTCACACTTTCTTTTCCAAATATGAATAACAGGGATCTTGAAAATAATGACCAAATAAAAACATTCAGAAAAGGTGTAGATTTGGGGGCACGGCATGTCAAGGAACATAACTTACTTTTTAACCATCACTTCATTGCATTTCCAGAATGCATATGCTTCATATTAGCATGAGTGTCTTTGAACGATTAAGGATTTTCATATATTTGGTATTTCCCATAGGGAAATTCACAGGTAATTTAGGTATAATTCTCTTTTTAGACTTGTTTCCGCCCCCCTCCATAGTTTATAATGATTTGATAACCATTAAACCCTCTTCCTTGCATGCGAATGTATACATTTTTATACAGAATATGTCACTAGAGTTTTACCAGCTTAGATTTCTTTTCCTTTTCAGTTATTTTCATTGGAATGGTATTTCCTTATAAGAGGGAATAAGGAAATCACTCTCTCAGGCCTACTGCAGAAACAATGGAGCCTAATTTCTTGAGTCCTCCAAGATGGCCTTCGTCACACACTTGACTTATTGTGTTTGGGGCTCAGAAGGAGGAGATGCCTGCACACGACAGGCAGGGAATCTGGTGCACTTAAATGAAAGCTGTTTCCTTTACTTTGCTGTCTTAACTCCCTCTGATAACCCCATAAACTAATACATTGTCCAAATCCTCGGGGAAACTCTTTATTCCATCACCACTTTATAGTTCCCTATTTGTCCAGTAAACTAGGATTCAGCCTTATTTGGCATCTTTCTCTTAATCTATATCTTGGCCTTATATGTGAGTTGATTTGTTTTTCCAAATCACTGGAGCATCTTAGGTACCCTGTTGTTGGGATTCCCTGGTGGCTCATATGGTAAGGAAACTACCTACAATGAGGGACACTTGGGTTTGATTCCTGGGTCAGGAAGATCCCCTTGAGAAGTGAATATCTACCCACTCCAGTTTCTTTTCTGGAGAACTCTGTGGACAGAGGAGCCTGGCAGACTACAGTCCATGGGGTTGCAAAGAGTCAGACACGACTGAACGAATAGGCTACCCATCCCTTCTCCAGCAGATCTTCCCAACCCATGAATGAAACCAGGGTCTCCTTCATTGCAGGCAGATTCTTTACCTGCTGAGCTACTAGGGAAGGCCTAAAACACACACACACACACACACGCACGCACGCACGCACACACACACACACACACACACCCACCCACCCATCCACCCACCCACCCACCCAAGTTATTATCCTACTTCTTTGGTTGTCTCAGAGGATAATCAGAGCATCATAGAATGTTACAAATGGGAGGTATCTGTGGGATCAGCTGAACCAATGTTTTTCAAAAATATGTGTAACTGTAAAGCTCCAATTTTAAATGAAATCCTCAACATATAAAACATAAAAGCAGAGTTACTCTGGTTAAAGGGGGCTCAGAGGCAAAGAATCTGCCTGCCAGTCCAGGAGATGTGGGTTTGATCCTTGGGTCAGAAAGATCCCCTGGAGAGGAACATGGCAACCCACTCCAGTATCCTTGCCTGGGAAATCCCATGGACAAAGGGGCCTGGTGGGCTATAGTCCGTGGGGTACCGAAGGGTTGGACACAACTTAGGAAGTGAACACCACCACCACCAACTTTGGGTGAAGGGGCTCTGACTTGCCTCATGTCACTCAGGTGGCTCCAGGGTCCACAAGTTCTGATTTCCTCTAGATAAGGGAACTGAGACCTGGAGATAAAATCAGTTGACATTTTAGTGAGAGTAGAAGAATCAGCTGTCATTGCCTTGAAGCTTTGACATCACTAAGAGAGAGTATGTGAAGACCACTGGTAGTAAAGCCCAAACAGGGCCCAAGGACAGCACTGCTTTACCGTATGGCCTTGCAGGTTGGGGTCTCTGGGAGGCCAACATGGAGATGGACTTGCCCATGCAGGATGTTTATTAGAGATTAAAGGCTGTAGACATGAGGAGGAGGATGCAGGACTATATGGAGGAAAATGTCAAGCTGCCAAACAAAACCTCAGCCAACACCACAGGGGAGCTCTGGAGCATAAATGGCCATCATGATGACCTGTACTGGACTTAATGGCTGGGTCCTTGAACCCCCAACAACCATGGAATGTGGGTGACCCAGAGAAGGCCATGCGTTTGGGTAAAGCGGCGTTCTACAGCTAGGCAAATCCTAAAAGAGCTGACAGCTAGAGGCTAACTGCCCACAGCTAGGGGGCATCCCTTGAAGAAAGATCTAGAGAACACATCTCCATGTCCAGTACCCATGGTCACTAGCCTTCTGGTGAACTAAGAGATAGTGAAGAGGCAAGTGGTGATGGCAGCTTTCCCAACCATCTGCCAGGCCGTCTCAAACTTCTGGTTAGAGAGTCCCAACTCTGTAATACTGAATATGATGCTGGCTGAACAGATGTTTTGACAGATAGACCAGTCCTCAAGATAGCTTCTCCACTGTGCTTCAAGATGGAATCTTGGGAGTAATTTTCATTTCCATTTCTGTTTACCAAGTTTAATGACCACATTCACCTGTTGGGGCTTAATTGGGGATAGTGGGAAATGCAGCAGATTACCTGTGAAAAGGTTTGGATTCTAGATCTCCTTCTAGAAGTTATTAGTTGGGTACTAAGAGCAAGTCATTTAACTTTTCTGATCTATGATCCCTCAGCTATACATGGGATCTTGTTACCAAATGAAACACTTTAAAAACTATTAAACAGCATTTAAAATGCCCCTTAGATAGTGATGTTACCCAGAGTTGTTGTGGGCCCTTTTGCCTTAGCACCCCATCCATCCATCCATCCATCCATCCATCCATCCATCCAACCATGTATTCATTCATACATCTGTTCATTTATTCATTATTATTGTAATTCCTAACTTTCAATTTATAATTCCTCCAAACTTTTTAAGTCAAGTAAATGAGAGATTTTGTTCTCTGTTCATTTAAGTGGTCCTTCTCGAGGAGACTTAGTGCAAGCTCTCTTCCCACTTCGTGTAACCCATCTCTGTAAGAACACCCCTTTGCCACCACTGCTTACAAGTGTGACACCTTTCTGAGCCCCAAACCCAACTTTCTTTTTAGGTTCAGTTCAGTTCAGTTGCTCAGTCATGTCCGACTCTTTGTGACCCCATGAATTGCAGCACACCAGGCCTCCCTGTCCATCACCAACTCCCGGAGTTCACTCAAACTCACGTCCATTGAGTCAGTGATGCCATCCAGCCATCTCATCCTCTGTTGTCCCCTTTTCCTCTTGCCCCCAATCCCTCCCAGCATCAGAGTCTTTTCCAATGAGTCAACTCTTCTCATGAGGTGGCCAAAGTACTGGAGTTTCAGCTTCAGCATCATTCCTTCCAAAGAAATCCCAGGGCTGATCTCCTTCAGAATGGACTGGTTGGATCTCCTTGCATCCAAGGGACTCTCAAGAGTCTTCTCCAACACCACAGTTCAAAAGCATCAATTCTTCGGCGCTCAGCTTTTTTCACAGTCCAACTCTCACATCCATACATGACTACTGGAAAAACCATAGCCTTGACTAGATGGACCTTTGTTGGCAAAGTAATGTCTCTGCTTTTCAATATGCTATCTAGGTTGGTCATAACTTTCCTTTCAAGGAGTAAGCGTCTTTTAATTTCATGGCTGCCAATCACCATCTGCAGTGATTTTGGAGCCCAGAAAAATAAAGTCTGACACTGTTTCCACTGTTTCCCCATCTATTTCCCATGAAGTGATGGGACCGGATGCCATGATCTTCGTTTTCTGAATGTTGATCTTTAAGCCAACTTTTTCACTCTTCTCTTTCACTTTCATCAAGAGGCTTTTTCGTTCCTTTTCACTTTCTGCCATAAGGGTGGTGTCATCTGAAATCTGAGGTTATTGATATTTCTCCCAGCAACCTTGATTCCAGCTTGTGCTTCTTCCAGCCCAGTGTTTCTCATGATGTATTCTTTTTAGGTTAGCTCTTTGTAATTTTTTCTCTTTATTATTCTTTAAGACCTAACTTTTGGACCAAGTCCCAGCTGTTATGACTCATTTAAAAATGTTCTCTATCGTTAAGTGTATCTTGCATACAAATATGTGAAATGTGGATAGATGCTCAGTTTAAAGACCAATAGAGCAAACATCTATGTAACAACCACCCAGGTTAAGAAATACTCTTATGATATATTTAGCCATTTAATGAATGCACATTTATTGGGTACCAACTTTGTATCCAAAAGTTAGGGATGTATATAATGATTGAGAGATCATTGGTTTCCATAAAACAACTCACCATCATCTGCTAAGAAAGAAAGAAGCTGATGCATAATGTCAAGATATGAAGGTACTTGCAGTAAGAAGTACAAACAAAATGTGATGGATCATTACCTACCTCTGGGTGAGAGAGGCTTCTAAAAGATGAGATGCGGACTGGGTTTGAAGGGATGGTTTGTCTGGGGATGAAGCGAATTCGTGGCAAAGGCAACAGCGTTTGTAGTTGCAGAGCTGTGAAGAGCATGGGGCATCTGGAAAAGAAGCAAGTCGCTCCTTCTCCTGGCCCACACTTTGTTTCCTTGGCACCGCTCTCTCCTGGGTCCCCTCTCACCACTCCCACTGCACACTGTTTCCTTTGTCCCCCACCCTCCATCAGTGTTTGAGTTCTCACAGGTCTCCCATTCGGACCTCTTCTCATTTCGTTCACTTTCCCATTCACTCATCCACTCACACACACTGATGAAGAAACAAATCTTCGATAAGTCCAGTCCGCATCAGGATCAACTGTGGGCTCTTTAGGATGCAGATTCTGCAGGTTATGTGTAAATACATGATATTTGTTTTGAGGACATACTGTATAGCACGGAACTCTACTTATACACTGGGGTGTTGCTTTATAATGTTGTGTTACTTTCTACTGAACAGCAAAGTGAATCAGCTATGCATATATATAGACTACACTTTGCCGTGCAGAAAGTAATACAACATTGTAAAGCAACTACGTTGTTGTTGTTGTTCAGTGGCCAAGTCGTGTCCAACTCTTCACAACCCCATGGCCTGCAGCATGCCAGGCTTCCCTGTCTCTCATCATCTCCCAGAGTTTGCCCAAGTTCATGTCCATCGAATCAGTGATGCCATCCGACCATCTCCTCCTCTGTTGCCCCCTTCTCTTTCTGCCTTCAATCTTTGCCAGCATCAGGGTCTTTCCCAATGAGTCAGCTGTTTGCATCAGGTGGCCAAAGTATACTATACGCCAACAAAAATTAATTTTAAAACAGGTAGATTCTGGTCCCCAGCTGCACAATCAGAACCTTCAGGATAGAGTCCCAGGATCTGCATTTTAACATTGTCACCAGGTGTTTCTAATGCAGATGACTGGGCCTCTTGGAGGAACGTGGTGAAGGGATTTCTTGAGAGGGGAGGTGTAGAGGAATTCAGGAAGTGGTTGGAGATGGTCTTGTGCTGCCCACCTCCATGCTGCCCCTCCTCACGTCTGCCGCCTGCTTCAGCTCCCCTCTTGCTACTGCTTCTTCCTCCTCGTACCTCTCCTCTTGTCCCTGGCCATCTGCAGAGCCCCACGTGTGTGTCACGTCCCTGTTCCATGCCACTCCCTGCCTGAGGCGCAGTGTGTCTGGACTCTGTCTGCAGAGTGCCCCAAACAAAGGAACCACCACACGAAGTTGACGGTCAAGCTGAAAACCCCTGCCTCGCCTCTTATCCTCTTCCTTTTGGGGGCTTCTTTCCTGAAGCAGGAAAAAAGAAACTGAAACGCCCCTCTAAAAATCTGGGGAAGGCGTGCTCAGGGATGCCATCAGAGGCAAAGAGTGCTGTTGGTCTGATTTGCACTTCTATCACTGAGAATATTTGAATAGTTTTAAGACATGTAAACTGAGAGACTAGACATTTTCACTGAAATATATGCATGGAAATATGATTCTCATGGGGACACATGCTTGCATCTGTTTGTCTACAAGTGTTTACTTGCACAGTCACACTTGCAGACCCAGAACCTTGGTTCTCCCGGCTTTGTCTGCATCAAATGTGTATGTGGATGTATAATTAAAGATTTTAAACACTTGATTTTGGGAATCTGTTTTGCAGCTGCTGTGCTCAGAAAATTCCTCAGCTACTGCGGGTTAATGGGAGTTCTAGCAAGTGTTTCTCTCTGTGCTGCTCTCTTTTTGTAAAGCTCCTGTCTTTCCTCCCTCTCTCTCTCTCTCTCCCCCTCCCTCTCCCTCTCTCTCTCCCCCTCCCTCCCTGCCTGCCTCTGCTCTTCCCTCCCTCCCTCTCTCTGAGATAGCAGACAAGAGAGAAACTGGAGCGGCTTGCCCTGAGAAGCGTGTTTGTGTGTGTGGATTGGCAGGATCCCGTGGGTTCCTCGTCCATCAATGCAGTGTTCTTGGAGGGAAATGCAATGTTGGAGCAGGGGTTAAGCTGGACCAGGAAGGTGGCTGGACGCTCAGAGAGGCTGGGATCCTGGTTTAGCCAAAGGCTGGAATCACAGGAATGTTTCACCCGGGTCTGCTCTGAGAATTCCCAGACCCCCATGGATTTTAGAATTTCCCAGCCTTTCCTCCTTCACCTTCGCACTCTCTTACTTCCTCCTGAGATGGCCCCCGATCTGCGAGAGACATATGAGAGAAGCTATTTATTAACAGATGTGAAGAAATGGATTCTGCACTTGATTATTTAGCCATGATTTATCAATGATGATGGATTGGAAAGCGGTGTAAGTAACAGTTATATTCCTGTAGTTAGATGGTCTGTCTTAGTTGCTCTTTTCTTTTTTGCTTTAGCTTTTCCAATGAATTTCCTTTTGAGAAAAGTGAAGAATAAAATGTATGAAGTATAGAGAAGTTAGAAGTTAGGAGGGTCCAGCTTATATGAGTGTTCTCCTTGTTCAGTCAACTTGCAGAATACATCAGCTGTATCAAGTGAGACACACAAACTGCCCACAGAGAATCTGCAGACATCCCCCAGAGGGTGAGGCTAAAATGGGAAATAAATGAACCAGGGATTTGAACTGACAATCATTGCTATAATCAGACTTGTTCAGAGGTGCTAAAAAAATTGACATTAGCTCATTTTAGAATCAAAGACAGAATTGACATGTGCTGTCTTCACAGGATCATAAAAATGAAGTTAGCCTGTGGCTCTCAGAATAGCTTCTTTGTGGCTACATAAATGTGAGATGGATTTTTTCCCCCTAATATTAATTGTTGACTATATTTACCTTCCATTTCAGCTTTTCTTGAGACAGAACCCCTCCCATTCTAGAATGTAATGTCTGGTCACCCCATGGCTGTATGAAATTGGCAATTTGAAAGGCACTCACTGCCAGTCAATGCCAGTCAAAAGATATTCCATTTTTCTATGCCAGGGCTTGATTTAAGCACTTAATTTCCAGTATTTGGTTGGGGTGGGAAGGTGGGAACAACAAGTAAGTTTAAGACTAAAACCCATTTATTTCACAGGAGAGAGTAACAGCTCTCTAGAAGATTAGAAATGGAAATTAAAGAAGATGATTTGCTTTTTCTTCAGGATTTGAAATGAGGCTAATTTTGTATAGAAAGAGTAACTTAAACTTTCTTGATTTAAGAAAACAACATTTTAAAGGAAACTTTCAAGATCATAAACCACTTAGGTAAGAACATCAAAACAGATTGCTAACATTTTTATGACCAGTTGAAACTTTTTCTCTTGGAGTCTATCCAGTAGTGTTATTACAAATATGTCTGGCTTAAAACTTGCTTAGTTATTTGGAAGAGGGATTTCCACCAGGGACACTGTAAAGAGCTTTTCTGAGTGATCTTTTGCGTTTCTCATCCATCACATCCATGCTGTAGCCGCTGCCCCTGCCTGTCTCCCAGCTCCCGTCCTGCCTCTGAGTCTTGGAACCTCATGAAAGACCTTTCTAAAGATTCCCTTCAGCATGCCCTGCCCAGCTCTGGACAGAGGAAGTACTGTAATGCAACACACAAGGCTGCCAAATTTGGAATTGAATGAGCTCAGTTGATTCCTGAATATTAAATCCGTTCTATGAGCCATTGAATGAGATCATATCTTGTAAACCTGACCCAGAGTGTTGCTAACTTTACTGATGGGCATTTTGCAGCTTCAAGGGCTGCAGCACTGGGCACCTGAGGGGATCAGCCTAAAACCAAAGGAAATCCTCCCACTCTTCTCAGATTCCAGCTGGCCACATATACCTAGGGCCACGCCTTTTAAAGTATGTCCTTTGTTATCAAGGGAAATCTGAGACAGAAAACACATGTTGGCAGCGTCACGTGAGTGCCTCTGCACATGAAGTGGTAGCATCACAGGGGAAATGCTTTCGACCTTGTGCTGTTTTGTTTGGGTTTCTTGTTTATCAGGATTCTGGCAGGCTTGTGCATCTGGAAGAGGTTTGGGGTAGGGGGGTACTGAAAAACCTAAAGCAAAACCTGAAGGGGAAAGGAAAATCACTTAAAAGCAAGGTCAGACTAGAAATGGAATAACTCTCTTACCCAAATTCCAGTTCTCATCCTTAGTTTTAGTTTCCTGTTAAAGCAGACACTGATCATTGCCTTCCTGGGCTTGTAGAGATCGATTCTTTCCCTCTGCTTTTAGATTTTGAGCAAAGGAGGGGCAATTTCTCCAGAAACAGAAAAGCCAATAAAAAACCATCTTCTGCATTTCTGTCCCCTTAGGGCCAGCAGTTCTCTTCCATCCCCATGTCCCGGTCCTACCTTCCTCCTCTCTGCCAGTCCAGGCTCTCTGTGCCTCAGAAGCGTCCCCCTTGAATCTCACCTGTGTCCTGTTAAAAAGATCTGCTGCCAAGGGCAGGGTTTTCGGGGAGGGTGGAGAGAGCTGTATAGTGGTGCATGAGCAAGGGGGCTAGTAACGCTGACACCTGCAAACAGTCTCTGAGAGAGGCGGCTGATTGGCATCAGTAAAACCGCTGAGCAATTAAAACCAAACCAAAACAAAAAACCTGGAAGTCAAGGTGAAAGAAGAGAAAAGGAAGGAGCTGTTGTCTCTGAGGAGTGTCAGGCAAAGTTCTGTTAAGTGCCCAGAAGGTCTAAATTGATAACGCCAGATGGTTAAGACCGTCTTGAACTGATCACTACCTTGCCGATGGAGCCCAGCTTTCACTGTGGCCCTGGGATTCTGCTGCAAAGCTTTGCCGAGGACGCACTGTCTGTCCTCTCTCTCTGCTCGACTCCCCCCTTCTCTAACTCTAGGTTCCCATCTTCCATGGCGACGGCTTCTGCTTTACAAGTGGAAGTTAAGGAAGGTTCTAAAACCATCTCCTCAGATCTGTCACTGTGGGAAAAAACTTCTGTTAGGGTCCTCATCGCTCTTCTCCCAGGTCTAGTTTGTGCTCTTGCACTGATTAAGACTTAGCTTTCTACCTGATGCTTCTCTCCGGGAACTTGCTCTTCTCTGGTCTTGCCTGTACTGCAGGGGGTGTTCACCTTCCTGGGGCATTTCGCTGCAGAACCATGACCTCTTCATATACTGTGCCCATCTTTAACCTCCCCTGCACACCCAAGGCCTGGGAGAGACTGCAGGGGAGAAATGTGTCTGCAATAAATGTGGTAAAGAAAGCTGTTCGGTGAAAGGTGTCTCTGCAAGTTTTCCTGGTGACAGGAAGGACCTGCCTTCTCTCGCTGCCTTCTGAGTCGTCGGAAGACCCACACTTAGTTTACATCTGCCTTCAGTAGAACCCAGGAGTTACTCTGCACATCTGAGCCCTTGGCCAGTAAATTGCTCAGCTTCTCTGAACTTCTGTTCTTTGCACCAGTAAAATGCATGCACAACTTATCTCATCAGGTTTTGTGAGAATTAAATGAAGACACGTGGTACTTAACGTGGCACCTGGTCGTGTCCTTGTGAGGATGCTGTCCTCACTTTTTGCTGTCAGCAGTGGGCCTGTCTGTCATTTTCAATAGAGTTCCCACGACCTAAGTGATGGGGATCTTGAGGAAGACAGTATGATAGAACATAAAGAGAAGTGGGTAAGAGTCAAGACCTGGGTGTTTTCATTCCAGCTCTGTTAGTAATCACTGTGTAACCTCGAGGAGGTTATCACCCCTTCCCATCACTCTGGCCCCAGGATGACACTCTTCCCTGTCCCTAAACAGGTTGCTCCATTGCTCACCACACCTCAATTCATGCTGCTTCCGTCAGCTGCCGTCCTCTCCTCCTGCTCTTGGCTAATTCCTTTCTTCTCTTCTTCTATGAGATCTGCCCTGATCCCTTGTGCCAGGTCAGGACTCCCCACTCTGTGCAATTCCCAGGCACCCCAATGGACGAGGCTTCACCTCCCTGGCCCCTTTGTGGCCCTGTCATTGCCTGGAGAGGGACGCTGCTGCCTGAAGCTCCTCGTTTGGTGTCAAGACCAGGACGCTGCTTGCTAAACACGTGCAGAGTGGATGCACAAGTGAAAGAATGAGTGAAGAGTCCCTGCTGCCTCCATGGCTGGTCTTGAGGGAAGAAAGAAATGAAAGAATGTTTGGGGAAGGCTTTGATGAGGAGAGATGGCACTTGGTTTTAAGTTTGTAGGAGGCACAGTGTACCTTGAGTACCAGTGTTTCAAGTTGGTCTCTCAGATCCTAGGATTCATGTTTTAGTGACACAAACAGTGTTCTTTTTTGTACTGTCCTCGTAGTACAGGACCCCTTCTTTGTCTAGAAACAGGACAGGCTTTATGTGGGCCAGAGGCTCTGATGTTTGAGATTATGAGCAACCGAGCTTCTCATTCCACAGGGAGAGATAAGGCTCTGAAAGCCCCCAGCCCCTGGGGGCAGCCCAGTGTGGCTTCACTCTCCTGGGCATGAGTAGCGGGTGGTGGCAGGTCCCCGCCAGAGAGAATGCAGGAAGGGTTCTTAGAGCAGAGGCTGGGAGAGAGAGGAAGAAAAGGGCCCTCGGCATGAAAAATCCACATCACTTATTTCATCAGCTTCATCACTGAGGCAGCTCAAGCAAGGGAGGAGTAGGGACTTTGGAGCCTGACAAACTTGAGTTTGGATTCCAGCCTTACCGGCGGAATATTTCTTGAGCCCTCTCGCCGAAGGTTATGGTTTCCCATAGCAGTGCTTGAACTCTGGCCCAACATGAAACAGCTCTGCCTTAGTGTTAGGTCTGTTTCTTCTTCAGATTTTTTTTTTTCCAGCAGGAAGAAAAGAAAGCATGTTTAACAGAAATAGTTATTCTTAATGACCAGTCCTGATGCAGAGCCATAAGATGGCTAGAGGTGACAAGATCATGTCCATGAGTGTGCTTTGTTAACAGACAACTCTACAGAGATATATATATTCATACTATGTGTGTACACACACACACACACACACATAGGTACATATATCTGTGGAAAAGCCCCACTGCAGCTGCCTTTGCCATTAGACTGAGTGCACTGTGGATCTATTATTCACCTTCACCTCTTCAGGTCCAGCCCAGGAGTTGTGCAAGCTCATTTTTCACTTTCCTCTGACCCTGGATGTCTCCACAAATGAGCCACCTGCTGTATCTTGGTGCTGGGGTGGAGATGTAGGGTAAAGTAATGAGCCTGCAAGGCCTTCCTACACCTATTGGCTGTTCTAGAGGGAAATTGAGGAATACTGCAAAGCCACAAATCTGAGCTGTCAGCTCATAAATATGTAAGCTCCTCGCTTAGGTAATAAGCTCCTTGACAGCCAAAACTGTCATTTGCACATGCTCGTCAGCTGAACACAAAGTTCCAGTTGCCAGACTGTCCCTGGATACTGAGGACTAAAAGCTGGCGAGTGGAGAGTGGGGTGGGGGAGCTGGGCTGATGGGTCTTTAAAGGTCTCCGGCTGCTCTCCATGGCTGCTGGCTTTGCTCCCCATCCCACCATGGGTGGGGGGTAGGGAGCTTTCTCTCTTGGTATTTTGATTACTAAATGTGGGCAAGAATTTTGCAGTGTGGCACTTGTGATAGGAAGAGGGTTAAATATATAAATGGTGACAGGAAAAAATAGTGCCCAGCATTTAGCTTTTGGCAACAATGACTAAATCTGTCCAAATTTCAATATCTTGTATTTGTGTTTAAAACTCTACTAGGAGTTTTGATGGAGAAGGCAATGGCACCCCACTCCAGTACTCTTGCCTGGAAAATCCCATGGACGGAGGAGCCTGGTGGGCTACAGTCCATGGGGTAGCTAAGAATCAGACACGACTGAGCGACTTCACTTTCACTTTTCAGTTTCATGCATTGGAGAAGGAAATGGCAACCCACTCCAGTGTTCTTGCCTGGAGAATCCCAGGGATGAGGGGGCCTGGTGGGCTGCCATCTATGGGGTCACACAGAGTCGGACACGACTGAAGCAACTTAGCAGCAGCAGCAGCAGCAGCAGCAGCAGGAGTTTTGATAAAAATCAAATCAGCAGCTTATGATATGTATATCTAATTTTAAAATATAGGCCTGCAGGTCAGATTCAGGGCAGGAAGCAGATATTTGGTGCACAAACATTTATCAAGCACCTAATATGTTACAAGCAGTTTGTAAGTTTGGGGGATTCAAAAGTGTATTAAGGAGAGATGTGCTTAAAACACAAATTAATTCTAGTGTAATACACTATGATAAGCCACAAAATAGCTCTACTGACAAAATATTATTGGAACATATGGAAGAAAAGGATAAATTCTCCTTTGGGTGGTAGGAAAGGAGTGCCAGGCATTAGAGCTGGGTCTAGAAGGATGAGTAGGGATGTGGCAGGGAGGGGAGGGCATTTTAGATAGGAATTGGCCTAAGTCTCTATTTATACACAGAAGCATGAAAGTGCATGGGTGTTATGAATTTATCTTCATATTGCACAATTAAAACAAAATTGTTTTTGGAGTCTCAAAATAGGCAGTGATTACTAATGTGTGTGTGTGTGCTTAGTCGCTCAATCATGTCCAACTCTTTGCAACCCTCTGGACTGTAGCCTGCCAGGCTCCTCTGTCCATGGAGGTTCTCCAGGCAAGAACACTGGCGTGGGTTGCCATGCCCTCCTCCTGGGGATTTTCCTGACCCAGGGATCCAACCTGTGTCTCTTATGTCTCCTGCATTGGCAGGCGGGTTCTTTATTACTAGTTCCACCTGGTAAGTCCACTTTTACTAAAGGTATAATGTCCCAAATTCATGATAGTGGAAAAGGTACTAATGAGCCTTCTAAGGGTAGAGTAAGGTTTTAGATGCTTTTAATAGTAAGTCAAAATGTCAGAGTGGTTACAGAAGCATTTTTGCGTAGGGAGAGCTCTTAGGGATCAGGTATTTTGTTGGCTTTTGACTTGTTGAAGAATGGCGTTTTGGATAAGGAAGCTGTGCCAGGCGTCTGGGAGCAGTTAGTGAGAAGCACCACACTCACATACTCACTGTTGGGCCCAATTCATTCTTTCATCTACAAATGTTCCTAACGCCCTTGCCACATGGAGGATAAGTATTGGGATAAGATACTGGCTGTACCGTCCAGGAGCTTACAGCTTTGTAAGGGCATAAGACATGGACGTAAAGAATATATAATGGGAAATTATTTTTAAAATAAAATGAAAGGGAGTTATTAAAATTCAGAAGTTGGAAAACTATTTCTTAGTAAATTGGACGACTGTGTCGTGATAGAGAATTCGCTGTATTAACGCAGACTTTCATAGTCACAGTTGCTTTATTTAAGAAGTTTTCACCATCCAATAAGTGGGGAAAGTTAGGTAAAGTTGTTTGACTTAGCCATATTTTTATTCTGGGGAAATGCAGAGCAGGATTAAAATTGAATTGTTGAATTGTCGTTCATTGACAGCTTAATAAGAACATATTGTTCAAGTACAAGAACATTATTGATTTAATTACCTTGAAAATATGATTGTGACAAATATCTATTTTTCTTAAAAAAAAAAATCAAAGATTCATCAGTTAGTTAACAATAAATGTGAGCAATATCTAAAGGCATCTCTCATCAGAACTACCCCAAGGATAAGTCAAGGAAATGTGGACTTTGAGCCCCCTCTGGAGGAAAGAGGAAGAGCCCTCCCTGGCTGGTCTGGGAGCAAATGGTTTCTTTCCCAAAAGTCAGAAATGGGAAAAAGAATCATCAAATGACTTTTGGAATGAACCTTTTGAAACAGAAGTCTACAACTTTTAACTTATGGAGAACCCAGTGAGGATATTTGCTTCAACAGGCAACTTCAAAAACAGCCCTCCTCCAAAGGCTTGCTACAGCAAATGCTGGGCACAGACTAATAATGAGTACAATAATTATATTAGTTTTATGAACATAATAGCCAAAAAAATCCCATAACACAAAGTATTTTATGGATTACCATCATTTAAGGAGCTAGCAAAATGTAAAAACAACCCCTCCCAAAGTGTTTTTATTCATTTATGCATTCTACTAGTGTTTATTGAGTACTTGAGTACCTGTGGGTGTACCAGGCACCATTCTTGGCAGAAATGAAGTAAACAAAAGCCTTGCATGAAACTTACATGGGAGCAGGAGATAGTAAGCACCAGCTCTGACCATATGCCTTTCCTTAGGGAACACAGCAGAATGAGTGAGGCTGTGGGTATGGAGTCAGACTGACAAAGATACTGGCGAATCTGGGAATTCTTGGGTTAGATTGTGCCAAACTCTTTAAAAAGAATTAGATAGAATCTTATTTTAGTTCTCCTAAAAATAAAAATAACCACTTTTCCCACAGATGATGAAGAACCTGTTAATATAAATGGACAGGCTTGGTTTGGAAGATATTTAGAAATTTAAATACATCAGAATATGCCCTCAAAACATAGCTGTGCAGAACCTCTGGGCTATAAGAACCCTTAAATGTAAATTGCCTCCAGCTTGACAGATGTTTCCAAACTCTTCTATTGGGAAGCATATGAGGACCATAGGGTCGTTCCTATTAGAAAGACAGGCAGCCAGACTTTCTTCTTCAGTGTCATTAATAAGTGAAAGTTGCTCAGTTACATCTGACTCTTTGCAATCCCATGGAGTATACAGTCCTTGGAATTCTCCAGGCCAGAATACTGGAGTGGGCAGCCATTCCCTTCTCCAGGGAATCTTCCCAACCCAGAGATCGAATACAGGAGTCCTGCATAGAAGTTGAATTCTTACCAACTGAGCCACCAGGGAAGCCCAAGAATACTGGAGTGGGTAGCCTATCCCTTCTCCAGCGGATCTTCCCGACCCAGGAATTGATGGGATCTTCTGCGTTTTTTTTTTTTTTTTTTTTTTTTAATTACCAGCTGAGCTACCAGGGAAACCCATGTCCTTGATCTGGGGCCAATTCCATCTATTCATCCACCTATCCATCCATGTTTATGAATTGCTCACTATGTTGAGGCAATGCTGAGAACGTACTCACAGGAAAGACAGATGTGGCTCCTGACATTATGGAACGTTTAATACTGTAAGGAAGTCACAGTCAGTTTTAAGAAGCGGTATAGGAAGTCACACTTTTGGTCCGTTCCTCATCGTGACCAGGGACCCACTGGCAGGTGCCTGGCTGGTGTGAAAGACGTAGCAGTCAGGTTCTATCAGTCTCTGTACAGCAGAGACCACTTATTTCCTGTACATGAAGGAAAATGACACTGTCTACACCCAATTTAACTCGTGGGCCAGTTTAAACAACCGTGTTGGCTTGCTTAAGAGCATTTTGATTTTGCATATGTATTGATTTTTCTAAGTGCTCCAGGACACTGCCTGATGAGTGAGGATGAAAACTGGTTATCCTACACAGTCATTCTGGAATGAGGACTCCTTGTCAGAGAAGCAACTAACAAATAATTGCCTCCAGTGCATAAAAGCTGCAGACACATGGTTGATGTAAGAATCTAGTTTCTACTGGTGGTTTCCAGGCCGAAGCAACTGCATCAACAGAGACTTCCCTGACATCTGATTTAAGATTGTAGAAGACCCCAATTTATTTACTGACATTGTCCTCTTTTCTGACCTTTCTTTGCTATAAATACCACCTCCACTACCCACCCACCCCCACCAACAGCACAACCAGAATTCTCATTCATGATGCCCAGGACTAGAACACATCAGATTCAGTATCATGGAGTCAGTTGCAATAAGCCCTGGTGAGCCATGTTGAGAGTTGACCCAGAATGGCTTAACAGGGCTTAAAGGAAAGGCATCTCTTTTACCTTTCTTCTTATGATTATATTTTAAGAAGCTTATGGGAAAGAATCTCTGAAAAGAAACATTTAGGATATAGCTTTCACATTAATATTTTATTAAAACAGTAATTGTAGCACACAGACATTTACTGAGTATGTACTATGCACCAGGAGCTGTTCTAAGACATCTGTTTGTTTAAATCTCACGACAACCCCACACAGTGGCCATCCTGTTTTGCAGCTGAGGAAACTGTGGCATGGGAAGGGTAAGGAACTCAACAAAGGTCACAGAGCTGCGAGTGTCAGACAGAAGATCCAAACTCAGAGCACTTGGCTCCACAATCTGTAAACTCCGGGCTGTTTCTCCTTTCTGCCTCTTGAGGGAACTCTGAAATACTGAAGTACTTAATGCTAAATCATTGTTTGCTGGAGCATGTACTGAATCACATGTCTTCATTTACAGAGCTCTTCTCTCCACCCAGAGAATCCTTGAGCCCTGTTGAAATCATAGGCATGGAAGAGGCCGGAATGTTCTATTCTAGATCCCAACCCAGGGATCAAATGTGGGTCTCCTGCTTTGCAGGCAGATTCTTTACCTACTGAGATACCAGGGAAGTCCCAGATTTAACAGATCATTTATTATCTAATAATCTAAAATCACCGATAGCACCTTACCAGTTTTGGCCCACCTAACTAACTTGAAAAGAACTACAAGTATTGATCAATACAATATTGTTACATAGTACATTAGGTAGGAGCTTCTTTTAGCAGCCTTGATAAAGATGTGTGAAAAATCACCTAGAAGATCAATACATTGCAGAATAGTCATATATAACATTAAGAATTTATACCCTAAGTGGCTTATAAAATTATGTATTTATAAAATAAATTAGATCCATACATATGTATACATATTTCCCTATATATATATATATATAGGGAGAGAGAGAGAAGTGTGTGAGAGAAAGATACCTGTTCCTGGACCAATTTGATTATTGCTATTGGACATTAACTAGACTGGCTAAGTTGGTAACGAGTTTGCTGGCAATGCGGGAGACCCAGGTTCAATCTCTGGGTGGGGACGATCCTCTGGAGAAGGAAATGGCAACACACTCCAGTATTCTTACCTGGAAAATCCCATGAACAGAGGAGGCTGGTGGGCTACAGTCCATGGGGTCACAAACAGTCAGACACAACTGAGTGACTAACTTTCACTTTCAAGGTAAATGAATCAGAAGGAGAGTGAAAAAATGCAGAAGGGAACAAAGCATGTATTGAGCTCACTGGCTGCAGACCATCCTAATGGCCACTGTTCATCCATCCTGCCCTTTATCTTCACACAGACATTCTCGGTGGGAGTTATTATCTTTATCCAGATCAAGAGTGGCAAAGCCAGGATTTGACCAGGACTCTCTGACAGCAAGGCTTCCCAGGTGGCTCACGGGTAGAGAATCGCCTACGATTGCGGGAGATGCAGGAGACTCGGGTCTGATCCCGGGGTTGGGAATCCCCTGACAGAGGAAATGGTAAGCCACTCCAGTATTCTTGTCAGGAATATCCCATGGACAGAGCAGCCTGGTGGGCTATAACCTGTGGGGTCACAAACAGTCAGACTGAGCAACTGAGCGCACACACACTCCGACTCCAAAGCCTGTTTTTCATATTGAGTTATTATTTTTACCCAATAATAAAGTGATAATAATTATTAAGTGATACAGAGTTTGTCTTGAGACTCTTAGTCTTCCTTGGAGATTTTTTTAGGGAATTTTACTGTAGAGAACAGTGGATAATAGCATAGTTACCTGTAAATAGCAAGTATTCAATAAGTATTTGTAGAATAAAATGAATAATAAATGCATAGATAATAAGATGAAAAACATTTACTTTTTACAAGCTATAGAAATGTTTAAGGATGCTTTTATGTTAGCCTCTATAAAAACAAAACTATACATAGCATCATAATTCAGCTCAAGGCATTTAGGTGAAGCCTAAAAATATAATTTTTTATATTTTTCCTTGTATAGTTTCTTAAAACAATGGTGTAGACCTCCTTATCTTTATTTCTGTATAGCCCCCATTTATTTCTCAATCTGTTGGAATGAACTCCACCTCTCCTCTGATTCTGGTCAAAGCTGATGATAAATTTATTAATTCTAATCCAGTGGACACTTTTCACTCTCTGTCTGTTTTGGTCTCTTAGTAACATTAACATTATCGACGTCTTGTTCCATCTTTTCCCTCGTCTCTCTGGCTGCTCTTTTTCAGACTCCTTTGATACCTCCTATTGCATCCACTCATTAAATGCTGAGGTTTCCGATGGTTCTGTTATGAGCCACTTTCAGTTCTCATTCTTCTCTGCACCTCCCTGGACCATCTCACATCCATTCACACAACTTCAGTTGCCAACTTCATGCTGAAGATTCTCCAATCTGAAAAACTAAGCCAAGTAGTTTTCGAATCCAAATACTATAAATGAAGCTCTAGATATAGACTATGTATCTTGAAAATAAGTGGTTTCTGCCTATGGAGTCAAAGGCAAGTGTAAAAATTAAGAGACTCTTAAATATTTCTTAGCCATTTCTTGGCAATTAGTCCTGCATTAAGAGTCACTTTTGTGCACCTTTGAATATAGCACTGAATGGCTCTTTGCATTGGTTGCTAGTGATTTGTTTGGCAGAGTAGAGGGAAAGCATAGAAATTTAAAGAGTTTCCAGCCACTTTCAATTGAATATCATTTGTAAAGATAAAGTAGCTCTGAAATTTTAATGGAAATCAATGTGAAATAAGATTCAATTTGTAAAAACTTAAATTACTAGCAATTTGTAGAAGTATATTGTGTAAAGGCAAGAATTCACAGGAGGGGAAGGTGATTGATTGGTTATATAATATGCATTACATTCTGTCCAATGGCATGTGACTTTGTTCACATGGATGGCATCTGGGGCTAGAGAACAGGATCACATCACCCGTTCCTAGGTGCTCTATCGGTATATAAATATTGTGCTCAGTCACTCAGTTGTGTCTGACTCTGCTACCCCGTGGACTGTAGCCCGCCAGGCTCCTCTGTCCATGGGATTTCCCAGGCAAGAATACTGGAATGGGTTGCTATTTCGTCTTCCAGGGGATCTTCCCGACGCAGGGATCGAAACTGGGTCTCCTGCATTACAGGCAAATTCTTTACTGCTGAGCCATCTGCAAAGCCCAGTGTAATTATTATCTTTATAATAATATCAGAACTAGGAATTTTATTCTTAGCCAAGGATTGAATGTCAGGAAACTATAGTTATAATTAATGTGTAAGTAAGTTGAGATAGTACTTGAAACCTATATGGGTGCTTAAGGTAATCATGTTCCAAATTCTGCAAAAATGGTGATCATTGAACTTAGGATTCTAATACCTAAGAGTAACTACAGCATATAAAATTTAATTTACCCATTTTAGATTTCACCTGCCTAAAAATAATAGGCCCAGTAAAGTAAACAATAGTAAAATATGCAGTTTAACATGACTCAGGTTTCTTTATGGAGTTAACCAGGAAATTTGAACTAAATCCTCTTTGTATTTTGACAAATTTATCCATTGCCTGTAATTTATTTCAAAATAGTTTTTTCTTTATACTGGTTTAATTATTAATTGTTTGATCATTGTTCTCAAAAATACTTTTTAACTATAAGACAAAAAAGTAGCAAGACTAATAAAGACTTTATTTTTTTAATTAATTGATTTTGGGGGCTGCTCTGGGTCTTTGTTGCTGCATGCAGGTTTTCTCTAGTTACAGTGAGTGGGGGCTACTCTCTAGTTTCAGTGCGTGGGCTTCTTATTGTGGTGGCTTCTCTTGTTGTGGAGCACAGGCTCTAGGGCATGCAGGCTTCAGTAACTGTGGCTCCTGGGCTCAGTTGCCATGTGGCATGTAGGATCTTGCTGGACCAGGGATCAAACTCATGTTCGCTGCACTGGCAGGCAGATTCTTAACCACTGGACCACCAGGGAAGTCCCAATCAAGACTTTAGCTGAGAGAGATGTGAATTACTTGGGAGGAATCCACCGCATTATCTTTTTATTATTCTATATTATTTAATTTCTTTATTATTCTCCCTGCCTCCTCCCTCCATACCCATGCTACACACACACACACACTAACATGCACACACATATACATGTCCAGATTTCAACAACCCCAGATGCAGTGTGCAAAGGGACGGGTGGAGAGCATCCATCCTTGGTGGTCAAATCCATGTCCTGGCAGTGGAGACAGGCACTCAGATCTACCTCCTCTTTCCTGCCCAGGCTGTTTCCTAGCGTAACTGCCTCGCTCATGTAGAATCATCAAATAAACAAGAACATGCAACAAAAAGTAAAGCACGTGTCTTTGTTAGCAGCCTTGATGCAAAGTCACAAAAAGAATTGTCCCCATAGTTTGTTGTTGTTGTTTTCTGATGCTGAAACCTGGAAACAAACCATAAAGTAAAATTTTATTGTGGTAAAATATACATAGCTTTACCCATCCTTGAAGAAGGGAATGGCAACCCACTCTAGTGTTCTTGCCTGGAGAAGTCTATGGACAGAGGAGCTTGTGGGCTAGAGTCCATGAGGTTGCAAAGAGTCAGACACGACTGAGCAACTAACACTTACCCATCCTAACTATTTTTAAATATACAGTTCAGTAGTATTAAGTCCACACATGTTGGTGTGCCGCATCTCCACCATCCATCTCCAGACCTCTTCATTTTACCAAACTGAAACTCCATCCCCGTGAAACAGTAACTCCTCATTCCCCGCCTCCCTCAGTCCCTGGTAACCACAATGCCGCCTTTTGTCTCTCTGGTTTTTACTATTCTAGGTACCACACACGAAGAATCATACAGTATTTGTCTTTTTGTGCCTGACTTATTTGACTAAGCATGATGTCCTTAAGGTTCATCCATGTGGTATCATGTGTGAGAATTTCCTTCCTTTCTGCCAACCCCTGTAGTCCTAAGTGGCCATGGTTATTATAGACTCTTCCTCCTTTCACAGGTTAATTTGCTCTGGAATAATCTCTCATCTATGCTGTCTGCTCCTTGGAGATGGCTTCTCAACTTCATTGAAAACAAAAGCTGCCTCCTTTCCTCTGCTTTGGAGCCTTTGAACATGCCTATGATGAGTTCACCTATATATTTTTTAATTGGAGTATAATTGCTTTACAATGTTGTATTAGTTTCTGCTGTACAACATCATGAATCAGTCATGTGTATACGTGTATCTCTTCCCTCTTGGACCTTCCTCCCACCCCTCCAGGTCATCACAGAGTACCAAGCTGAGTTCCCTGTGCTATATAGCAGCTTCCCGCTAACTGCCTATTTTACACATGATAGTGTATATCTGCAATGTGATTTTGCCATGTTTTTCAACAATCTGCATAGACTCCCTTCCAAGTGACCTGGCAGTAGAATAAATACAAGAGGAAGGGGTGTGAATTTCTTTCTACCTCTCTCCCTCAAGTGGGGCTGCTGAGGTATCAGCAGTCTAAAAGATTGCTCCGAATCTGGGGTTGCCTGACCTTGCAACAGAGGTGGAGGGCAGGCATTCTGAACTGCTGCTGTGTCTGGTTCCTACTCTTTTTTAATGCAGAGACCCCTAGCAAATTGTTTTTCTTTGAAATAACTTACTTAATGATTTCTTCAGATTTCAGCTATACCAAATAATTTGTTAAATAAAAAGAAACATTGATATTAAAGGGGAAAAAAGAAATTACTTCCATTAGCAAACAAAACTAACATATATTCACATTTAATTAACCAAGAAGCCCCCAAATCAGAGTGTGTCACCCAGCATTGACAATTAATTATCTCTGCTGTGAGAGAGCTACAGGTATTAAGCAAAGAGTTACAGATTAAAGGCTTTGTTTTCTCTGCAATTGCTGTCCATTTCTAGCTATCACACCTTGATAGCAGCTCGCTGCTTCAGGCAGCAAATTATATCTGAAGTATGTAATTTCATGTCAGTTTTTAATTTCACATGATCAAAATATGGGGAAAGTGAGGATAAAGCACTGTTTCTTTTAAAATAAAGACATTAAATGAACAACTGCTTTTCAGTTTCTTATGCTTTTTAAGATAATTTTCTACCAAACAGCTAAGGTAGATAAATATGAGAGGAAACTAGGGAATTAGTGGTCACCCTTGGCTTTTAAATGGGCTCTCTGTTTATGGTAGATCATGTGGTTTCTTCCTTTGAACATTACATTAGCATATATATAAATGATTTAACTAGAAACTACTGGAGTTAGCATCTAAAAGGCTGCATGATGTAATGAAAAGAACATTAGATTCATTAGATTCTTGAAATCAAATTATCTGGAATATGCTTATTCCTTGAAGGAATCTTAATTTTAGTTAGCTATTTCTTGCAATGTAGTCAATATCCATACATATATTATGGACAATTGTTTCTCTGCAGAAAAATCAAACACAGGCATTCCTAAGGAATAGGCTTTAATTAGCCTATGATTGTCTTTTTCTCCATTTATATTTATAAGCAGCTAAAATAGCTAGTTGTAGATACATGAGTTTTATCAGTTCCAATCAAGAAGACCAGCTAGTTCTCATTTATTCATGTTTGTGAAAGATAGCAGTACTGGCAATTAACTACAATCATATATACCTAGTTTGGGATGGATTTTTCAACTACAGTTGTACTGACTAGGGTCCGATGGCCTTGGTATTTACAGTTCTTTTATTTGCTGAGCCCGGTTTGCAAAGGCCTGACTCTGGAGGAGGATAGAAACTAGCTGGTTTCCCAGGTACTAATGAGGAGGCTTGGTTGGGCAGATCAGGCCGGGGACCTAAAGATCTGCCGAAGCAGAGGGTTTCTAAGCTGAAGCCAAGTTGGCAAGCAGAAGGCAAGATGCAGGAGATCAGGAAGCCAGGTTAGGAGTCTGGGAAGACCAAGACCTAGGCTTGGCACAGGCTGTAGAGCAGGAGCAGGGAGATTTGGAGTGTGGCTGGGGCTGTGTCCTCAAACCCAGGTACGTGGGTACTGTCACCGGTCAGAGAGCGGGCAAGGCTGTGTCCCACCTGGATGGGGCAGTGGGCTTGCCTTGTGCTGTCCCCTCATGTGGCCTCGTCCAGGACATCTGTAGTGAACACCTTTGGAGCAGAGGATCCTGGAGGCATACCTCCAGACTTCTGTACCCGTTAGACTTTTACTATCCCTGGTAAAGTTCTTAGGTATGTGCCCTGGCTGGTTGGAGTCTACTGAGTCAGGTCAGCAGGTGAGAAGAAAGTGTAGCTTTGTGCATCTGCGTGGAGTGAAGCAGTGAAATAAAGAAGCTAACAGCTGTGGAGTCACAAACAAATGTGTATGTCATACATGTCATACATGTTGCTAAGATGTGTCTGCCTCTTTGCAACCCCATGGACTATAGCCTGCCAGGCTCCTCTGTCTGTGGAAAATTCCCAAGGCAAGTATACTGAAATGGGTGGCCATTTCCTCTTCCACATGGTGTCAAAGGCAGCTTACAAATTGGTATGTTCTTTAGACCTCCAGGATCTAATGCCTGAAGATCTGACTGAAGATCTGAGGTTGAGCTGATGTAGTAATAATAGAAATGAAGTGCACAGTAAGTGTAGTGCACTTGAATCATTCTGAAACCATCCCCCGGCCCCCCGATCTGTGGAAAAATTGTCTTCCATGAAACTGGTCCCTGGTGCCAAAAAGGTTGGGGACCACTGCTGTAGATCTTTATATTACACATCAGTCTAGAACCATTTTTGGTTTATTCAGTCTTCCAGTGTCCTTGAAAGAGTGGAGAGCCCTCTCAAAATATGAAAGATTGATGAGGCCTGAAGTGAGTTGCATCTTTCTGAGGTCACTGAGTCTCGGACACAGAAATTCCCTCTTTCTAATGTATTTTCCTCTAGGTTTGACCTGGAGCTGGTTGTCTCAGCAGTGTTCTGGTCTAACCTACTGGGTTTGCTGGACACACAGAAATAGAAAAGTGTAATAAGAAAGCCCACATGTCCCTGAGCTGCCAAAAGAGTATGGCACCAACTGTCAAGTTCCAGACAAGATTAAGTTCCTTAGAGCAGAGGTTCCCAGCCTTCTTTCAGGCCCTGGAACCTAGCCTCCCAAAGATGGCGTCTCGGCCATTAGTGAAGGCGCTCCCTCAAAGCCCCGTCACATGAAATATTCAGGAAGCTGCCAAGATCGGCCGCCATGTCTGGCATCCCGCTGCCAGGCGCCTGAGGTGAGCGGAGCTTGGGGGCCTACACAGTGCAAGCAGCAGCTGCTGTATAATGAGCTGAAAGGGCTTAACTCCCAGCAAGATGAGTGGAAGAGTCTTTTTTAAAATGCTCCAAATCCCTGTAGACACCAAGGAAGCTTACCTGAGCCCTGAGAAAACGGAGCATCAGAGATATGGAGGCAAAGGGCCTCAGCAGGACGTAAATTCTGCCACTGATACAGTGTGTGTCTGTGTCCCTACAGTCCACATTTCCTCAGCCAGGAAGTAACAGATTCATGCTTTGTACTCCTGTTTAGCCTTCCATGTGTGCGTGCTTAGTTGTTCAGCCATGTCCGACTCATTGCAGCCTCATAGACTGTAGCCCGTCAGGCTCCTCAGTCCATGGAATTCTCCAGGCAAAAATACTGGAGTGGGTTGCCATTCCCTTCTCCAGAGGATCTTCCCAACCCAGGGATCTAACCCAAGTCTTCTGCGTTGTAGGTGGATTATTTTACCATCTGAGCCATCAGGGAAGCCCTTAGCCTTCCATGTCAATGGCTAACTCTTTTATTATTAAACATCTCCTGCTTTATTTGAGCATATGAAAACATTTCTATTTTCACATAAGGATCTTGGCTCAGCAAACACTTTCTTAGGTACCTGGCTTTCAGCAAAGGAGAAGATTTTTACTTTGAATAGCTTTCGTAAAAGAAAAGTTAGTTTATGAAAGGGCTTCTCTTCATCCCATTGTTTTTGCCTTTAGTCGTATTTTCATTCACCTCTATTATTCTCACTTTGACCATAAAAAATCCAGACACAAGGGATTAGCAGTATTCACTAACAGTATGGTTTTTAAATTTTGTTTTTTCCCCATTTTGTACCTCTAGGCATGAGTGAATGATGTGCAGTTCAGGTAAAGCTTCTACCTCCTCCGAGCTTCTAGGGAGCCAGTGGAAGTTCTCAATAATATTGGGTAGTGTGGATTCCTCTCATAGCCACAACTTAGGAGGAGACTCTTGAACACAGAGCACCTGTGGGGTGACTCAGAGGTGACTGACATGCATAGCCTATTAATTGCATAGTTCTTTGAAAGTGAAAGTGTTAGTCACTCAGTTGTGCCAGACTCTGCAACCCTGTGGACTGCAGCCCACCAGGCTCCTCTGTCCATGGGATTTTCCAGGCAAGGATAATGGAGTGGGTTGCCTTCTCCAGGGGATCTTCCTGACCCAGGGATTGAACTCGGGTCTCCTGCCCTGCAGGCAGATTCTTTATTGACTGAGCTACCAGGGAAGCATAGTTCTTTAGTATATAGTTGTCATTGATTGATTGATTCGGTTTCCAGAGCACTGAGATGCATTCTAAGCAGCTTCCAGTGTTCTTTTTGTAGAAGGAGAGGTATGAGGCAGTGGAGAATGGCACGGAAGAATGGTGCGTGGTGGTGGTTGTGGTGTTGTTACTGTCATGCAAAGACTCGCTCTGGGTTGGGATTGTAGGAGTCGAGAACCCATTTTCATATAATTTGCCTTTCATATCCTAATTCTGGGCATGACCTGACTCACTCAGCTGAGGCATTTTTCCCCCCTGTGATGAGAAGGTATGTTGCTAAGCAACTAGATCAGTAATTGGTAAATGCTTATATATGATTTGATTTGAGTTACATACAAAACTATGTAACTGCTTTTTTTCTGTCTTCGTTATTAGGCACATGATTATCATTTGGTTTTATATTGCCCAAATGAAATAAAATAAGTGCTTCTATTTATCACATTGCATAACAGCATGAAGTGGTAGACTGACCCTCAGTCTAAAGCAGAAAATGCAAATCCTCGTCTCAGTTATGAGAATCACTAGTTCTGTGACTATAGATAAAATCAGGTAACTTCTGTGCCTCCCTGGCTTTTTACGTCTGTACTTTGTGGTACAAACACCTTCTCTGCTTGTCTCAGAGGACTGAGTGTGATGGATGTGACAGTATGTAAAAAAGGCTTTAGAAAGAGTGAAATATTCCAAGGTCTAAGCATTTTTAGAACTTCAGATACATAGTCTTGGGACTTTGCATATGTTCTTGTAACTCCAAAGGCTGAATAATTAAGAAGCCCTGAGTGGGTACACACCAGTGGTCCCCAACCCGTTTGGCATCAGGAACTGGTTTCGCAGCAGACAATTTTTCCATGGACCGGGGGTCATGGAGATTGTTTCGGGATGATTCAAGTGTATTACATTTATTGTATACTTTATTTCTGCTATTATTACATCACTAATAATGCAGTGATAGAGTCAACACTAATAGCATCCAGAAGGAAAGACCACACTGCACAGCAGCGTCTCATTAAGTGTTAAGACATAAGACATAGGCTCTCAATTGTCTCTCAATTGCTGAAGCCTCAACGAGTTGATAAGGGCAACTTGTAGAAGCCTTGAATGGGTAAAGTTTTAAGAGAAGAATAGGGGTAAATTCATAGAGAGTATCACTCTGGGTTAATGCTGTGCAGCAAGTTGCAAAAATCAATCTATTTTCAAATTATAATAGTGTCTGGCTGCCGTGTCTTAATGCAATATTGTTTGAGGTTAACCGTCAGCCATGTTTTGCCTCCTAGCAGTAAACATTTTATTTGAAGTCATGTCATGAATTATCTTCCTACACTAATGAAATGGATCATTTACATAAAAATCTGAAAAACCCCAAGACCCATATGCTTTTTGGTCTCCGGAGGCATGGAAATGACCTCAGTGACAGCCAATTAGAAAATGGAAAGGTGAAGGAGGACGCTTTTTATTCCCTTTTGGAGAATTTCCAGAATGAGTAATGTGCTTCATGGCAGTGCCAGAATACTTTTAAATAGGCATTATTTCAAAATGAAGCCTAACTGATTTTTTTTTTTTAACACGTAGATGGATATCTTAACTATTTCCAGAGGGCTTTGCCTCAGACCACTGGTTCTTGTCACACATCCTCCCTATTTATAATCTGTTTTATTTTCTTCTAACCCTGTGTCACTGACCCTATGGATTTCCTGGGAGCTGCTGTGATCTGTCACGTCATTGCTCATTTACCAGACACTCTTAATCCTCAGAGCATTGAAATATTTTATAATGGCACGTAAGCCATCGGAGCCTATGACAACCCTGGCCATTTCACAGTAAATTGCCATGTGGATTGTCTTTTTACCTGCTGACACTGGCGATTTTACCACTCTCATCTCCCTTCTGGGTCAGGACCCTCTCTGGGCAACAGATGGGGCAGTTCTAAGGGCCTCACCCTGCCCTCCTCTTGAGCAGTTTTTCAGATGATGTCTCACCAGTCAATTTCTTGGATTCAATTTATTTGAACCCAATTTTAATGACCTCTTAATTTTCATGAAGCTTTCACTCACCTATATGATCATCTCACAGTTGAACGCCCCCTTCGGACAGGATGAAGTGCTCTGAGTATTGTTAGCAAACATGGTACTAGAATTTTTTAAAGGATGAAGAATCCTTAAGAAAACAACTGTACTGGTTGATATTCCTGCTTGATATTCTCTAAGGAGAGTTCTATTCTTAATGAAGCTAACAATTCTTACAGTATTGTTAGGGCAATATTTTAGTAAACTCTAGACACTAAGCGGGGTAGACCCCAACTTAATTCTCATGGGATGCATTTAGAAAGAAGGGCTTGCCGTTTAAACACTCTGTAATTCTGAAAATCCAAGGTCAAATAGTCTATGACACAAATGCAAAAAAAGAAAAAGATACCCCATAAGTTCCCCCTCTGATCTGTATAACTGAGATCCAAAGCTCTCCCCCACCTAAACCAATTAAATTCACTAGATAATTATTTACCTCTTTCTTTTTGATCTGGGTAGATCTGGCCAGGGGGAACAAGGAACCATCCCCTTTGAAGGTCATCTCAATTCTAAACTGATTCCTGAATTCAGATGGCATCACACTGATGTGTTAGGGTAATTGTCTCCTGTGTGAGACGAGTAAGGATGGAGAGAAAGGGTAGAGCCCAGAGGGAAGAACTGAGCTCGCTAGATTTAAATTCTTGCCAAGTTCATATTATGGCTCCTCTCCTCACAGACTGATATTGCTTAGTGTGGCATCACTTTCTTTATAGCTGTTCAGTGAATATTAATTTCATCCTGCTAGAGAGGCTACCTTTTTTTTTTTTAATTGAAATAAGGTTCAGAGAATTAAGTGAAGCCCAGAGATAGTTACAGATGTGTGCAGGGCTGAATAGCTGTAGGAAATATGTGATACAGTCCATGCGAAGAATGAGTCAAGTAAATATTACTTCTCACAGTTTTTAGGTTAACTTTTTGTTGTTTAAAATCTTACTCATCCGTTCCTCTCCCTACAAAAAAAAAAAAAAAAAAAAAGAACTTATGAGGCATTAATTACACAAAATAATTGCTAGCCAAAATGTCTTTACCTTTTCAGTTCTTTGATGACTGCTGCTCCTTTCTGTCACTGAATAATGCAAGTGTATATGAACGATTTCTGTCCCTCAAGCTTGACCCATCTGTGTGTAATTGAAGTGCTCTGTAAAAAGAGCAGAAGCTGCTGGCTTCCAAGAAATTGAAACATAAAAAATAGAGATCAAACAGCTGATTAGGATGATGTCGAAATGAAAATAAAATGTTCTTATGCAATATATGGCTCTAAACTGTGATTTCTAAGCTCTAGAATACTCTATTTCATATATATGTTTTAGGTTTTGTATTTTTTTTTTTTTGTAACTGTGATGTGAGCAAAGTTTCCCCCTTGAAGTTTCATATATGTATATGTTTTAGGAAGAAAGTAGTTTTTATGTATTCTCAAATAATTTCCTGCATTACTGTTTTTCTGCATTGACGCCAACAGAGGCTTCCCTGAATGGAATAGAGATTTCAGGGATCATTTCAGTGTTTTTGCATTGGAAGAAATTTTGGAAATCATACCATGTTCCCAGTGCCTGCTTTCATCTCTCTGGTATTCCCTGTAAATGGCTTTCTAGCCACTACTTGGACACTTTTGATGATAAAAGCTATTTCAAGAAGCAGACCCATCACTAATGGGTTACTCTGATTTTTAGAAAGATGCCCCCTTTACTTATACCCCACAAATGCCCTTACATTTCACCTGCCTGTTTTTCTACCTGTTCAGAGATGATCTGATGCAATATGGGGAACAGAGACCTAGATTCAATCTCAGTTCCACTGTTTATTATTACATTCCTTCAAAGTACCATCTATTAAGTACTTCCTGTATACTAAACCCTTTACCTGCACTCTTATTTAATTTCACAAATGTCTATAAAGGTAGATAATTTTTTTTGTTCTGTCTTACTATGCAGAACTGAGGCTCAATAATAATATGTATAATAATGATAATGATGATGATAATATTACTAAGTACCAACTATATACTCAGGTGCTATGCTGGACCCTTTATATAAACATTTTCAGAATTTAAGTAACTTACCTATCACCTACTAGTAGCTGAAGAAGCTAGATGTTCAAATAAAGTCAGATACTCAAAGGACTTTGGATTCAACTCTTTAAGACTCATTTATTTGTCTGTTAGATGGGAATACTATTAGTATCTTCTTGACAAAGTTTGCTGAGATTCAAAATATTGGCCTGAGTAGGGTATCAGAAGGACCTCTGATAGGTCAAGTAAAATGGGCTGAGGACCATGACATTTAGCAATCATGAGGTCATTTGTGGCCTTGACAAGAGCTGTGTCAGAGGAGATATGGGCCGGATGCCTGGTTGGGATGAGTTTATAAGCAATGGGAGGAGGTGAACTGGAGAAAACAAGTGTAGGCAACAGTTTCTATGATGAGCAAGAAAACAGAACAGTAGCTGGCTGGGTAAGCAGAATGAAGAGAAAGACCTGTGTTTTATTTCTGAAGACAGGAGAAATAGCAGCATGTTTGTATGCTGTTGGGATTGATCTGGTAATAGAGCAAAATTTTGATATTATATTAATATCAAGGAGAAGGCAATGACACCCCACTCCTGTACTCTTGCCTGGAAAATCCCATGGATGGAGGAGCCTGGTGGGCTTCAATCCATGGGGTCGCTAAGAGTCAGATGTGACTGAGTGACTTCACTTTCACTTTTCAGTTTCATGCACTGGAGAAGGAAATGGCAACCCACTCCAGTATTCTTGCCTGGAGAATCCCAGGGGCAAGGGAGCCTGGTGGGCTGCCGTCTATGGGGTCGCACAGAGTTGGACACGACTGTGACTTAGCAATAGCAGTAATATCAAATATCAAATGTTATATTAATATCAGGAGAGAGACAGAGGAATGAAACCTTGGCTCCTTGGGAATGCCCTTTATACACTTTACTTTCAAGGACCTTCTCTTTCCTCCTCTGCAGGGTCTGTGTATAAATGGGCATGGGTAGTACAGATAAGAGAAATGACAAAGAGCCAGCATCTCTTCCGACCTGCCTTTCAAAGTGTCACTGCCTTCTCCTCTCTGTCTCCACTTTTGGACTAGGAACCCCCAACTGGTGGGGAAGTGTGAACCACAGCAACTCCTTGGTCCTTTTACCACCATCTGAAAGAATTCTAATGTGAATGGATAAGCACGTGATCCATTCAGCTCCTAGCAGATCATCATCTTCGCCCTTCTTCCTAATGCTCCTATGTCTGTGGGCACCCTGACTTGAAAGCAGTAAGAGGTTGCTCTCAGTAGAATGTGATGTCCACACACACACCTCTGGATGAGTCACTGTTTGTTCAAGGAGAAAATCTCACAGAGTAACGCAAACTACCAAGAGATACAGCAGACCGGTCACTGAATAATCCCACTTCACCTTTAATTTTAGAGGGGCAGTATCAGAAACAGTGGCCATGAAAGCATGAGAAAAAATTAGTCCTAGGTGGGTTTTTTTTTTTTTTTCTGATTGGGGAAAGAAAGCACTGAGGAAATCTCCTTCTAGGGCCCTTCATTTTTCATCATCTTACATAGATTCATTATAGAGGCCCCTAAGTTTGGCATTGGGACTGTTAGGGTATCATTCCATCAGACGCTGTCATTCCTCACGCGTCATTCCTCTGAAAATCACTCTTGTGAAAAAAGATGTTCAATTTCACAGCTAAGAAAAAATTAAGCTTTGAAGTGGTAAATTCTATTTGCTGTATTTGTGTAGTGGGCATTTTGTAGCTCAGGGGATGTGTCAAAAGCATGACAGTTACTGATACAAAATTAAAATTAACCAGTCCAGACCTTTAAGATTCATACATGAAGAGGGAAGGTGGTGGGAAGTGGGGAGGGGTGGAAACAATGCTGATTTAATCTTTTTGAGCTACTTTGCTTGTGACCTGTTATGCAGTTGGTAAAAACACGCGATGGATTATAAGGTTTTGATGTGTAGAATACATCAAAACAAAATACCATTTGTTTTAAGCAGCAGCTAAAATGTTTCTTCCCCTTTGGTAAGGAAACTGGAATTCTTAGAACAAGAATATAGGGTGAAAACACCAAGAATGAATCCAGAAGTGAGTATGTTATAGTCTGTGCCTTTGCCTTACTTCCCCCTCTCCTCTATGATACGACTGTCGTATTTCAGGTGTTATAGGACATTGTAACGAGGCAAGATGTGATGAGAACAACAAATGTTAATGACGGCAGCGCCCTCCCGCCCACCTTTTCGTTTGCGTCCTCTACCACCTTTGTGAGTTCTGACTCCGTTACCCTTTGCTCTTGCCCATGAATTGCATTTTGTAGCGAAAGAGCACCCTGCACAAAAGCCTGCTTTCCTCACGAGCTGCCCCTCGTCTCAGGACCCGACACCTTGGCTGCAGTTTATTCTGATTAGGTGTTATGTTTCTTTAACAGCTTGGTTTATATTTCTCTACTGCACTGGGGTCTGTGTTTTTCTTCCACCATCACATCCACAGCATACCTTGAACGGTCACCACATGGTTCTTCCTCAGACCAGTCTGGATTTTACAACGTGTTAGAATTTCTAAGAAATTCGTAAGGTCTCTCACACTTGAGTTTATACCAGAAGTTATGAAATGATTAACCTAATTGGTACTGTTTATCCCCAAAGATGCCCAGCTTTATTCATGCTTAAGCTGAGTGTTCATGGATAATAAGCAGTTCTTTGTGGACGGAGGCTGCGGAACCATGTGAGGTCATGGCGTTGCTCTGCCATGTGAAGGATCGGGCAGCTCCCTGGGTTCACTCACGGCGCTAGTGGTCAAGAACCTGCCTTTCAGTGTAGGAAACATAGGAGATGTGGGTTTGATCCTTGGGTCAGGAAGATTTCCCCCTGGAGGAGGAAATGGCAACCCATTCTAGTATTGTTGCCTGGAGAATTCCATGGACAGAGAGCCCTGGCAGGCTGCAGTCCATAGGGTCGCACCGAGTCGGACATGACTGAAGCGATTTAGCATGGCATGGACGACATTGGATTCACTTGGTCACAATTAGGGGCTACCACCTGGCCCTTGGAAGGAGAGAGGGAACTGTTTACTGCAGTAAGAACTAGGGGCTTCTTTAAGGGAAAGGACAAAAAGTGACCGTAGCATATCTGATTGTGCCATACTTTTTCCTTTATGGTCTTTTTTCTTTTTCCCTCCAGAGCTGCCCAGAAGTTAAATCTCTCATCTAAGAAGAAGAAACATCGGCCTTCCACTTCTTCTGTTGCCGAGCCCCCTCTCTTTGCCACCAGCTTCAGCGGGATTCTCCAGACGTCCCCGCCCCCGGCCCCGCCCTGCCTGCTGAGGGCCGTCAGCAAGGTGAAGGACACCCCAGGCCTGGGCAAGGTAGGCATCTGGGCCGTATCCACTCAGGTTTCGACTGTGGGGTTCTGTGTCAAAGGCAGGGAAGAGAATGGGGGCTCAGTTGGATAATTAAAACAAGGTGACGAAATGAAATTCATTGGGAAGTATTGTAAAATTTTCCTTTGGTTACATATACTAAGTGGTAAATTAAGACATTCCATCTACTGGAGATGGGGTTTGATTTTGGCAGGAGAAAAAAAAAAAAAAAACCACCTCAGCCTTGTATTGATTGACAGAACTGTAACCAATTAAAGAAAAGACCCCAAAGCACAAAAGATGGAAGGCAGAAGCAGGAGAGACCAAGACACTGTACAGGAATAAGACATCAAGATGCTCTGTCATTTCCCTGTGACACTTCCATTGTTCCTCCCCTTTAGAGAAATCACAAGTTCTTCTTTTGAACCAGACCACTGATGGGATTTCTGGGGAGCATTTGCTGTGTGCCATTCTAGCCAAGAAATGCAATTTTGAATTGTTACAGTTACTTAGAGATGAGGTACCTAATGAGAGGTAGGGACACCATCTCAAGACCTGGCTCCGTTGTGTTTAGGATAACTTTGTTTTTAGATGTCATCTCTTTAACTCTCTCTTCTGAGATGAACGTCTGGGTGAAGTGACTTACAGTTTACTCTTCAATGGGTAAATAACCTGGGACTTATAAAAACATTTAGCTGAAGAAAGGGATGGTTGTTTCCTTTCTTTGCTTTCATCCCAAGTAGGCTGGACCATGCCGCCTTGCTGGTCTCTCACTGCTGACTCAACAGCACTCGTTTTGGAAGCTGCAGGTCTTGCTCAGGCGAGTGGCTGCTCAACTATGTGGATTAAGATTTTCCTTATTTGTTGTTGCTGTTGTTCAGTCACTTGGTCTTGTCTGACTCTTTGCGACTGCATGGACTGCAGCACGCCAGGCTTCCCTGTCCTTCACTACCCTCCAAGAGTTTGCTTAACTCTTCAGTCGATGATGCCATCCAACCATCTCATCCCCTGTCACCCCTTTCTCCTCCTGCCCTCAATCTTTCTCAGCATCAGATTCTTTTCCAGTAAGGTGGGCTCTTTGCATCAGGTGGCCAAAGTATTGGATCTTTAGCTTCAGCGTCAGTCCTTTCAATGAATATTCAGGGTTGATATCCTTTAGGATTGACAGGTTTGATCTCCTTGCAGTCCAAGGGACTCTCAAGAGTCTTCTCCAGCACCACAGTTTGAAAACATCAATTCTTCAGCACTCGGCATTTTTTATGGTCCAACTCTCACATCCATACATAATTCCTGGAAGACTTTCCTCATTTAGGTCACTGATTTCCTTTCCCCTTGACCCTCAGTGAGGTTATTCCCAGGTTCACGGCCTTCAGTGGCCTCAGCCTGACTAGTGGTCCTTTTGGAGTTTACCCCACACCCTCTGCCCTTCTTCCTTCCTGCTTTTCTCTCTTCTGCTTCCTCCCATACCTTCCCACCCCCAATTTCACCACCCACTGAAAGTACTAACTTGCTAATCTACTCTGCTACTCTTTCCAACAGAGTTTACATTTTAAGATTATGTTGAATAGAGCAATATTCCTTTTTTTTTTTTTTTAATCACTCTATTTCCAACTAACCAACTACACCAAACTGCTCTCCAAGTATCAGGCATGCCATGCTCTTTCTGGTCTTTGCACATGGTAATTTTTACTACAGGTCTTCCCTCCATCTCTATCAGACACATGGTCCAACTTTTAAAAATCAGTTTGAAAGTGAAAGTCACTCAGTCATGTCCAACTCTTTGTGACCCCATGGACTATACAGTCCATGGAATTCTTCAGGTCAGAATACTGGAGTGGGTTGCCTTTCCCTTCTTCAGGGGATCTTCCCAATCCAGGGATTGAACCCAGGTCTCCCACATAGCAGGCAGATTCTTTACCAACTGAGTTATCAGGGAAAGCCCCAAAAACAGTTTAGTACCTTCTTTAAGAAAGTGAAATCAGTCAATGAATGAATTTCTACTGTGCCTTCTTCCTTCTTTAGTCCCAAGCAATGCTTATTTTGGGCTTCCCAGGTGACTCAGCAGTAAAAGAATTTGCCTGCCAATGCAGGAGACTCAGGAGATGCAGGTTCGATCCCTGAGTGGGGAAGATCCCTGCAGAGGAAACAGCAGCTCACTCCAGTGTTCTTACCTGGAAAATCACACAGAGGAGCCTGGTGTGTTACAGTCCCTAGGGTCACAAAGACACAACTTTGTGACTGAGCATAATGCTTAATCTAATGGAAGGCATTCAATCCTGGAATGCTCCATGGCATTGGATAGGACTTTCCTAGGCCCAGTGGTAAAGCAGAAAGCCAGGCAGCAGGGCAGTGGCCTGGGCTCAGCCTGCAAGGGCTGCTGAGCATCAGCAGCCATGGAAGGAAATGGAGGAGACCCCATGAGCAGGACTCGCGTGGGTGGTAGTGGCTCCCCTTCGGGGGCATACTGAGGTCATACTGGATGGCTGATAGACTGCCTTCTAAGAAGGGTGGGCACAAGTAATTGCAAGGCTTAAACAAATTTTTTTTTAATTTAATTGTGGTAAGGTACATATAACAGAAAATTTGCCTTCTGAATTATTTTTAAGTGTGAATGGACTTTGCTTTAGCTAAGAGGAGTTTGGAACTTTAGTGCCAAAGCTGAACCACCCTGGACAAAGTGACATCAAATTCCCACTGCAGTCTCCTTTTCCCCCCTGCTCTAAAAGACATCCTGCTTCTCTTCTGAGTATATGTGAACCAGTATTTAAATGCTGTCACTCTAAAGAGGTACCCAACTATTAGCCAACCTGGGGCACCCATGTACCCCTACTATGATCCTGTCCAGGATGCCTCAAAATGAACCACATAAGAACCCATCCTCCTCCATCTGTGGCAGTGGCCCAGTCTGTGGTTTCTAAAACGGTCATTGCAGATATACGTTCAGGTGGACCTGGGCCCCAGGCATAGGACCTTCTGTCCCCACTTCCCCCATCTCGGTGCCCCTTCCTGGAATTCTGAGACAAAGGGATCAGGGCATCAGGAGGGGCCTTAACCAGCAGAAGGACTGTTTCCAGCCATGATGAGCCGGGCCTTGAATGAAAATAATCTGGGGGGCACTGGTTTGATCTTGAATCCAAGATGTACTATAGGTAGTGATCAGATAGGCATATACGTAAGATAAGCAGCATAAGACCAGGTATGACTACAGTTAATATTAAAGTCATTCATAAACTAAAGCTCATAAATGATACCCTTACTTTTTTTAAAAGCAAAATACTGTCCCTCTCACTCATTTGCAGTCCAATGTGCTCTTTTGAATGGGAGAGAAAGGGTGACATTACCAACCAGGAATGCAGGAAGCCGGCGTTTGTCCATGGAAGTAATGGGAGAGAAAGGGTGACATTGCCAGCTGGGACTGCAGGAAGCCCAGAGCTTGTCCATGGAAGTGGGGTCATCAGGCTGAGTGTCTCAGAAGATGACAGAAGGTGTGACTTCTGTCTGACGATCGACCTCGCTGCAGCTTTCCAGCTGAGCATGGAGATGTAGGCACTGGTGGAGAGGAAGTGACAGCGGGAGGGGGCATGCTTTCTGGAAGGCAGCGTCATTATATACTTTAATTTGAAAACACGTGTGATTGAAACCAGAGGTAGAGAAGTACACCTCCTCCTGCCTCCTCCCTCGGAGGCATGTGCTTCTCCGAGTGCGAGACGCCCATGACTCTGCCACGGTGGCACCAGTGGCCTGAACTTAGCGGAGGTCCATTTACCAGGCTCATGCTTTTCTCACCGCCTGCTAGTCCACTACCATGAGGAACTGCATTCTTGTGCTGGGTCACTCAGTTGTGTCCAACTCTTCGAGACCCCACGGACTGTAGCCCATCTGTCCGTGGGATTTTGCAGGCATATTTCCAGGCAAAAATGCCAGAGTGCATTGCCACTTCCTTCCCCAGCATTCTTCTTGTTTTTGTTCAGTTGCTCAGTCATGTCCAACTCTTTGCAACCCCATGGACTGCAGCATGCCAGGCTGCCCTGTCCTTCACCATCTCCTGGAGCTTAATCAAGCTCATGTCCATCGAGTCAGTGATGCCATCCACTCATCTCGTCCTTTGTGATCCCCTTCTCGTCCTGACTTCTATCTTTCCCAGCATCAGCATTCTTCTTACCTGTATGGAAAAATCCCTGTTAATTTATCTCTGTTGCATAATTTACATATTAACATTTCAAAGAAATACAGTGGAGTTTCATATAGAACATAAAGAATTGGTACTGTTACGTTTGAAGTATAAAAGTTTCATAGAATTGCCAAATTCTCAATTTGGCAATTTGGTAACTCAATTATTTAACCTGGGGGTGGGGTGGGGCTGGGGTTTTTGAGGCCCAGTGAGGAGCAAGCCCAGCCAGCCCCAATTCTCATCTTCAACCACCGAGGACTTCCTCAGGGGACCCTAAGACACCTTTTGTGGGTTCGTTTACAGTTACCTTCAAGAAAACCGAGGCCCTGAGGGAGCAGGAGATTTCCCAGTGCCTCCTGAGTCAAACCCGGGGATCAGGACCTGTGAGACATTTTATTCCCTTCTGTTTCATGTGACCTTTGAAAACTCGAGTAGAGACAAGAAAGTAATGGCACCATAAGGGAAGCAGGATGAATTGGGAACCAGTCACCTTCATCCTGTAGAGGACAGGCTTCCCTTTTCAGAATCGTGGTTGAGAGGGAAAGGGCAGTGACGGGCCAGGGTAGACACATAGCAAGTCAGGAGTGCCCCACCTTCCCCTCCTCTCATCCCACTGCCAACTGTCTCCAGCAACAACTTTCCCCCCTCACCTCACCTGGCCCTCCACCCAGAGTTATCGCTGGCCTCCAAGTGCTTCTTGAGGCAGAAGCTTTTCTGGAGACCACAGTGATGGACAGACTTGGGGTAACTTCAGTGTACCTGGAGCTGAAGCACGTGTACACACACACAGGAAATATCTCAGAATCCCCAGTACCTAGAGTAGTACTTGGCACACGGCAAATGTTTATTGAGCGTCTTCTGTGGCTCAGATGGTAAAGAATCTGCCTGCAATGTGGAAGACCAGAGTTCCATCCCTGGGTTGGAAGATCCCCTGGAGAAGGAAATGGCTACCTGCTCTAGTATTCTTGCGTGGAGAATTCCATGGACAGAGGAGCCTGGTGGGCTACAGTCCACGGGGTCGCAGAGTCAGACGTGACTGAGCTGGTAACATTTTCACTTTCCTATGTGTCCGGCCCTGTGCTGAGCACTAGGCTTGCCGCGATGGACATACAGGCAGAATCCCTGCCCTGACAGCACTTACAATCTCATCATTTTAATAGTCAGCCTTAGACATCTCACTGACTTGGACCAAGATGAAGGATGATTTGACTTAAGGAAAACTTGGAATCACAGACTTCAAGTAATTCTGTCTAACTTTCAAGTTATATAAAGAAGCTATAGTACTAAGTGGTCGTGTAGAGACATTCTTAATGAACAGATAAAGATGATTAGTGGATCAAAGCAGCTTAGTCCCTGTTTATATTTCATGGGTTTGACTTTATGTAAATGATATTTCTAATCTGTTTGAAAATGGTTCCTTCTCCTAAGTCAGTAAAAGCTCTTCATGAAATTTGTTTGCACAATTAATTAACATCCGTGTTTAAGGTTCATTTGTTAGTGTGTCACAGATTAATGTCAGAGCTCTTAGTGTTGGATTACAAGCTTCTAGAGCAAAGCGTATATTATCTGTTTAACTCACTCAGTATTTGACTCTGCAGCCCCACCACAGGGGCATGTATGCTTTTAAGGGTGAGAATGGTGATAGTGACAGTTACATTAGGAATGGTTAATTCTCCTCTTCCTAGAAGAATTCCTGAAGGGAAATACATGAAGCATGAAGGGAAAAGAGACCTTCTCTTCCTTCATAACCTCCAAAAATGCCTTGACAGAATGGAATCATCAACTCTCTGCCTTTGTTCCCTCAAATATGCTTTGTGAATACAAGAAAACTCCTATAGGTGGGTGCTAGCAACAGGGAGGACTTCCCAGGTGGCTCAGTGGTAAAGAGACCATCTGCCAGTGTAGGAGATGTTAAGAGATGCGGGTTCAATCCCTGAGTTGGGAGGATCCCCTGGAGGAGGGCATGGCAAGGCACTCCAGTGTTCTTGTCTGGAGAATTCCATGAACAGAGGAGCCTGGAGGGCTACAGTCCTTGGGGTCGCAAAAGAGCCAGACACGACTGAGCAACTACACAATAGCAGCAAGAGAACAGACTCTTTGGAATTTGAAAAGATCATAAAAATTGGATGAAACAAACATGAAGAATTATGGAAAATTGAACTGGAACCAGGTTGAGGTGGGCTTGTCATACTCGGTTTACTCAGTGAATATCTGTAGACATACTGTGCTCCAGGTACTGCAGGAGGCGCCACTGCTGGGGACAGTACACAAAAGCTGGTGGGCTGCTCTGGGCCACATGCCTGCAAAGAGGGGAGGGGCTGTATATCCTGGTCTCCAGGGACTCCACCCTTCTGTGAAAATGCTTGCCTGGCGTTCAGCCTCCGCCACCTCTCCTGAGCTACAAATGCTATTTTCTTCTCCTGGGGATCTCCTTTTGCCTAGTCTCTGGGTAGAAGAAGGGTTGTGGTTCCCATCATGCTGGATCCTGACCACTACTCATGCCCATCTATCCGTCCATTTCTGAAGCACTTCACTAAGATTTCTCTGTAGACAGTGCAGCCCCAAGGCAGGCAATTCCAAAGAGTCCTCAGAGTTGTGGTTTACAAACAGACTTGTCTGGCTAGATTATTTTTCTTAGGCAATATAGGTGGGAGCCACTATTCTTCTTCACATGCTAAGTTGCTTCAGTCGTGTCGTCTGCGACCCTATGGACTGTAGTCTGCCAGGCTGCTCTGTCCATGGGTTTCTCCTTTCAAGAATGCTGGAGTGAGTTGCCATTTCCTTCTCCAGAAAATCTCCCCAACACAGGGATCAAACCTGCATCTCTTATGTTTCCTGCACTGGCAAGTGGTTTTTTTTTTTTTTTTTTTTTTTTATGACTAATGCCACCTGGGAAGCCCTTCTCCACAGTGCTTGATTTTCAGTCATCTGCTTCTTATTTAGCACTACTTTTCAAACTCTGTCGCAGCATATTTTGACCTCTATTTTTTAAAAAAATCTATGACAAACCTAGACAGTGTATTAAAAGCAGAGATATCACTTTACTAACAAAGGTCCATACAATCAAAGCTGTGGTTTTTCCAGTAGTCATATACAAACGTGAGAGTTGGACCATAAGGAAGGCTGAGTGCTGAAGAATTGATGCTTTCGAATTGTAGTGCTGGAGAAGACCCTGGAGTGTCTCTTGGACTACAAGGAGATCAAACCAGATCAATCCTAAAGTAAATCAACCCTGGATATTCATTGGAAGAACTGATACTGAAGCTCCAATAATTTGGCCACTTGATACGAAGAACTGATTTATTGGAAAAGACCTTGATGCTGGGAAAGATTGAAGTCAAAAGGAAAAGGGGGGTGGGGCATGGCAGAGGATGAGATAGTTTAGCATCACTGACTCAAAGAACATAAATTTGCACAAACTCTAAGAGACAGTGGAGAACAGAGGAGCCTGGCATGCTACAGTCCATGGGATCACAAGGAGTTGGATGTGAACAACTGAACAACAACAAAAACATAAAACATATTCTCTAAATAACATCTCCCTCTCCACACACAAACACGCACTCACTCTCACTCACTGCTTGGCTCATGTTACCAGGTTCTATATTGTCTAGACTTAGTTTAATTCTAAACTTCTCCTTATTTGGTGTGTAGACTATAGGAAAGAAAAAAATAAATGAACCATGTATGGTTTTCAGTAGAGATTCTTTCCCTTTACAGATTTATTAACATTTTTAGAGCAGAAGTCATTCAATTACTAAGCCCTTGTGACACTGTAAGGAAGAAGCCAAGATTCCTGTTCAGTTTATTTCTGATTACAACAATAAAATTGAAAATTAGATTAAAATTTTAAATAAGATCTTTTAAAAAGTACTAACAAAGCTCTTATTCATTTGTTCAGCAAGTAGAAGTAGCCAATGTAGCTCTTGCTTGTTCAGGAAGTGATACCAGGCAATACCAAGGAGAAAATCTCATGCCTTCCAACTCACCAAGGTCTGAGTTATTGAAATAGTATGCAAATGATCAAATTCATCATTTCTCCCTTTCCTCATCCTAAAAGTTTACCAAAGCAAAGAGAAAAGATTTAAATCAGCCTTTAACATTCATTTCCAGTGTCCTAATATGATGGAAAATTCTGGATCTCACTGCTCACTCACCAGGGATTATTCTCCCCACTCCCTTAAACATGCCAGACAGTAGAAAGGAATCTGAGCTTTCTATTTTGGTGTGCTTTTGTGGGTTGGGGAGAAATAGACTGCCTAAATAAAACATGCTCATTCATCAGGATAGCTGGCTTGATAGCTTCGAAAATTGAATTGTTAGCTCTTCTGGGAAATAAACTCATGTGAACTTCCACTCCCTAATTACAGTTGTTTTCTATGCTCCGTTGGTTTTGGTTGAGTCGGCTAAGCTCCTGTAGTTAGCTTGGATTTTTTCCTCCTTTCTTTCTTTCTTATTTTGACCCCTTCTCCAACCTGTATGTCCAGAGAAAGGAGACTTGAAGAAAATGTCCCAACTCATTAATCTTCGTGGTTCCTTCACCATCACCACTCTGCCTCCGCCCCCAGCAGACGCAGAGTGGTCCGCGTCCCTCCTAGAGCCCTCCCTCCCTTGAGCATGCACGGAATGCTGCTGCAACACTGGACCCCCAAGCTCAGGAACTGTAGGTTCCCTGCTGGGAGGGCTGCACTGGTCCTGGAGCCAACCTGAACGGCCAAGTGATGAGGTGGGACTTTACAGCTGCTGCCATGTCATTCTTGAGTTTAGCAGGCTCATTCTTGCAAAGCCGGAAAGTGTTGGGAAGATGTTCTCCATTAAAGGCTACTGGACAGAAAAGTCATAGTAAACCACGTGTAAAAGAAAGCATGAGGGCCATTTTTGTTCTTCATGATTGATATGACTGCCTTTAGGACGGCTGATCAAATTGTATGGATATATTTTTCTGTTGGCTTCATTATTAGGTGCAGACGGAGAAGGGTAAGCAGCACATCTCAGTTTAATTACATCAGATTTCTGATAGGATGGCACATTAACATTATATATAGAACATTACTTTTCTGGTTTTCTTTGCCTGAAATATCCACACAGAGCAAACTGCCTGAAATGATTCATGGGTAAGCAGGGAGGAAGTTTGTACTCTTTCAGTGCCAGCTTACATAAAGAACACTCAAAAACTGTTGAGTGTTTTATGGTAATTCTGTTTAGGACTAGGCATCCTAACTGGGCATTCAGCACAGCGTAGGAACCATCCTGCATGATAGAGCTGTCATAAGAAGGCAAAAGCACCAACAACATCTGAAGGACAAGACCCTAGTGGGGCTTCCCTGGTGGCTCGGTGATAAAGAATCCACCTGCCAGTGCAGGAAACACAGGTTTGATCCCTGTTCCAGGAAGATCCTGCATGCCGAAGAGCAGCAAAGCCCATGGGCCACGACTATTGAGCCTGTGCTCTAGAGCCCAGGGACCACAACTGCTGAGCCCACACTGCCACAACTCCTGAAGTCCACATGACCCAGAGCCCGTGATCTGCAACAAGGGAAACCATCCCAAGGAGAAGCCCAGCACCTCAGCTAGAGAGCAGCCCCAGTTCACCGCAAGCCCCAGCAGCAGTGAAGACCCAGCACAGCCAAAAAAGACCCTAGAGGTCTTTGGCCCTGCTTACTCCTCAGCACTGAGTTGCCCTGGGAGGGTGACACCAGGGAAAAGATGCTGCCTAGTGCTGGCACTCTGGCAATGTGCAAGTGCCAGCAGCATCCCTCCCTGAGAGATTTTCCCAAAGACCATCTTGTCCAATCCTCTCATTTTGCATATGAAAAAACTAAGGCCCAACAAGATGAAGTAACTTGTCAACCCATTTTTGTGGGAGAAGTCAAAAGTTTAAGCATTGGAGTGTAAACGATTGTGAGTCATGAAGACTTTAAGGCAGAATTTGAGTGAGTAATTCATTTTTTTTACATGTTTTTATTTGTTTGACTGTACTGGGCCTTAGTTGTGGCATGCAGCATGTGGGATCCAGTTCCCTGACCAGGGATCAAACCCAGGCCTCCTTCATTGGGAGCTCAGAGTATCAGCCCCTGGATCACCAGGAAGGTCCCTGAGTGAGTGATTTTTAACTTTCCCCCAATTTTGTGACTTCAGCTTAAGTCTATGACTTTTTAAAGGAATTGAGATGATGGGAGAGGGGTGTGTGTATATGCACACACATGTGTGGTAGGAGGTGGAAGGTGATTTTTCTAAGGTTTTTTTTTTTTTAAAGGCTATAAACCTTTAGCATAATTGGAGGATAGGTTTGGGGCTTCTCGGAATACCTGTAATCCCTAATTAGCACCCTGACTTATGGAATGGAAACAAGATAAAATAAGGGAATTCTCTCTGGAATAAATGCCACTTTCTCAATTAAACAAAGGGCAATAAGATGGATTGTAATGCCAGAATAAGGCTTTTGATCATTCTTTGTCCAAAAACCACATTTTAGTCAGGCTCAGCTCGATTTAACAATTACTGATATCAAGAGTATGGGAAGCGTAGGTATATTTTAAACTAACATTTCTAACATCTTATCTTTCTATGTCTTTCTCTTGCTAATGGCTGAAAGAAAAGTTAATCATGATTTGCTATAATTATCCCATTAAAATAGGATTGATAGTAATGCTTTATTAAAAAAAAAAAATGGTGAGTCCAAACTGCTGAGTTAATTAGAAAGATGTCCTTTGTGCCTCAGAGTAGGAAATGCTATTCTTGCCTACTCAGTGACTAGCATAACAAAACATTTGAATTCCTTTATAATGCTTCATTGAGCTGAAATGTATCATTATGGAGAGGGAAAATCATTCTGATACATTCGTAAAAGCAAAACATATTTTGCTTAGATTGTTAAATAGTTTCTGAAATAAAAATTGTCTAGCTTCTGAGAGGCGCAACACTCCCTGTGTTCTTTCATAATCCTTTACAAGTTCAGTTTAGCTCTGTTCTGTAATGCTGTCTTAGTCTGTTCCAGCTACTATAACAAAAATACCAGACTGGGTGCTGAAACAACAAAAACGTATTTCTCTCAGTTCTGAAGGCTGAGCAGTCCAAGGTCAAGGTTCTGGCAAAGTCTGTATCTGATGAGAGCTCTCTTCCTGATTTGCCCGCAGTCATCTACTTGTTCTTCACATGATAGAAGGCAGAGAAAGAGCACAAACAAGCTCTCTTGTCTCTTCGTATAAAGACACTAATCTCATTCATGAGGGCTCCACCCTAATGACCTAACCACCTCCCAAAGTCTCCACCTCAAAATTCCATCACCTTGGGGGATAGGATTTCATTACATGATATTACATGATACACAAACCAATCTCCAAATTCCAGTCTTGAATTTGAGTATATAACTTTCTAGATGAAACAAAAGTATAACCGTGGCAGGGACAAAATTCCTTCCAAGTTTCTTTTCCTGTTCCCTTGGTCTTACCTGTGTGTTCCACACTACAGCCAACTATTCATATAAAAATTTTGTCCATGTGCAGCTTAGTTGAGATCTCTTTACCACCAACAATGAATATCTGGTGGATTCATTAGTGGCGCAGTGTCCCAGCTGTAGCTAATAGAGGTTTTGTTCTTACTGAAACCACCGATGATAAAATCATTTTGTTTCCAGTGCTGTAGGTTCAGTTCTGCACGTTCAGGAGTGAGAACTCACAACAGTATGCCTGCCAAGGGTAAGAGCGCTCTTGCCTGCTCCGTCACTGTCCCAGATAGCCCAACTTAATCCCTGGTCCCCTGCCCACCCCCAGAGCAGCACCACCTACACTGTGTTTATGACCCTTGTCTGTATCTGACAACTTACAGCATTGCTGTTGGGCTTTAGCAGCTCAGGCCAGCTTGGGCAAAAGGCAGAGGATTGAGACCATGTAGTGAGTTTGGTTTAGCAGGTACTGGTAGAGGAGCTGCTAGGGGCCAGGCATGACTCCCTGGAAGCTCATGTGTGCTGTGGCATGTGGGGGGAGCATGGGACCAGGCAGTGTGGAATCAGTTCTCAAATTCCTAACCTACAACCATCATCATTAAATTATCTGCCTCTGGCTCTTTCTGACCCTCAAACAGTAAGTCCAGAGAGGTTAAAAGTGAAAGTGGTAGTCGCTCAGTCATTTCCTACTCTTTGTGACGCCACGGACTGTAGCCTGCCCGGCTCCTCTGTCCATGGGATTCTCCAGGCAAGATTACTGGAGCGGGTGGCCATTCTCTTTCTGGAATCTTTTGGGGGTTTTTCCTTCAGCAGCTTGGCCACTGCCGTACCCCATACCTACCCCTTGAATTTGGGAAGAAGAACAAAGGTCCTTTGGGAATGTCTTACCCCATGAACGAGCTGAGGGACAGTTAACCCTGTCATTGTGAACTTGATCTATTCCGTGATTCAACTATTTTGAGAAAAACATTTCACCATGTTTGTATCAGAAGGTTTTCAGTGAAGGGTACAGTTTTAAAAACCCGATCAGTAAAACACTGCCTGCACTGTGTTGTCATGTAAAGCAGCTGTTTTTGTTTGTCACTAAGTCCTGTCCGACTCTCTTTCAACCCCATGGATTGTAGCCCGCCAGGCTGCTCTGTCCATGGAATTCTCCAGGAAAGAATACTGGAGTGGGTTGCCGTCCTTCTCCAGGGGATCTTCCTGACCCAGGGATCGAACCCGAGTGTCCTTCATTGGCTGGCAGGTTATTTACCACTGAACCACCAGGGAAGTCCCATATAAAGCAGTGGAAAGCTAAAAATCATAGGAAATGGGGAAGCCAGAGAACAGGGATTGTTGATCTACCTTCAGCTACTCTATCCCCCATTCTATAGAATGTGGTAAAAATTAGCACCCTGCAGGGGCCCCAAAGGACTCCAGGACTAAAAAAATACCATTCAGGCTACCACCAGCTACACTGTGCTGAAATCAGGCTATCTACTCTGGTTCCCAGTACAAGTGGCCAAAGCGTGGGCAAGAATGGCATCCAGCCTGGAACACTTGCTCTTGTCTGGAGGTCCTCCTGTTTCTCTGCTCAACTTCTGCTTGGCTGGTTCCTTCCAAGCAGGAATGCCATTTCCTTGAGGAAGATTTCCCTGCTTAGGTGCCCCATTAGGGTGCTTTCATAGCACCCCAAGTTTCTTTTCATTGTATTTGTTACCCTATAGATAGCTGATCTCCTTAATTCCATGTTGAATGGTTCTCACTATTCGCTGTAAGCTTCTTGAGGGCAGAGCCTTGTCTCTCTTGGCGCCCTTTGAATCCTACACATGTGCTCAGTAAATCGTAAGTGTATCAGTCAGGGTTCTCTAGAGAAGAAGAACTACAGGAGGTGTGTGTGAGTGTTTGCGTGTGTGCTCAGAAAAAGGGGTAGGGGAATACACACAATCATGGAGGCTGGAAAGTCCAAAATGTATGGGAAGGCTGGCAGGTTGGAAACCCAGGGGGGAGTCTGTTAGCAGAATTCCATTTTCTTCCATGGAGGTCAGTGTTTTTCTATTAAGACCTTCAACTGTTTGGATGAGGCCCATTCATGTTATGGAGGGTAATCTGCTTTACTCCAAGCCTGCTGACTTAAATGTCAATCTCATCTAAAACTACCTTCTGAGAAATGTCTAATACAACACTTGACTACATAAATATCTGGGTATTGTGGTTCAGCCAAATTGACATACAGAATTAGCCATCACAGGGGGTGAATGAAAGGATGATGGGAATCATGACCTGGGTCTCAGTTATGCGTTGATGATCTGTGTGAGACTTATGGCTCACACCTCCTCTCATCCATCTCCCTTGATCTTTCATACAGCTCTGGGGAGTGGGCAGTGTTGGGGAGGGGGCAGCATCAGGCCCTGCTGATAGATGAGGTTCAGAGAAGGTAAGAGACATCCCAGAGGTGTCACAGCTTTTCAAATTGGATGGGAACACTCTCCAGCTTTGTTTTCAGTATTCATTTCTTGATCTTGCGACGTATATTGTCCGTTTCTTCGTGCCACTGGAACACTGCTCTGAGAGTTTTACATGTATTAACTTGTTAAATCCTCATTACAAGTCTGTTGGAAGGATCTGATATAATCACCCCCATTTTACATCCAGAGAAGCTGAAACAGGTGTGAGAAAGCTGCTCAAGGTCATGTTGCCTAGTTGCAGTGGAGCTGGGATATACAGGAACCCCAGTTCTGGGACTTGTCATGACGCCATCTCTCTGCACCCTTCACATGCAAGCATTTGGCTTCTGGAAGGGCTCAGTAAGCCAATGTCCCTGGCTCTCGTGTTGCAGCTGCATTTGCAGGGTGGTGAACACAGGTGAGGCCGGGGCCAGGCCTCCCTCCTCTGCTGCCAGCATCCCACTGCTCTCCTCTCCCCTCATCATCTTGAAGAGCTCTGTTACTGTCCCTGTGGTGTTTTATCACCTGTATTAAAAACTCTAATGATATGAGTTGCCTGTGTGGCTCCTGTTTCCATGTAGGAGTAAATGTAAATTAATCTTCAGGGACGTCCCTGGTGGTCCAGTGGTTAAGTGAAATGCAGGGGATACAGGTTCAGGCCCTGGTTAGGGAACTAGTATCCCATGTGCAACTGGGCCTGCGTGTTGCAACTAAGACCTCATGCAGCCACGCAAATATTTTTTAAAATACTGTGCTTAAAAAAAGAAAGTAAACGAGTATTCACAATGATTTTTTAAAGGCCAAAACAAACCCCTCAGATGTCCTAAATTCCATGAGAGAAAAGGCCCTTGTACTCTAGCCCAGAATAGTGGCAACCCTGAATCAGAGCTGGGTGGGACCTGGAGCTGTCCTAACAGTGGATCCCATCCTAGACTATATTCAACCATGTGGGCAATTCAGTCCCATTAAAATTCTCTGTCTGGAACACCAGCTCAGTGACAGTAGGGATGTTTGAATGTCAACTCTTGTTTCAGGAGGTATGTTGTGAGGATCTATTGAGCCATGGTCTATGGAGACAGTGCTAGGAGAAGCAGCGCTCCCCGAACCCCTTTTGCCTGCCCTCCATGGCTGGTTTCTGCTCTTAATTTTCTCTCATGATGGATCACTCTATCCCCCTGTCCACACCCACCCCCTCTTCCTAATCTGGCTAAGTGCCTCCTTTTGTCAACATCCTGTATCCACTCCCCAAATCTGGTGTTTTGCACCTTGTCCTACCCCTAAGCAAAGATTCTGCATGTTAACCATTTACTGCTTTATATTTTTCTTATTGTTTCATGGGTATAATTTATCTCCTCCACTGAGTGTTTAGTCTGTGAGCGTGGGGGTCTTGGTTTATACTGCTTTCATATCCCCCCAAATGTTTAGCCATATGCCAGGCAGATAGAACTCCCTGAATTGAATGACATTAAAGTAAAGAGTCTAATAGTCACTTTGTGTTTATTTTTCCTGCTTTTGCCTACTCCACCCCTCATTCGTTTATCCGTCATCCATCCATGCATGTGTCTGTCCATTGATTGGTTCAGAAGACATGTGTGATGTACTTGCTATGTGCTAGTAACTTTGGGAATACACAGATGAGCAGAATGCTCTCTGTCCTTAAGAGTTCGAAAAATTGCTATTCAAAAGAGTTAAAAATCATTCTTTAGGTAGACAACTCAAACTAAAAATACCTATTCTTGTTGTCATCACTCTGGCTTATCACGGCAGATAAAGCTGAAGTTTGTGCAAGATAATTGGCTTCCTCGTGAGTTTTCTCCCTCTTTCCTTTTTTACTGAGCACACCATCATATTCCTAAAGTATTCAGATTACATTGTGATGACAGCTGATAAGGGACAATGTATCAATACTTCTGTTTTGTTTCTAACACTTTGATATACGACCCACAATTCCCCTGCAATTAGTTTGTATGAATGAATCACGGTGGCCTGCAGAGCATCTGTGTTCCTGCAGACTCTCTCTTAACAGAACTCACATGTCCTGTGCTGAGAGATAGAATTCCCCTGAACATGTGTGATAAGGAAGTTGTACTTGTCCTCTTTGAGGTGGGCTGAAGCAAGGGGCTTTTTTTAAGGCTATATAGAAAGCCGTCTACCCTTGAGTTATGCTCCTCCACCCCCTCGACATTCTCCTTCTGCTTTTATCACCGAGGCAGACACTTCCTACCTTTCAAACTTCCCGTGTTGCCTGGTTTCCTGTGAGATGCTCCTGTTAAGATATGAGACTGGTATCAGTGGTCAGTGTGATTCTGAAGTTATCTTGAAAAATAAGTATACTCAAAGGTGGTACAGTCTGGAGTGGGGGTGAGCGGAGGGACCTAAAGGAGAATGAGAGGGATTTGTCTTAATTAGAAGTCTTTTTAGTTTCAAACTGAAACTTTTTAGTTTCAAACTGTCAGAAGTGGGAAATGACTGGAGGGATGTTGGTGTCAGTGGACCCAGAGCAGGGAAAGTCAGGGAGGCCTGGGGCAGGGTTCACTGAGGCTCCAGGACTCTCTTTCTCTCTCTGCCTCTTAGCTGTGCTTTCTCCACATTTTGGCTTCAGTCTTCAGTTCAGACCAGCCTTTGCCCTCACATACCTGCTGACAGCTCTGAAGTCTATCTTACAGCTTCCACCAGCAGGCCCCAAGACTCCTCTCTTGCCCTGAAAATTCCAGAGAAGGGCTGGGGTTGGCCCCGATTGGGTGTGGGATGTAAATAAGTGTCTTTTCCCATCGGAACATCAGGGTTAGAGTGAGGAGGAACATGTCCAAGTAGGAGAAGATGCTGCCCCCAGAAAGGCTGAACAGACAAAGGAAAGCTATCCTTGGGATTCGCAGGAAGGTTTAGAGAGCCTTTAGGAAAAAAAGACTAATACAGGGGATGATGTGCCTCAAATTCAAATGCAACCTAATCAGTATTTACTGAGCTATTGAAACAAGGGTTTCTTTGGGAATTCACTTTGTGGATCACTCATTTAGCAGTTTCTAAGGAAGAGTAGCATGCCTATGCAAGAGAGCTTAGAGAAAAGGTGGATGACCAACCACCTAGATGCAGGGCCAGCAGGTGACCACCTGCAACTTGTTAGACTCCTCCTGTGAAGAACAAGAGTGGTTCCCAGACCAGCAGAGGGACTGAGCCTGTATTGTGCCAGCAGCTGTCCACATTCTTCACCCCACTCCTGTCCAGCTGATCATGTGGCTTCCCTTTCGAGTTGACCCTTGCCCTCAACTGAAAATCCAAAATATTCATCCGGGGGCTGCCAGAGACTGCTCCTGCTCTCTGGCCCCACCCTCCCCCTGCTGGCCCCTCGAACCCAAGAGAACAGTTTTCAGTGCTATGAGGAGGAACCTTCCTCTTGCTTCCAGGGCTTCAGCCATGCTCCTGCATCTTCCTCCTTGAGTCTTCATCTTTCTTGTTTGGAATTGAATTTGGGTGCTATTCTCTCCTAGAAGCTTCCCTTGGGCCCCCAAGCCTCACGCTGTCCTCACAGCAGCCCTGTGGCCCCCCAATTCAGTGTTTATTTTGCTGTGTTGGGTTTGGCCCATTTCCCCTCCCCGGAATCTCTGAAGGCAGGAACTTCATCTGACCGTGCCCCTGCCTGGCGCTCCCTGCACACATAGGTGCTGGATAAACATTCATTCGCTGAGGATCAGAGGGCAGAGAGCTGCGGGGACAGGGTGCCCACCGTGTCACTGTCCTGCCTGCCCTCTCAGAACATTCAGGTTGAACGATTTCGGTCACCATTTACATGCACAGCAACATAACAACTTGTGAAGGGCACGTTTATTTGCAAGGCAAAGTGCCTGACATTGTCACTCAAAAGACCTCAGTTCCAGGGTCTCACTTACCCAGGCTCAGGAAGAGGTGATAAGGGGAGAGGGTTAGTGGATGCGTTTTGTGTCTAGGTGATGATGTCCTGTTACATAGGATGCTGTCAAATCTGTGACAGGAGTCGAGGCAGAATTCTTGTCAGATTATATAAGAGAAACAACTCATCATTCTGCTACACATACTGGGATCTACTACGCATATGTGTTTTCTTAAAGCCTTTGTGTATGCTGGCTCATAGTACTTAAATTGAAATTTAAGGAAATCTGCTTTTACTACCAAATGGACGGCAAGTAATGAGGGTTTTTGATTTGCTCTTGAGTAAGTCTGTTCTTTTCAATTAATATTTTCAACATTTTGGCTGCACGTTTCATGCCACATTATATTAATATGTTACCGACATGCCAGGCCCCTTTGCGGTGCCTCCCTGTCTGTTCACCTGCCCTCGTCTCTGCCAGGGATGCCTGTCTCCCCATCATTTGTTGGCCTGGAAAAAGCCGTTCTTCCCTCCAGGCCCAGCTGCCTCCTGCGTTACCTGCCATCTGCAGCCCCTCCCCCTTGTCGCATCTCCATGCACTGTTCATGTGGCTCCACACAGACCGTGAATGTGGAAGAAATGGGTTGTATCTTATTCATCCTTTTCCTTTTTTTTTTTTTTTTTTGGTGTTTATTCATTTCAAGACACAGACACCCATTACTTCAATTCACGGAGCATCTCCCCTTGCATCTGCCCTCTTGGAAGGAGACTCAGATACCCCCAGGATGCAGATCTTACCTTTAAAGAGCTTTCCTTCTGCTAAGGGAGGAGAGACTTGTTGCACTACATATGTGATGCTGGGCCTGGCGACTCACTATTTTATTTCTTTCCTATGAAATAAAAATGTAGCTTATGCTATTACTTCATTTTAATTCTGCCATGATATGTGTTTTAAAACAAATCACTGGATATTAATCCTCTTATTATATTCTGTCCCTAATTCTATTAGAAGAACAAAGAGGGAATTTGGATTTTGGATTGCTTTCGCAAAGCACAGAGGTTTTAAGCATCTCACTTGACTTCATGGAGGTTCTCAGGGACCTCATAAGTCTCTGGGAACAGAGAAGCACAGACCTGACCAGCTGTCAGCCCCGCCCCTCCCGAGGAGGTCTGCCTGGGAATGCCAGGTGTTATGCCCGCTGTCAGGTATATCTCCCCTGGAGCCATCCTTCCCTCCAGCTGCCAGCTCCCTCTCACCACCACGCACTCCCCATCCCTTCAGAGTTTTCTTTAGACGGTGGTGACAGACAGGCCAGGTCTCCACCCAGGCGACCTCCCCCAGACTCCTCTCTGCTCTGGAGAGGACAGATTCTGGACTTCAGAGTCTCACCTTCAGAATCACAGCCCCCAAGGGAAGCCGAGTTCAGGAATGATCCGGCTGTACCTTCTGGTCCCATGGGAAGTCTGGTTCATAGCAGCCTGCACAGATGTGATGTATGGTGGCCCCAGTCCCTTTAGGGGAAACCAAAGCACCTTGGGCTGGGGGGCAAGTGCTGCCCCCAGAGGCTGGTCACCCAGTGCCCAGTGTGGGGAATTGTTCTAGCTCATGGCAGCTGTTTACTGTGAGGGGCATCAGGAAGACAGGACGCAGTGCTGAAACCCAAAAGCACAGAGCTATTTCCAGCCTGATCTTGGCCTGTTAATAATGAAACAGCAATGATGTAGGCACAGGCTGACAGTGCGGGGGTGGTGGAGGAGGAGGTTGGACATGTGGGAAACAGCCTGAGCGGCTGCAGATACAGAAAGAAGCCATGTGGCACGTGGAACGCTCCCCTTCGGGGGAGAAGAGCCGACCTGGAATGAGGAAGGCAGGGTCATGTGCACAGGCAAACCAAGTGAGTGAAATGCCTTCATCCCGATAACTAAGGGGCGGGTGTGTGCACTGTGGGGAGAACTACCTGAACCATTCTCTGGGATTCTGACTCAGCATCAGTTGTTTGTTTTTTTTTTTTCAGCGTCAGTTTTTGAATCCCAGCTAAAAAGGGAGTAGCATTCTCCTCTCCAATGTAATAATAATTTAGCTAATCCTTACATAGTGCTAACTGCTGAGTACTGTTCTCAGTGTTCTGCTTACATTAGCTCATTTACATACATGATACACACAGTATACTTACATGTACAAACTCATTTACATGTGTTGTACATACACTAACTCATCTGTATACGTGGTACGTTTACATGCTGTCTTCGTCCATTGGGGCTGCCATAACAGAATGCCATAGCCTGGATGGCTTAAATAACATTGCTTCTCACAGTTCGCTGATGAAGATGCTGGCAGATGTGGTGTCTGGTGAGAGCCTGCTTCCAGGTGTGTAGATGACCATCTCCTCGCTGTGTCCCCACATGCTAGAAAGCGTGAGGGAGCTCTCTGGAGCCTCTTTTGTAAGGGCACTAATCTCATTTATGAGGCCACCACCCTCATGACCTAAACACCTCACAAAGGCTGCACCTCCAAACACCATCACACTGGGGGTTAGGTTTCAACGTATGAATTCTAGGGGACTTTCAGTACTTAACACACGTTAGCTCATTTACATTCATCATACACTTACATGCATTAGCTAATTTAAAGAATCTAGTTTACTGATGAGCAACAGGCATGAAGAGTCGCATGCCTGGGGTCAAGCAGGTCAACTCTGGCTCCAGTCTTAGCTGCAGCCGGCTCTGCTGGCAGCTCTTGCTGCCTGTGATGGTGTAGTTAGGATCAGCAGCATATCAGTGTGCCTCTTACCAACTACTGCACACGCAGCGTTTCGGCAGCCCACCAGACCCTCTCAATAGATCTACAGAGCATTTTACAAATGAGGCAGAAACCAAGGTTTCCTAGTCATGGAGGGACTCATTGGGGACTCATTGAAGACTTGTCCCGCTCTGCAGCCTCATCCTGGGTGTGGCCCGAGCTTCACAGCACCCCTCTGGCTGTTTCCCTTGGGGGCACTGTGGTCTCTGCTGCACACCTGGAAGCTCATGGGGCAACCTGAGGGACCGCCTCACATGGACAACTTAGTCCTCCCATTCTCTCTGCCACACTTGGCCCTGAATCCACCTTCCAGCCGTGTGAGTGGCCACCTTCAAGAACAAAGCCCAGAGGTGAGGCAGGGCGGAGGAGTTGAGGAGGCAAGGGTTGGGGGTGGGGTGTCACGGATCCTACAGAAAGGATGAGATGTGAGAGGGTAACTTGGTTTGTGACTTTAACCTTTTGCACTTAGTATGACTGGCTTTTCGAAAAACATAACCAGGTGACAAAAAAATGGCAATTTTTAGGTTTTACCCTTACAATAGGAATGAGCTGGGGTGGCCTTGGCCTGCAGTAGCTTGAAGTAGAGCTTTGTTCCTGGCCAGAGATTGAGGCCAGGTCATGGGATGAGAGCACAGAGTACTGACCGCTAGACCAGTGGTCAGTGACAGGGGCCCCAGCCCATGAGTTTTGCAGGAAAAGAATTCCCACAACCGTGGAAAGTAGTGAAACAAGAGAAGCCTTTTTTCCTGTCTTAGCTCCTTGTGTATACACTTATCCAGTTAGTTGTGTTGCCATCATCAGTCCAACTTCCCCGTCCAACAGCAAATTCCTTGTGAGAATTTGAGAAAATCATCGCCTTGGCCATCTTGGCATCTGCTGCCTTCCCTCCTCCCACCACAAGAGCTGGCACTTAGTACTTGTGTGTTCAGGGAATGAATGTGAGCTTATAAGCAATGGATTGAAAAGAGCTTATTAAAAGTGGAAATCAACAAAATTCAAATGCTTTGAGTCAAATGCCACTTTTTCCAAAGAGCCCACCACTTCCACTCCAGTGTGCAAACTTGAACCTGTCCTTACTCCTTCTCACCCTCCCAGCCCCCAGCGTTCTTCCCAGGACTTTCCCACAGGTTCCTGCTTTCTCTCCTGGTCAGTGCATCCTTCTGTTTCTGCCCCTTCTTTACTGTGTCCTCCAACAGCAGAATTATATTTCTAAACTCCAACAGCAGAATTATATTCCTAAACTCCAATAGCAGAATTATATTCCTAAACTTCAAGTGTGATCATTAAACTTAATTACACTTTATTGCTGTTGTATTGGAGTTTCAGCATCAGTTCTTCCAGTCAATATTCAGGCTTTATTTCCTTAAGGATTGACTAGTTTGATCTCTTTGCTGTCCAAGGGACTCTTAAGAAAGAGTCTTCTCCAGCATCGTAATTACACTGGACTATGTTAAACATTTGAGCAAGTCACGCTAGGCTCTGCACAATCCAGTCCCAATATATCAGTCAGACTCCTGCCTTCGCTCCTGTCCCCAAAGGCTACCACCTGCGCTGCAGCCACACTGAAGCCTCAGTGTCCACTAAGGGATGTTTTTGTGTCCTGGAGCGTTTGTACCTCTTCTGTCTACTGGAATGAGCTTCCGCTCATCCTCGGTCACACGAACTGCTCATCCCCTCCACCTGTCATCCCCAGGCAGTGTGCTTGCACTTCCCTCCTGTCTCTGCCAGGACTGCTTTCTGCCTCTCTTTCTTCTTCTATGCTGAGACCTCCTCCAGGGCAGAGGCTGGTCACCAGGGCATTTCCTCCTCCCAGCACAGAGCTGGAGTTGCTTCCCTTTTCCTTTTCCTCCTTACATGTTATTGACTGATTGATTGGCTGTGCTGGGTCTTTGTTGCTGCACTGGCTTTTCTCTAGTTGCGGTAAGCAGGGGCTACGCTCTGGTTGTGGCGCCCAGGCTTCTCACTGAGGTGGCTTCTCTTGGTGCAGAGCACCAGTTCTAGGGTGTGCAAGCTTCAGGAGTTTCAGCTCCTGGGCTCTGGAACACAGGCTCAATAGTTGTGGTTCTCAGGCTTAGTTGCTCCTCGGCACGTGGGATCTTCCTGGACCAGGGATTGACCCATGTCTCCTGCATTGGCAGGCGGATTCTTTACCACTGAGCCACCAGGGACGACCCCACCACCACCCCGCCCTTTTAAATGTGAGCAGCAGACAGCATTTTGAAAGCTTGGGATCAAGTCCTGTCTGCAGGACTGAGAAAGGTAGGAAAAGGCCCACCTCAACTGTATGTCTTTAGATGAGGCATCCACAAGGCTTTTTCAACAAAACCCAGACCTCAAGATACACATAGGTCGCCTCCCATTGGGGCACAGGTCACAGACTCCAGGGAATGATCTTCTTTCCAAAAGAACGTTATAAAGAACAAAATTTGAATGCCAGCAGTTTTTGGAGTTCACTGTGGCGAAATACTATACTAATTCAGACATCACTGTGAAGACTGTGGAGAATGGCAGACCTTGGCAAGCCATTTGCATGGTGTTCCTTCTTAAAAAAAATTTTTTTTTTAATTTATTTATGGCTGCTCTAGGTCTTTGTTGTTGCTCATGGGTTTTCTCTAGCTGTGATGAGTGGCGGCTATTCATCATTGTGGTGGTTTCTCTTGTTCTGGAGCACAGGCTCTAGGGCATGTGGACTCAAGTAGTTGCAGCTCACAGGCTCCAGAGCACAGACTCAGTAGCCATGGTGCATGGGTTTGGTTACCCCACAACATGTGGAATCTTCCCCAAGCAGGGATCAAACCCATCTCCCTTGTGTTGGCCAGAGGATTCTTTACCACCGGACCACCAGGGAAATCCCACAGTGTTCCTTATACATTAAGGTTTTTGCTCAGGTGAAACATTAAGGGCATGACATCAGTACTGCCAACAGTGTTGCACCTCTGAAACAGATCTACGTAGACAAAGGAGGTAATTTTCTTTGCCTCTATGGCCCTGCTTTAAAGATGCTCAGTGTTAGTTCTTGCAGGTTATTTTTGCAGTGCCCACAGGAAGTTATCGAGCCCTTTTCACATGATGCATGAAACATGTAATTTGGCTGTGGAGCCTCTTTTCAGTTCAGCTTTACCCCACTTGCCCCACCCCCACTGCTTCCAGGTAGCTCCTCCACCCTAAGGGCTCCACGTTCTGCCCATCAACTTGCATTCCTTCAGGGTCCTGGAGGTTAAAGGCACATTAGATGACAATTGTGCACCCTGTACAAAATCTTTTCTGAAATAAGATAGAATATGAGTGAGTGAATGAATGAATGAATACCAAACAAGTAAATACAATTGCTTATGCTAAGATGTAAACAAAAAAAAGGAAAAAATAAATTAAGGGCAAGAGTAATGATTCTTTCTCTTCCCCGCAAAGCAGAAGCTTTCAAGTGCAACATACTGCTGTCTAAAACTTGCTTCTCTAGCCACACTTGAGCCAAGAGCACAAGGTCAAAGTTAACGTGGCTGTGCTGTGCCCCCCACGCCCCCCCCATACTCCTTGTCCTCAGAGCGCATAGCCCTGCCCCCCGAGCCAGAGCACAGGGTCAGAAATAGCAAACGATGATTGATCAGGTGCCTCCTGTCTTCAGACACAGTCAGCGTTTACTGTCTCTGCGGACCAGACTGTAGAAATAAGCAGACCCATAAAGACCTGCAATTACTATTTCCCCGGAGATATCCCAGATGCTGCTGGGTAGACTGCAACATGGCAGCGCGCTTCCTGCTCCTGATTTATTCCATCCTGGAAGAGCTTTCCTTACATGGGCTTCTCTTTAGAAGTGACTGCTCTTGGCTTTTCAGGAGCTGTTTCAGGTGTTCTTATTCGGCCGCCCTTTCAGTGTCCAGCGGTGCACAGGGCTGTGTCCTGGGGTCTTGCCTTCTCCAGTTCCATTCCCACCCAGAGCTCGCTTCTTCCTTGCCCTCCTTAGGATCTGCTGAGTAGGTTTGGTGGGAGAGAGATGCTGGCTCGAAGGCACTCTCCCACCCTCAACCGGATGTTGCATTTTATTGTGACCTCCAGGGTGTACAGGGATGACTGGGGGCAAGATTACAAGTTTGGGATGGGAGGGCTCTCTTACATTCTTCAAACCAAACCACACTGATCATTCAGTGGTCCACCATGACAGACTCTGAAAAAAAAATGGCCAATTTGCTGAATGGTTCTCACTAGCTGAGCTCTGCAGAATTTGGGGCTGTTAGGTAGCCGGATCTCAGGACCAAACTCTCCTTTAAATACTAAGAGTGCAAGCAGGATGAGGTTGTGTGGGAGCACAATGCTGTCTCTGTTCTCTGTCATCATTCCCTGTTCGAGTTTTCATCTAAATTAACAGTCTCGGGTTAAGAATTCAAAGGGGAAAAGGGCTCTCAAGTCTTGTTTGAAAGGCTTGAAGGCATGTGGAACATCACATAGTTGTAGGCATTTCCCTTGCTGTGTGCAGCGGCGTGAAAGGGAACAAGGTGCTAGAGGGAGCACTTACTGACTTGCTGTAGATGTGGACCAGCATCATCACACTCTGGCCCTGGGGTCACACAGTCTCCTGGGGGTTCCTAAAAAAAAGTTCTTAAAAGAAACTGAAGGCATGGAGAACCCATTCGTTTTGTGTTTTCACTTGTAGGTTCTGACTCGTCTCTCAGTGTCACAGCATGGATGTGGCAAATAGAGTTTCATGGTCTCTGAGGCTTTAAGATTCGCTGTACTTTATCCAAGCTGTGGTTTTCAATTGAGCCAGTATACGAGGAATGATTTGTTTTGTTTGTTTTTGTTTTTGTTTATAGAGTCTGCCAGCAGCAGGGAATATAATTACTTTACAGCATTGTGTTAGTTTCTGCTGTACAATGAAGTGAATCAGCTATATGTATACCTATATCCCCTTCTTCTTGAGCCTCCCACACCACCTCCCACCCCACCAGGTCATCACAGAGCACAGAGCTGAGCTCCCTCTGCTATACAGCAGCTTCCCACTTGCTATCTATTTTACACATGGTGCTGTATATATGTTAGTCATACTCTCAATTCGGCCCACCCTCTCCTTCCTCCTCTGTGTCCACAAGCCAGTTCTAAGGACTTTAAAACTGAAGATAAAGTTCTGTGATTTTCCTTCTCTGAGCCAGAGGAAGTTAGATGTTATTACCAGGTTTAAAATGTGGAAGATGATTGGTTTTGTTCCATGCTCACTGGGCTAAGATGAGAAATAGGTTTAAGGGGCATTAATGAGAGTTTGGTTGGGTGTGAAGAATATTCCTTATAATCAGTGAATAAATGTTGTGTTAGGCCATCGGGGAAGGTGTGGAGCTTTATCACTGGGAATTGAGTCTAGTTTGTGGTGCTAGAGGATTAAGAAAATGACCACTTATGTTCTTGTTCTTTTCCTGTGTATTATTCACTCCACTTTATACTGACTGTCTTCCCAAAGTATCCCATGTGTGCACTCTCAGTCATTTCAGTTGTGTCTGAGTCTTTGCAACCCTGTGGACTGTAGCCCTCCAGGCTCTTCTGTGAGTGGGTTTCTCCAGGCAAGAATACTGGAATGGGTTGCCATTCTCTCTCCTCCAAGGGATCTTCCAGAACCAGGAGTTGAATCCGTGTCTCCTGTGGCTCCTGCTTTGCAGGCAGATTCTTCCCTGGTGGCTCAGAGGTTAAAGCATCTGCCTCCAGTGAGGGAGACCCGGGTTCGATCCCTGGGTCAGGAAGATCCCCTGGAGAAGGAAATGGTAACCCACTCCAGTATTCTTGCCTGGAGAATCCCATGGATGGAGAAGCCTGGTAGGCTACAGTTCACGGGGTCGCAAAGAGTCGGACACGACTGAGCGACTTCACTTCACTTATTTATCTCTGAGCCACTGGGGAAGCCCTCAAAAGTATCCCCACTGGGCCTTAGGGAAACTTCGCCTCACACAAAATGAAGAATCCAGCTAGGCGCTTCTTGCATGGTCAAGAGTTCTTTTTGTCTTTTCCTGAGCACTTTTTCAGTTCAGTTCAGTTGCTCAGTCATATTCAACTCTTTGCAACCCTGTGGACCACAGCACACCAGGTTTCCCTGTCCATCACCAGCTCCTGGAGCTTGCTCAAATTCACGTCCATTGAGTCAGTGATGCCATCCAACCATCTCATCCTCTGTCGTCCCCTTCTCCTCCTGCCCTCCATCTCTCCCAGCATCAGGGTCTTTTCCATGAGTCAGTTCTAACGATCAACTATCTAACCCTTTAGGCAAAGTTAGGAGGTAAATAGGGACAGAAGTGTGTGCTTGTTTTTTAAATCACTTCTTTTTTTCTCTTAAGTACTATAATTTTTTATTGTTTGTTTCTTGGCTGTTCTGGGTCTTGGTTACCGTGTACAGACTTGATTTGCGGGCTCCTCTGCATTTCAGCAGGTGGGCTTCTCATTGCAGTAGTTTCTCTTGTAGAGCACAGGCTCTAGGCATGAGAACTTCAGTAGTTGCTGCTTGCAGACTCTAAAGAGCACAGACTCAGTAGTTGTGGTGCATGGGCTTAGTTGCTCAGCGGCATGTGGGACTTTTCTGGACCTGGGATTGAACCTGTATCTCCTGCATTGGCAAGGTGGACTCCTAACCCCCGGACCACCAGAGAAGTCCCTGGACAGAGGGTTTTAATTTCCACTTTATAGATGAGAAAAGTAAAATTCAAGGATGTCAAGTGATAATTCCACACAGGTTTGAAACTTCAGCATCATTTTTGTGTTTCTTCCACATATGACCCATCACCAAATTCTGCTAAATTTCCCCTTGTAATGTTATCTGCACCTGACGCTTTCTCTCCACATCGACTGTCCCCCTTTAAGGCTATCATCGTGCCATGCCTGGACCATTATATTGGTTTCTTGCATTCCCTTTCAGAGGCCAGTTTTGCCTCCTCCTTGTTGCCTTCCCTGAGTTTTGGAATCTTGGGAATATGAATCCACCTTTGTTCACTTGACGGTTACATGTGTTGCAGGCAGAGAGCTGAGGAGGCACTGGAATGCTTGTGGTAGGAAATGTTTCTCAGAGATTTGCTAACATGCCGTACCCCTTGTACCTTGATACTAACTCACAACAGTGCTCAGTATTGGCTTCTGGTCTATGGACCTCCTTTATGTTAGACACACAGTTGCATGAATCTATATTTCTCCCCCCAGGGTTACACAGTCATTAAATGTCAGGTCACAGAAGTCAGGGAAAGCTCAAACTGAAATGTTTTGTTTTCCCGGAATGAGGATTCACTGATTTTGCTGCGGACTGGGGATTGAGGCAACCTGTTCATACCTGTGATTTCATGGTCACGTTTCACAAAAACTACAAGTCATTTTTAGCCTCTTAGTTACATCTAAAATTTTAAAACCTATCATGTTAATGTATATCAGTTAGAATGATAATACTGCCTGCTTTATTACTCACATTTTCATGGTTTGAAGTAATTGCATTCCATCCTGTTTGGTTTCCCTCATGCCCCCTTCTCCAGTTGGGTTGTACGTCTCTCAGTGACAAAGACTTGTGCTTGTTTATGTGTTCAGGTACTAACAAGACATTAGTAAGTGCCCATCATGTGGAAAGCCCTGTCATACCTGTGGTCCTAGAGGAGTTGTGTTGCTTGATATCAGTGATGCGCCAGGCCAGAGAGGTGATGGCATTGGGACTAAAGGGGCTTCTGCTCCCAGCTCCCACCTGTGTCTACGCCACTGCACTGCTTCCAAGTAAACATGTTGACCGAGAGATCAACGTGTGTGCAGTTATTTGATCTGTAGATCGAGGTGCAGGTAAGTCCGATTTCCAGTGGGTAGAGCCTCTCTGCCCTCCCATCTCTGTTCTTCCTTTCCACACGAGGAAGTGGTTAGAGGCTTTGCAGTGTGCACTGCTCTGTGATTCTGTACTCATCGGCTCTTCTTGAGAGATGCTTGTCCATTAGCTTTGACTTCCTTTTGTCAGGCTCTCTAACCCCTTCCAGTAATGGAATTAACGAAGCCTTTCTCTTGATTTTAGAAAAATAAGCAGAGGCTTGGGAGAGGCATCACTCTGACATGCTCTCTGTGTACACAATGGAGTCTCTCGTATGGCCTCTGCCTCTCAAAGACTTGTGTTCTGTTTGGTCAGAGGTTACCAGGGTGTCTCCTGTGTATTTACGTGGATTCCATTGTGAGTCTCCAGATCCCATGCTGTAAGGACGTCCACCCTTACTACCCTTGATAGACGCAGGAAAATTATTTCCTGGTGACAATCAGGTGCTTGTAAGAGCCAGTCTTTCAGAGAGGACTCTACCGTCAAAAGATCTAATCGTCCAAATGACAGATACACATGGCTGGTTTCCCTCTTTACGCCATCTTGATTGAGATGAGAGGAGTGTGCTTCTGGCCTTGGCAATGGAGAAATCTGTGGGAACAACATCCTCAGGGAATAGCTTTTCTCTGCTAAGTATGACAAGTATGGCAAATGCACGCAGAGCTGAGATCTCTTGGCTGCAAGGCCAAGGGCCTGCGTCCCTGCTCCAGAAGACAGGCCCTCTTCCTGTAGGAGTGCTTCACCCTGGGGCAGGCAGGATTTATTTACTTTCTGTCATTCGGCCTGGAATGTTGCATATCGCCCTTTCACAGACACCAGGCTGTGGCTTCCACAGCAGGAGTCACTTTTGGAAACAGAAGGAGGTAGACGACATTTTCATATTCGGACACTGAGAGTGCCACGGTGCTGGGGTTTCATCACTTGCTTGGCTCCTGCCTTGTCATGGGAACAGAGGGGCTGCCTGACCAGGGAGTCAGTTTTGAGGGTGAGGTCCTGAAAAGGAGGCTGGGCACACTTCTGTTCTCAGGCATGAGCTCCTATACGCTGAGACCTCAGCCATCTCTAAGTGCACAGAGGACCTTCCCACTGGCCCAAAGCTCAGAAACAGTCCACCATCCTGCCTCCTCTGCATCTGTCACCATCCCTGGGACAAATGGGGATGTTGTTGGGAATTCTCTCTGAAGAGTCATTCTCAGACAGAACCACAGAAATAGGAAGCGGGTTAGTGGCTGCCAGGGAGTTAGAGGAGGAGAAATCAGGAGTCACTGTCTTCCCCGATGGCTCAGCAGGTAAAGAATCAGCCTGCAGTGAAGGAGACACAGAAGACATAGGCTCCATCCCTGGGTCGGGAAGATCCCCTGAAGGAGGGCATGGCAACCCACTCCAGTATTCTTGCCTGGAGAATCTCACAAAGGAGGCTGGTGGACAATAGTCCAAAGGGTAACAAAAAGTCAGACATGACTGAGTGACTACTCAGTGTACACACACACACATACACACACACACACACACAGTAAACAGATTTGGGGTTTCTTTGGGGATGGTAGATGTATTCTGGGATTAGACAGCGATGATGGTTGTGCAACATTGTAAATATACATATATTTTTTTAATCCACTGATTTGTCCTGGATAAGATGGAAAATTTTATGTTATATGAATTTTATCTCAAAAAAATAGAAATAGAATTTTAAAACTAAAATATTCAATATATTCAATAAATATTCAATATTATCCTCAGAAGGAATCATCCTAATAACACCCTTCCTTACTTCTCACATTCATCCCAATTCTCACGTTCTATTGCTCATGCTTATTTCAAGATATGTCACATACCTGGGCTTCCCTGGTGGCTCAGACAGTAAAGAATCTGCCTGTAATGCAGGTGGTCCAGGTTTGATCCCTGGGTCAGGAAAATACCCTGGAGGAGGGACTGAACACTCCAGTATTCTTGCCTGGAGAATTTCATGGACAGAGGAGCCTGGCAGGCTATAGTCCATGGGGTCACAAAGAGTCGGATTCAACTGAGCGACTAACACACATGTCACATACCTATATTACATGTTTGTTTTTATTTAGTGTGATCCTATGGAATGCCTATCTGACGAAAAGTAATCAAGTTATAAGGCCTTTTAGTGGCTCAGATGTGTTTGTTGTTGCCCCGTCTGTTGGAAAGTGTGCCAGCTTAATAGGGAAACAGAGAAACGTACCCTCATTCTTCCTGCTTCTGCTCTGAGCACTTGATTCTGTATATAAAATTCTTATAAATACACATATCAACAGAGTTCTTGATATTTTGCCCAGTATATGAGAAGGAATAAAACCTTTCTTGAAATGCACACAGAATAAAATGCAAAAACAGAAGAAAGAAATCCCAGGAACACAGATGACAAACACGAGGATATTTGCCTTTTGCTCTGCCGCATCCTGAGATGACTATAAGTGGGACTTATAGATGCAAATTTTATCTAAATTAAAATATTTTTTTCACATTAAAGCTCCAGTATTTACCTAGGCCATGATGCTTTTTAAATGAATGAAGTTTACTTTTCCCCTAGAATCAGTTCTTTCTGTATCATCCTTTAGCCTCGTTTTCCTTTCAAGTTATTTGATATCTCCCTGACCCCTCCCCATGCAAAGGTTTGTTCTTGCTTATTGAAAAGTGGCTTTAAAACAAAAAAAAGAATCAATTGACATGCTTTGGTTTGGGGTCAATTTTATGTCAAACCGCCATAGTTCTTAGAGATCATTTAATTTGAGTAAGTATCCAAACAAGTAGGGGCTGAGGCTGGGGAGATGCCCCTGAAGCATCAGAGCAGGGGCCTGGGTGGACAATGTGGGTGGCGGGCAGGCTGGGCGCCTCACTCCCAGCTGTCCTGCTTTAGGGTTAGGGTCTCCCAGCTGAGGTTTTGAGGGTCAGGCTGCTTTGTGGCCTACTTTTTACCTCTCTTTGTTTGGTGGTAGGGTCCTCAACTTCTCTAGCCTTAGTTTCTCTGGTGCCGAAGGCCTGGGGAGGAACTGTCTACACCAGCACCGTGGGCTTGGGAAGGCTGGGGGAGGGTAAGGGAGGCTGCCGTTGCTCCAAACATGCCTTTCCCTAGTTCTTGCCCATCACCATCCTCCTTTTCAAAGAAGAGTAATGATGGGACTTCCTTGGTGGTCCAGTGGCTAAGACTTCGTGCTCCCAATTCAGGGGACCCAAGTTGGATCCCTGGTTAGGAAACTAGATTCCAAATGCCACAACTAAGACCCAGCACAACCAAATACATACAATTTTAAAAGGGTGATGGGCTTCCCAGGTGGCTCTGATAGTAAAAAATCTGCCTGAGACCCAGGTTCGATCCCTGGCTTGGGAAGATCCCCTGGAGGAGGGCATGGCAACCTACCCCAGTATTCTTGCCTGGAGAATCCCATGGACAGAGGAGCCTGGCGCTCTGCAGTCCATAGGGTCGCAAACAGTCAGACACAACTGAGAGATTAACACACATAGTTGGGAAGATTATCTTTCCTGTATCTTTTTGAAAGTATAAAGTAAACATAAAGCAAGTGTCCTCACTGACACGCCTTTGCTCCAGACATGTCAGGTTCCTGGAGTGGGTGACTGTGCTACCTGCCCCCCCAAAACTGCTGCCTTCTCTAACTCCCTCCTGAGAGGGTGACTTTGTTCATGTCACAGGGCTTCCGTCATGTGGGTAAGGATGTCGGGGAAATGAAGATTTAAAATCTGTAACGTTATTAGCTCTGTCAATACAATAATTTAATAAATGTTCCCAGGAGGAAAACAGGCATTGACAGAGACTACCTCTTCTCTCAGTTTTCTTTCTGTGTGACATTTTCCCTGCATTATGGGAAGGAGACCTTTGTGGAGGAGAGTCTAGGGCCTGAACTCTTTCTTGCCACCCCTCACGCCCCTTCCTTCGCCTTGCCTGGGGCCTTTCATGACCTGGAGCTGAGGGAGCATCCTCCACGCACATCTGGTCACCTCCACGCAGTGGGGAGGGTCAGGATGGTGCTCACCTTCTCAGAGTCAGTCTTTTCAGGCTCAGATATTTGAAGAGTCCAGTTGGCTATGACTTGCCGCATTTTCTTCAGTCTGAACATTAGAAAATAAAATATAAAAGTTCACCCTCAAGAATCTGGTGAAGAATTCCCTGGTGAAGAACCTCCTGCCTATGCAGGAGACATGGGTTTGATCTCTGGTCGGGGAGGATCCCACATGCCACAGAGCAACTAAAACCATGTGCCACAACAATTGAACCTGTGCTCCAGAGCCTGGGAGCTGCAACCGCCGAAGCCCGCATGCCCCAGAGGCCATGCTCCACAACAAGAGAGGCCAGTGGGACAAGAAGCCTGTGCGCCACAACTAGAGAGGAGCCCCGGCTTGCTGCAACTCGAGAAAAAGCCCACACCAGCAATGAAGACCCAGCACAGACAAAAATAAACAAATACAACTTTTGAAAAATAATTCACCCTCAGAAGCACCTGTGGTTTTAAATATCTCTTAGTTGTGTCCAACTCTGGGCGACCCCATGGACTATAGCCTGCTGGACTCCTCTGTCCATGGGATTCTCCAGGCAAGAGTACTGGAGTGGGTTGCCATTCCCTTCTCCAGGGGATCTTCCTAACTCAGAGATCAAACCCTGGTCTCCTGCACTGCAAGCAGATTCTTTCCCCTTTGAGCCACCATGGATGTCCTAGAATAGTCATATGCATAGAGTCAGAAAGTACCTTGGTAGATGCCAGGGTTCGGGGATGGGAGGGGGTTTTGGTTTCATAAAGTGAAAACCTCAAGAGATGAATAATGGCGAGAATTTCACAACAGTGTAAATGTACTTAATGCTACTGAACTGTACAATTAAATATAGCTAAAATAGTATGTTTTATACTATAGTGACTTTTACCGCAATAAAAACACGTTAAAAAAAAAATTCAGCCTCAGAAACTCATAAGCACAGGTTATCACTGAGGAGACCAGACGGATGTTTCTAGGTAACCCAGACCTTCCTTGAAAACAAGCCTGGAGCTTCCAGGCACCCATCTCTATGTGGAGTGTCAATTGCTGTCATTGCTGGAGTTTTTTCTCCATCCTAAGACTTTTCCTTGTTCCTTGGCTCCCCCATCCTCCCAGTAATTATATTTATTGTCAGCTGTCTTTGTGGGGATTTAGTGACATTTTTCTGAATCCCTGCAAAAGGACCGGTGATGTTGGCCTTCGTGCGTGTGACAGCCGGACGGGAGAAGTGCCCTGAGCTACCAGCATGAGCTGAGTGTCGCTGTGTCGTGGCCAGCTCTGAGCCGGCACCTCGAATGTCTGGGCATCAGGTAGCTTTCCCTGGGGCCTTCTCAGGTGTTTTCTGCTGTGTTTCATTGATTTTATGGCTAACATTTCTTCAGGGCTTGGGAAAGGGGGTACTTTACTGCAACTCCTCTGAAAAACCATTTCCACATGAATCACCTCTGGCCTTTTCTGTTTGGCACATTGTTTAGACAAAGAGGAGTTTGTACGTATCACTTCCCACCAGACTCTCCTAAGTGGAAGCCTGGGATTTGGAACCTGGGATTTTTTTTTTTTTCCTGCCCTCTAAATGATTGCCTTGTTGGCTAGGTTGTTGACACAACGCAGTTTCTTACAATTTTATAGCCTAAGGGACTGCCTTAGCTACAGGCCACATTCACTTATTATATTATTGATATGAGCTACCATATTTCTACCTATATATTTCAGGGGATTAATTTTACTTCTCAGCATCATTTATGAGGTGATTCACATCTAAATTTAATGTAAGAGTATTTACTTCCCCAAATACTTCATCTACACTGCAGAATTTTGTCTCCAAAAGTGTTTTTTTTTTTTTTTTTTTTAGATGATCTAATCAAAACCTCTCATTTTACAAATGAGAAAACAGAACTCTAAAGCAAGGTTTCTTCCGAGCAGCCCTATGGTATTTATTGCACTGGTGTGCTCAGTCGTGTCTGACTCTTTGCAGACCCCATGGACTGTAGCCCACAGACTCCTCTGTCCATGGACTTCTCCAGGCAAGAATACTGGAATGGGTTGCCGTGGGTCTTCCGACCCAGGGGTCGAACCTGAGTCTCCAACATTGCAGGTAGATTCTCTACGCTCTGAGCCACCAGGGAAGACCTCTTGGGGGCTGGCTAATTCTGGATTGTAGGAGGCTGCCTGGTGCACTGTGAGGTGTGTAGAGCATCCCTGACAGCTCCCCTTCAGATGCTGAATGTGTGCGTGCACAGTTGCTCAATTGTGTCCACCTGTTTGCAACCCCATGGACTATAACCCTCCGGGCTTCTCTGTCCATGGGATTTCCCAAGCAATAATACTGGAGTGGGTAGCCATTCCCTTCTCCCAGGGATCTTCCCAACCCAGGGATCGAACCTGAATCTCCTACATCTACTGCAGTGGCAGCTGGATTCTTTACTGCTGAGCTACCAAGGAAGCCCACTCAGATGCCGACAACACTCCCCAGATGAACACGGCCCCAGAGGTTGCCAAATGTTCCCTGGTCAAGAACCACTGTTCTGGAGGTAAATGCACAGTTGGGTTGTGACAGAGTCAAGAGTAAGGACCAGGTGTCCTGACTGCAGGTCCACTCTATCCAGACTGGACAACAGAATTAAGTTCTGTGCGGAGCTCAAGGTCATGGTCATAAGAGCTTCCCCAGTTCTCCAGGGAAAGAGGAGGGTTCAGGAGGCTAAGGAAGCAGGAGCAAAGAAGAGTTTGACGAATTCTGGGCAGATGTGTTCTCTTTACTCAGTGTCCCAGCTGCTAATAGAACCGGACCCAGTGGCTCATTGACTCAACTCTTGTGGATGAACTTCTACTGGACAGTATGTCTTAGAAAATCATAAGATGGGTGTCCAGTGAGAACAGAATTAGGGGAGAGAATACTAGAGGCAGAGGAATGTCTCTCCTGCCCATACACACATCCAGAGCCTGGGGCCAGCCCAGGGGAAGAGGCCCCCTGAGCGTCACACCGTAGACCCCCGTGCATTCCCAACCAGGTGGGTGGCATCTGGGCCCTGGCCTCCATCCTCTGGTGGAAGTCCTGACTCACACAGTTTCTTTGGCATTTTTCCCTAAGCTCTAACAAGCATCCAGTTTCTACGGATCTCCATTCTTTTCCTTTAAATCTGTGTCACTTTTCTCTCCTGGCCATGAACTTAGAGAACACAGATAGCACTGTGAGGCTTGTGGCAGCTAGTGCCTGCCCTGGAGTATTTCTGATGGAGGCAGAGAGTGTGATCACCAGGGAGGGAATTCATAGGTGAGAGATCAGAAGTTTTCTTGCTGCCTGATTCTGGGACCTATTAGGAACCTGGCTTCCACTGTGAAAAGATAAGAAAACTCTATTGTCAGGGCTCTGGATCCTAAGCCTCTAGCTTTCTTGTTCCAGGCTCTGTCCTTGGCTCACTGGGCTCCTTGCAGCTGGTTTGAGATGACTTTCCTCTAAAAACAAGACTTCTTTAGGTGGCTGTGCCTACAGGCAAATTGAAAATCCACTCAACTCACTGAGACTTTTGTTTAGATGATGCTAGAAATGCCAACATAGAAACAGAACTTTTGCTTGAAATTACTTTTGGGGTAGTTAAATAGGCTCAAAGAGCAGAGTCAATGAACTGAAGGAAAATAGGTTCTGTTACACTACCAGAAATTGTGGCTTTCTTCTCATAAATCATTGCTTTCTAAACTTTTCCTGTCCTGGTTCTTTTTTTTTTTTTTCATTCTTTGAATGAACAGTAGGGCATTCTCTGTGTTTCTGAATTATTCCCTTCCCAGCCACCTGGTCATAATCCAAAGGAAAAAAAACAAACCAGACTGATTCAGTGAGCTGTATTTCACTGCCCTTGGCATGTGGACCACAGTGCTCCATTTTCCACCAAATAAAGGAGGAACATTCTGGAACCTTTGCACAAAGAAAAAAAAAATCCATGTTTATCTCTACATTTGAAGTTTCCTAAGGGGAAAATAGCAGCAAATCAAATAAAAAGGAGCCTCAGTTTTCACTAATACCAGTCTGTGTTTGTGTCTCATCCTGCTCAGTGAGGACACTGTGTGATTAGGGGAAGCATTTGCTCTCTCCGCCATGTTTCTCCATCTGTAGAATGGGGATGAGAGCTGTAGCAACTGTCATGACAGTGATGCTCTGGGCACAAGTGTGCACCAGTGGGGAAGGGTGTCATAGCATAGAAAGCCCTCAGCACACCCAGTATTTAACATTAAGTGGCCTCTTCCAGGGTTTCCCCGGTAGTTCAGTGGTAAGGAATTGCCTGCCCTGCGTGAGATGAAGGTTTAATCCCTGGGTCAGGAAGTTCCCCTAGAAAAGGAAATGGCAACCCACTGCAGTATTCTTACCTGGGAAATCCCATAGACAGAGGAGCCTGGTGGGCTACAATCCATGGGGTGGCAAAGAGTCGGATACGACTTAGCGATGGAGCACACGCACAGCCTCTTCCCACTCTATGACTTATAAATGTCAAAACTAGAGTCTTCTCTCTCCTCCCCTTTCTCAAAGAGCAGCCGTTGCCTGCAAACTGAGGGAAAAAAAGATACCACCTGAGCAATCAAGTATATCAGCAGGATCCTACCAGGAAAACAGTGTCACACTCAAATAGGTTATTTTGAGAAGGCTGTAATAGAGGGATTGTTTACAGAAGTATAGATCATTTGCAGAAAACTAGAAAAGCTAATACAGTAGCCCAGGGATAGTAACAGCAGAGTGCCCACATCCCTGGTCTGAAATAACTAAGAGAGAGAGCAGCTTTCAGAGTCAAAGAATAGGAAGGGTAAAGGGGTTTCCCGACATGCCCTCCTCCCTTTGGAATGTGAGAGCATCTATGGATGTGGTCCAGGCAGGCTGCCTCCCTGGCACAGAGCAGGATGGGGAAGGGTGAAGAGTGCATCTGGAGGGCAGAGAGGAAAATTGGCCCAGCATGGATCGGAATAACTCCTTCAAAATAGCCCTCCTCACTCCTGGAGACTGAAAGGCTTCTACTCGCGCCACCCCTCCTTGTCCCTGGCTGGATGTGGCTCACACCTCTCACCCACTGTCTCACTTGTCATTTTCTATCCTGTGTGTTGCCCTCATTTCTTTTTCTGTCAATACTGTGATAACGGTCGGGAAAACTAAAGGCTATTTCAGATCATCTCTTTTGCTGTTAACAGCGTGAGGTTTCTTCTGCCAGTAGAGTGATACAGACCTAGGATGGAAGGTGAGAGTTACTCTGTGCTTCTTGCATTCATTTTACTCAATACAGACCATCTTTCTCAATTGCCATCGCTTGACCAGTTTCTGAGTATGTGGTACACAAGGGCATAGCAACAGCTTTGGCCCACTCACCAGCCAGGTGGCTACAATGTGGATTCCACACTGCACGCCCTTTGGATGTCAACCCTTTTTGACTTCTTGTGTGCATTTAGAAGATTATTTCTTTAGATATATTGTCAGTACCCAAGAGACGTACAGGAGTTGATGCTACCTGGAAACTACGAGGTTCTCGACCTCTAGTTTTATCCCAAGTTCAAACCCAGAACTATTGATGAGAGCTTTGCCCTTGGTCAGAATAGCATTGAGTTTTGTTGCAAATACATTAGTGAGCATTATAATGAGATAGGCAGATGTGTGTGTTTTGAAGACTGGGGTCAGTTTCCTTCTGTGAGCCATCCATTTTCCTGCCTTGACCTAAATTCAGATAGCTGACTGGGGTTTCAGTCCTAGGGGTCTTCACTTCCTCTAAAGTCCACAACCACTGACTTATTAACACCTCATTTCCAGGTAGAAAGCTATTAAATGAGAGGCAAGAAGCATGGACTCTGTACTGAGTTTACTCTATCTAACTGTTGAACTTGTGTACGTCACTGCACCTCTTTGCTTTTCACAAATTCTTATGTATTTACTTATGGCTGAGCTGAGCCTGCATTGCTCTTAGCGGGCTTTCACTAGTTGCAGTGAGCAGGGTCTCCTCTCTAGCTGTGATGTCCAGGCTTCTCATTGCAGTGGCCTCTCTTGTTGCAGAGCACAGGCTCTAGGGGACGTGGGCCTCAGTAGTTGCAGCACACAGGCTCAGTAGTTGTAGCACATGGACTTAGTTGCCCCGCAGCATGTGGCATCTTCCTGAACTAGACATCAAACCTGTGTCCCCTGCATTGGCAGGCAGATTCCTCACCAGTGGACCACCAGGGAAGTCCCACTTTTTGTCTTCGGATCTCAGCTATTTTACCTGTAAATACAGTAAGCATGCAATGACAGATACTCTCTGGGTGAGCAATGTGGAATAACTTAGCCATTTTACTAGCTCTGGATGTTAACTGTTACACCCAGGCAAACAATGAGACTTGAGCAAAGGTCTTTATGGCCTTTGGAAGTCAGATCTATTGGAAGGAAGAAGGGTACTAAACTTAACTTCACCATTGAACCATCTCTAGTCCTGCCGATGTGTCTGCAGAGTGGTCAGCAGATTCCTCTAATGCAGAACTGTAGGGGCTGAGTTTCCAGGGAGTCCACCAAGGGGGTCTTTGTGTTCCTCAACCTGTCCATAAATTACAGAGTACAGATTTGAGTAATAAAGCAGAACAGGTTCAAAGGACTTGTTACAATCTATCAAGTCAATAACTAACAATTTTAGAAAATCCCTGAATACAAATTTATGCAGTTTTGAGCTATTTTACAACTTATCAGACCATTAATCTAAGATTTAAAAGTCCCTTAATATACTTAATCATAGCTTGTGCTTTTTCAAAGTTCTGAAATACGTTTCAGCATGCTGAACCACGGCAGCACAAGGGGAAAAAAAAATGACTTTAGGGAGTTCCACAAAACCTGCCAAAAAAAAAGCGAATATAAATATACTCAGTGTGAGGTCTCTTTTGTATACAGTTTACGTATTCTAGGTTGGACTTGATCTAAAGGGCTTGTATTAGTTCTCTCACCGTATCTGCCCAGTGAGACTGTTGTGGTGGAGAGAGGACAGTGTACCTGACCTCCACCCAGAGCTGGGTTTGAATCCCGTTTCTGTTTCTTACTTTCTGTGAGAGCTCAGGGAAGCCATTCTGTGCTGTTGAACCTATTTCTTCTATGACAGTAAAAGGCCTACCTTAATAGAGTAGCTGGGAAGTTTAGCAAAGAGCATGGCAAAGTGAAGTCCTCAGGAGTCCACCATCCCTTAAGATGTTTGTGAGACTTCTCTGGCTGTCCAACGGTTGAGAATCTGCCTTGTAATGCAGGGGGTGGGGGTTTGATCCCTGGTCTGGGAACTAAGATCCCACATGCTGCAGGGCAACTAAGCCCACACCACAGCTAGAAAGTCCATGTCCTGCAACAAAAATCCTGTATGATTCAATGAAGATTCTCAAGCGCCACAACTGAGACCTGATGCAAATAAATTTTAAAAAGAGAGAGAGATGCTTGTTAAATTGAAACCATGTGCAAGAGCTGACACTGAGCAAAAGTGTCAACAGCATTCTCCACCACCACCTTCCAAACAACCCGACACGCCTCCGCTGTCCTTCAGAGAAGCCAGCATTTGAAATGCACTTATCTCCATGCATGCCTGCGTGCTAAGTCGCTTCAGTCCTGCCCAGCTCTTTGCAACCCTATGAAATGTAGCCCACTGGGCTCCTCTGTCCATGAGATCCTCCAGACAAGAATACTGGAGTGGGTTGCCATGCCTTCCTTCAGGGAATCTTCCCAACCCAGGGGTGGAACCCTTGTCTCTTAGATCTCTTGTCCTTTACTACTAGCACCACCTGGGAAGCCCCACTTACCTCCTTATCTTCTGTAAATTCAGACACAACCCCTACCTCACCTTCAGTTTAACTACCACCACCTACCCACCCTCTAGAAATATAAGAAGAAAAAGTTTAGAATCTGGGTGGGTTGCTTTAAAAACATTTCCAAACCCTGATGATCTAGTTTGTCATTATTATTAATAGAATGATCTTCCTCCTCCTTCCTATCTCTTTCATTTCCCTCTGTGCCTGCATCCAGAACCTTCCTAGGAGAGATTCCATTTGCAAATTACTTCCATCTCTACTTTCTAAATCTCAGATTAAGACTTTACTGATCCTGTAGAACTGAGCTCCAAATGGGTAAAAGACACCATCAGTGATATTGGGAATGTGAAGATAAATAAGATGCAGGCTCTCCTTCAAGGCACCCATAGTCTTACAAATGTGAAAATGAATTTTTTTTTGCGTGGAGCATAACTGCCATGTGTAACTGCCAGATCTGGGTACTAGCCCCTGGACTCAGCCAGCCCAGTTGCAGGTCTCTCCTTAGCTGCCACTATCATGACCCCACCCAGACACCTCTATCCCAGACTCAATCTTCTGGGGGAAATTCATCATAGTCTTGTTTACTCCATTTTTATAGATGAATGTTTTTTGTCATGCATGAGAGTTTATTAAATCAGTTCATTCTGAGTAGAGTTCACCAGAGCTTTGTCTCATGTTGCTCGAGGGCCCTTTACCATCTGGCCTGTGTTGCAGGTAGATAGTATCATAATACGATTTTCTGGTACCTAAATGGGATTCAAGTTGGATCTGGGTTATATCATCATCCTCACGTTTGGGTGTCAAAGCTAGACAAACTGGCTGGAAAGTTGCCGGCTTTCAACTGCCCAACAAAGCAGCATTTGCATTTCCTCTGCCTACCCAGTGAGTGTTAAATGTTTCTAGTGACTGGTTTATTCTGAAACGTTTCCATTAAATTCAAGCATCGTTCTGGAATGATGGCCGAGAGCAAAGGATCCTTCCCTGGTGAAATGATCCCAAATCTCCTGATTTTAATAACTGTTTTCCACGTGAAATAAATATTGGCCATTCTACCCAACCACGCATGCTTATTGATGCTGGAAATTGTTCCGTGAAAGTGTTAAAGATTAATCTCAAATATGCCCACTTGTCCACACTCGTGCCCCTGGAGTTGCACACCTTGCAGGACCAGGACCACGTTCTCCAGGAGGAAAAATGGTCTCAGGACAATTGCTGACTTCCTTTAATGTTGATTTCCTAATGAGTATACTTTTTTAACACTTATTTTTGGCTGTGGTGTGTCTTCATTGATGCATGTGGGCTTTCTCTAGTTGCGGTGAGCAGGGGCTACTCTTCAGTGGCTATGAGGCAGCTTCTCTTGTTGCAGAGCACAGACTCTAGGGCCTGTGGCCTTCAGTAGTTATGGCTCCCCGGCTCTAGAGCACAGGCTTAGTCGTCCTGAGACATGTGGGATCTTCATCTTCTTGACCAAGGAAAAGACCCTGATGCTGGGAGAGACTGAGGGCAAGAGGATGAGACTGTTGGATGGCATCACTGACTCGATGGGCATGAGTTTGTGCAAACTCTGGGAGACAGTGAATGACAGGGAAGCCTAGCGTGCTGCACTTGATAGGGTCACAAAGAGTCAGACACAGCTTAGCGACTGAATAACAAAATATGCATGATCCCCAGCAGAGGAGCCAAGACTGAGAATTCTCCTCCGCTGGGGAGAAAAGAGATGTTCCTCTGTCAGGTAGCACCCCAACTACCGCCAGCATAGTTTGTTCCACGGTTACGAGGAGTCTAGGTCCTGGGGATTTATGTATAGCTACCGTACAACAAGTGTTCTGTTCTTGAGAGTTCTGAAGCAGATCTGTCTTGCTCTTTCCTTCAATGAAAATGTTTTGGCATACTTTGCTTTCCTAGGTAAAGAGTGTGGCTTGCTCATTGGCATTTTAATAAATATTTATTTGTTGGTTGACTGGCTCATCATTCTCCTTGTCAGGTCATGTGGCTGCTTTTGGTACCAAGTTCACTCGCATACAGCAGACTTCTAACTCTGCAGAGTTGTCAGCTACACAAGTCCCACAGTAGACTCATTGACTCAGCATGTCTAAAATGCTATGCTATGAAAGTGCTAGTTGCACACACACTCTCATCTTTAACTTTGTAACAGCCCAAGTTGAAAGAAAGTTGGGGGTATTGTCAGCACTGGTTTATGGATGGAGAAATCGTGACCCCGAAGCTGCTCTATGCAGAATGATGGGAACCTCCCGTTACTTTCCTTCTTTGCCCTTTCATTCAGGGGTCCTCAACCTCTGGGATCTAATGCCTGCTGATCTGAGGTGTTGTCGTTGAGTCTCTAAGTTGTGTCTCACTCTTTTGCAACCCCATGGACTTTATGCTGCCAGGCTCTTCTGTCCATGGGATTTCCCAGGCAGGAATACTGGAGTGGGTTGTCATTTCCCTTCTTCAGGGGATCTTCCCAACCCAAGAATCGAACCCATCTCCTGCATTGGCTGGCAGATTCTTTATCAGTGAGCCACCTGGGAAGCAACTGATGTAATAATAATAGAAATCAAGTGCACAGAAAATGTAATTTGCTTGAATCATCCCCCAACCATATGCCCTACCAGCCCATGAAGAAAATTATCTTCCATGAAACTAGTCCCTGGTGCCAGAAAGGTTGGGGACCACTGGTTTAATGTCTCCCCATTTTCCAAGTTAAGTACAGAGTTTTTAATTTGGAAGGCAAGTCTCTACACAATCTGACATCCAGTTACTTTTCCAGTCTAATTTCTTATCCCTCCTCCACCCTAAGGAATATCAGAGTAAAGTCATGAAGCAATACTCATTGAGCCCTTGCCCTGTGCCAGGCTCTTTGCTGAGAGTTTCACGTGCATCAGCTCATGTAATCCTCTTAACAACTTCCATGCGGTGTAGGCATTATTTCCACCTCCACTTTATAGTTGAGGAAACTGAGGTACAGGGAGGTTGAGAAACTCAACTCAAGGCCCCATGGCTACTTGCAGGTTCACAGACCCCAGTTGGCCTCTGCCTGCCTGCTCACTCTGCCCAGGCACCCGTGCCCTGCCTTAGGTGCCCGGCTGACCCTGACTCCTCTCACTGATCATCACCTTCCTGAAACCTTTCCTAGCCCCACTCCCCTAGTGGAAATGTCCCCTCCCACCTGGACCCTCACTGTACCCCAGTATAGAGCTCTTTTGTACCATGTGTTACACTTTTTATCTCACCTGATACTCTAAGTTCCTTGAAGACAACATCTGCTCTGTAAGTTCTCTGTAAACACAGAGCCTGGCATGGTACCCTGGTTCAGATTGAGAGATGCCCCACAGATGCCGAAGGAATGAATGGATGAAGCTTCCTTGATTCCTGCTCTGGGTGTTTACCCACTCAACTAGTTGGGGGAGTGGCCAGGAGTCTGGGAGAGTCACTGGCCATTGTTTGTCAATCCACATCCCTTGGGCAAGTTTCTTCTAGCCTGAGGTTTCTAAGTCTAAACAAGATGAACTGGGTACCATGGTCTGATGAGAAACAGCCGCTCAGGCTCTTTGAAAAGACAAGGAGGGCGATTCATGTGTTCACCTGGAAGGCAAGAGAAAACACTCGTTATAAGCTGGAGCCCAGGAACAAAGTTCCATGATGGGGACACTTCCCAGTAACGGAGCCCAGTGGCAGTCTCCATTCTGCAGAGCCATGATCAAGCCTCCTCATGCATTCTGATCTTTGAGGAAAGCTGATTCCACGTGATATAAAAGGGGCCTGTCAAGGGTATTTGTGTGGGACCTAAGCAAAGTTCGCTCTCACAGTTTGGCAAGCTGGAGCTGCATGCCATCCATCCCAACACATGATAAATGATTCTGACATTTGCTTCAGACACGGCATGCTAGGAGGGCTTTTAAATTCTCAAATGCAGTAGTACACCTTATTGATCAAGCGCCTTGCATTAAAGGTTTCCAAGCCTCTCAGCTACTGGGAGAATTCCCCCCCTCCCAGGTCCTCTCCCTAGCTCCAGCCTTCCAGGCAAAGAGGATTATCATTGTTGGATTATGGGTGCATGCGTGCATGCTCAGTCACGTCAGTCATGTTCTACCTGATGGACTGCAGCCCATCGGGCTCCTCAGGCCATGGGATTCTCCAGGAAGAATACTGGACTGGATTGCCATTCCCTTCTCCAGGGGATAGTCCCTACCCAGGGATTGAAACTTTGTCTCCTGTATTGCAGTCAGGTTCTTTACTGCTCAGCCAGTGGGGAAGCTAGCAATTCACTCCAGGACTATTGCCTGGAAAATCCCATGGGCAGAGTAGCCTGGTAGGCTACAGCCCATGGGGTTGCAAAGAGTCGGACACAACTGAGCAACTTCACTTCACCTCACCTTAATTTGACAGTTTTTCTTTTTCAGTTCTTACCATAAGCACACAGAAGACTGCAGTTAGGTAAATCTCACATTTATTTGGTAAGTCTCTCCCTCAACTCGATCTGATTCTTCACACAGACGTTTTAAGAAAGTAAAGAGAATACATGTCTTGCAAATAATCCTCCATATTAGAATTCACCCTTCTGCTTTGAACTTGTGTCTTGCTGCCAGCGAGGGCCTCCCTGCCGAGATCCAGTCAGTGAAGGGAATTGGAGGTGGTCAGCGGTTTGCCTCTGACTAGAGGTGGCCGGAGCTTTTCATTAGCATTTGCTCCTTTACTCCCCGCTGGACTTCACTCAACCCTGCCTCTTATCAGCATGCCCTTTACCTCAGGGGCTGCCCAGGTTTATCAGATCCCATCTAGTTCTTCCAACCAGCAGGCAGCTTTGAACTTCAGGCTCTTTGGAGCTAAGCGGAGAATTAAGTTGCTTTGGTTCTAAGCCTAAAACTTGAAAATAAAGTGATCTGAAATGGAAATGCCACCTTCTCCCTTTTCTGTTATCGTAGGTCTGACTTTCTTTACCACCACCACCCCAACCTCCTCCCGTGTCTCCCTTGCCCAGCCCTGGCCGGGGCTCTATGAACATTGTGTTTTTCGTGCATGTTTAGTGGAATTGGAGACAGGCAGTCTCAAATCGGTAGGAAAATGAAAGTGAAAGTCACTCAATCATGTCTGACTCTTTGCGACCCCATGGACTACTGTACTCTGTGGAATTCTCCAGATCAGAATACTAGAGTGGGTAGCTCTTCCCGTCTCCAAGGATATTCCCAACCCAGAGATCGACCCCTCGTCTCCCACATCGCAGGCAGATTCTTTACCAGCTGAGCTGCAAGGGAAGCCCAAGAATACTGGAATGGGTAGCCTATCCCTTCTCCAGCAGATCTTCCCAACCCAGGAGTTGAACCAGGGTCTCCGGCATTGCAGGCGGATTCTTTACCAGCTGAGCCACCAGGGGTCTGTGCATACCATGTGTTTCGTGCGTGTTTAGTGGAATTAGAGGGAGGCACTCTCAAATAGGGAGGCCTTTTGGAGGAACTGACAGTGGAAGCATTGGAGTAATTGTGGTTAGAGTTGCTGGGGTTTAACTTTCCTCATCTTTTTTCATTGAATGAGAATGAAAGTCTCTAAGACTTATGAAGGGGCCAAGGATTTGAGATTTGGGATGATGTCTTCCTCCCCCTTCCTTCCTCCCTCTCCCCACCTCTTTTAGTCTGAGGAGGTCCCAAGAATGTGGAGTTGGGCATGGCGATCCATCGGGTGCATCAGTTTTTGATGAAATGTTTATTTACCCTACGTGTTAGCCAAGACTGTTCCAGATTTCAGCCTCTTGGCCCTAAAGATCCCTCAGGTGCTTTTTGTCACTAGGACAAGAATCTTCTTCTTCTCTTTCCTGGAACTAAAGCTGCAGAGTTCCACCTGGAGAAACAGCCTCATCCTGGAGTGTGTACCCCCATGGCTTGTCCAGGAGGGGACTCCCCAACCTTGCATCAGATCCCACCTCCTCAGGGTGATTTCTCTCCCAACACCAAGCGTGTCGGCCTAGAAAAACCTCAGTGCTGGGCATGAGGGGGTTCTGTACTGGCTTACCTGACGTCTGCCCCCAGAAAGCACTGAGAACTCCGGCTAATGCTGACACCGCTAGATTCTACCCAGGCCTCATTCATATGAAGTGTTGCCAGGGACAAAATGATCAACCTATGAGAGATGCACATATTTAATAGAACTTGGGAGCAGCACGGACAGGGTTCCTAGCTGACAGTTTTATAAAGAAAATGGATGGAAGTGATGAATACCAGAGAAATACACAGCTAATTATTAGATGATCGTGGCTGTTGCCTTTTTGATTGAGAGAACTACACTGTTTATTGTGGTGCTATACTAAATTCCATGGTGGGCCTGGTAGCTAGTATTTCTGGACAGTCTTCTGACAGGGTCACTTGACTTATTTTCAGAGTTCAGGTGTTTATTTATCTAGGTCAAAGGCCAGAAACAGTGGGATATTGAAATTCCTGGGACCAAGGGGAATCCAGCAGTGAGGTACAGAAGACACTAAATCAAGTGTCAGGTTAGCAAGCTGAAGTCTTCATATTTATGATAAACTGGGCTGCAGAAAAGAAAAACAGCTTTCCCTTGGCCCTGTTGGTGGCCAAGCTGAACAGCATCTTTGATGACAGCCAGCACCAGCAGACACAGCATTTCTTGAATGCTCACTATTTAAAGACAGCTCTGTTAGTTACCTCTCCAGTCAGAACCCATGACCAAGCTTGAGCGGTAAATGGGCCTTTTATAAATAGTGAGAGTCACTCAGTCATGTCTGACTTCTTTGCGACCCTATGGACTATTGCCTGCCAGGCTCCTCTGTCCATGGAATTCTCCAGGCAAGAATATTGGAGTGGGTTGCCATTCCTTTCTCCAGGGGATCTTCCTGACCCAGGGATTGAACCCGGGTCTCCTGCACTGCAGGCGGATTCTTTTCCGTCTGAGCCACCAGGGAACCCCAATAAGTTCCCAAATCCAAACAGAGTCCCTTCGAAAGAATTCTAATTTAAGGAGTTCCCACTACTGTTTTAGCTCAGTTGGTAAAGAATCCGCCTGTAATGCAGGCAACCCCGGTTCTATTCCTGGGTCGGGAAAATCCACTGGAGAAGGGATAGGCCACCCACTCCAGTATTCTTGGGCTTCCCTTGTGGCTCAGTGGGTAAAGAATCTGCCTGCAATGTGGGAGACCTGGATTCGATCCCTGGGTTGGGAAGACCCCCTGGAGAAGGGAAAGGCTACCCACTCCAGTATTCTGGCCTGGAGAATTCATGCACTAAATCCATGGGGTCTCAAAGAGTCGGACACAACTGAGAAACGTTCACTTTCACTACTGCTTTTCTCGAAAATGTCTTCCATGCTGTGTTTTATCTGTTGAATGGGTATTTCCAAAGATAAAATAACCACAGTCACCTTCTGGTGACTAACTATGATGGTTTTCCTACTCAGTATTCAGAAAAATCTCCAATTGTCACTTACCCAGGATTTATAAAAAATCAGGCAACAGAGAGAGTGGGTGGCAGTTGGAAGGCATGAGCTAACCTAGCATCTGTGCAGATTGGGCAGCCTTGGATAAGCATGGAGTTCCGTACTGTATGTTGATGTAACATTGTCTCTCTTTAGATCTCTCCTACAGGTAAAAACTATTAAGAACCTAGTGACTAGATCTCCTGAATTTGTGGTCTAAGGTGTTTACAGGGAGAGCAGGAATCATCTGCTTCTAGAACACCAGCTCATACAGCAGTGTCATGAAGAGGGTGCCGTGGAATGGTCACTATTATTTATTGAAGACCTACTTTGTGCTCAGTACTTAGCATGTGCGTGCATGCTAAGCCACTTCAGTCGTGTCCAACTCTTTGCAACCCTATGGACTGTAGCTTCCCAGACTCCTCTGCACTGGGATTCTCCTGGCAAGAATACTGGACTGGGTTTCCATGCCCTCCTCCAGGGGACCTTCCCATCCCAGGGATGGAACCCGTACCTCTTACATCTTCTGCATAGGCAGGCAGGTCCTTTATCACTAGTGCCCTCTGGGAATCCCACTTAGCATGATTTTTTGCTTCATAATCTTGTAAATCCCTCTAGACTGGGATTATTATCTCCATTTTATTCATGAGGAAACTATTAAAATATGTTGATAGTCACACAGCTTGTAGAAGCCAGGACATTCTGACTTCAGAGTTCATGATCTTTCTAGATGTGGCTTGCAGAAGGTGAAGCCTCATCCACGGATATGCATTAGTAAAAGGTACAACTAGAACTCAAACCCAGGCACCGGGTCTCCAGAGCTTGTGCTGCCAAGTGCCGGGCTATGCTCCACGTGGTCAGAGAGAGGACCTGCTGACAGTGAGCATTCTGAACGTTGGAGAAAAAATTCCACATCCCGCTTCCCTTAGACCTGAGAATACCTGTGTCTTAGGATGTATCTCTAAACAGCTCATCCATTTCAAATAAGTATCCTAGCACTGAGCTAAGAGATGGAGCCTTTGCTAACAGGCGGCTGTCAGAGTCACCATCCTTGCAACAGACCAGCCCCTGAAATGTGCCCGTCTCCTTCCTTGAAGCCTGGCCAAGCTTTTCCCAGCCTGCTAGTTGGTGTGAGGGACCCTGATCCCAGGGACTGCCTGGTCATGAGCTTCAATGTGACTCTGTGATTCTGTAAACAGGAACTATGTGCAGATGGAATAATGACTTGGTAACCTAATGTTCGAAAGCCCCGTCTGTAAATGCAGGGAACCTGTTTGGTTCTCCCTGGACATCCTAGCCTCAGAGTTATTTGAGACCTCCAAGGTTATTACTATTTGGCATATGATTCCATGGTCTCCTTAAAAACTCCTGGAGGGACTTCGGTGATGGTCCAGTGGTTAAGAATCTGCCTGCCAACACAGCAGACATGGGTTCGATCCCTGGTCTGAGAAGATCCCACATGGTGCAGGGCAGCTAAGCCTGTGCAGCACCGCTGCTGAAGCCTGCTGGCCCTGGAGCCTGTGCCCCTGTGCGCTGCAACAACGAGTAGTCCCCCCCTCACCACACACACCAGCAAGGACCCAGAGCAGCCCCAAATAACTAACTAATTGTTTTTTTTGAAAAGGTAATTTCAGATATTTCTAGAAATTTTATCAGAAAAATGTCTAAACCTTTTTCTGTTCCAAAACCCAATTTTAATTTGCTTCTTTACAAAACATCTTTGCCCCTCTCTCCTATCAGGCACATTTGGTAACTCAAAAGTGGAAAGGAAAGTCATCCTTGAGGGTTTCACTGTGCCAGTGGTGGATTAGCAAGAGAATCTTACATTAGGCTCTAAGTAGAAAATGGGTGTTAGTCGCTCAGTTGTGTCCAACTCTTTGCGACCCCATGGACTGTAGCCCACCAGGCCCCTCTGTTCGTGGGATTCTCTAGGCAAAAATACTGGAGTGGGTTGCCATTTCCTTCTCCATCTAAGTAGGAAAGCACTCTTTAAATAATGGCTGGAAAATCACACCCTTAATCCCTTGCAGTGTGTTTTAGAAATTGGTGCTTCATCAAAATCTTTTATAATAGATTTGACAGAATGTCCAAAGCATAGAAGAATATGGAAGATTGCTCAATTTCTTGCTAGATCAGAAAAGTGAGTGTGTTGAGAAGAATACACTTTGAGAAATATATACTGTTTAAGGTGCCTGTCTCTTCAATCATCTTACTTAGAATGGCTGGAGAATTTCCCCGAAGTGGCTAATGTACCATAAGTAGACATTGTGAGCATATTATCTTGTGTGATCAAGACAGAAAAGAAAGGATAAAATAAGAGAAATAGCTCATTTAGCTTTTAGAGCCTCAGATCCAATGTTACACGGATTACTCACCTTTACAGAAGACATAAGCAGACTGTATATGCCTTAATTTAATTTGAGGCAGAAGAAGAAGGAGGATATTTTATTCTTGTCTCTCTTGTCATTGTGTGTGTTCATTAAATAAGTTTTTGCTTTAATTTTTAAAATTAAGCCTAGGAGAAGGGCTTCTAATGCCATTAATTTGAGGCAGAAAGTCTATTTTGTGCTAATTAGTTTGAAGAATGCAAATCCATTCCTTTTTTTCTTCAAAGAATGATATTTCACACTTGTATGCCATTCCAGAGTATGTCTTTTTTTTTTTTTTTTAATCTCTTCACGCCTATTCTGCAAGGGAGGTGATGCAACAAGCCCACATTAGGGGTAAGGAAGCCAAGCCCCCCTCCCACCCCCACCCCCATCGCACCTTAGATGAACAGCTGCACCTGGTGGTGATGTTTGCCTAAGAACCCAGTCCCCTGGCTCCTGGTTCACTGTAGTCAGTGCCCATCACACCTAGAACCTGTAAGAATGGAGAAGAACTTCAGGTATGATAGAGCCTGTTGTTATTCTCCCGTGTTTTTTCCTCAAGAGCCGAATCCCATCCAGACATACACAGAAACCAGGCAAGGCTTCCTGCTGTGCTGCGGGCAGCCCAGCAATGCTTCCTGCCTGCCCATTGGCTCGATCAGGCGGGGCTGGATGTCAGCTCACTCTCTGGTCCAGGCCTCTCTCTCTCTCTCATCTGAGCTGAGAAAGTCGCCCATGAGCGATGGCAAGGTGGATATTTCCATGGCTTACATTCATCACAGTCCTCCCTAGTGTCACCGTGTGCCTCAGTGGGATGGAAACCGACCCTGGGCTGGAGTTGTCAGTGCTCCCGGCTCTGCAGTTTGTAGGTTCTGTCTCAGGAGATGGCTCCTTGGGGTCTAGTATCCCCTCTGATGGTCTCCCCTGCTCTTCTCGCCCCACCATGCTTCCGGTTGGTGGGTTCTGATGTACCCATCTTATGTGACTCTGCATGCCTCGGAGAACCATTTCCAGATGTGTTTTAGAAACTTAAGAATATATGTGGAAGGTGAAGATCATTCTGATACTGCTGGAATTGAGACAGAAATGATGCCACCCCGTGTTCATGGTTAGGTTGATCTGATGTCACCATGACCAGCTTCTATTGAGCTGATTCTTAAAACTCTGTGAACTTAGACACCAGGATAAAGAACCAAAATACAGAAATAGAACGTGACTGAAAGATGGTGGTGGTGAGTTTACTCTGCCGTTTCTAACCTTGTAGGGAAAACTATTTATCCTTGCCAGCACGCTCTCATTGCACTAGCCAGGGACTGATCCCTGTTACACGTGTGTTGGTCCAGAGGCTTCGTTGTGAGGCTCCACAAAGGACCTGAGACAAAGTCACACCTGTGAAGGACTGCTGTGTCCTCTCCACATCCCACCACCTCACCATTGCCTGCAGTGTTTCTCTGACCCATGAGGGACCCTTTGAATGGTCAAATTGGCCCCCAGCCCTCCTGAGCCGTATAGTCTGAGGAGAACCTGTGACCAGACAGCTTGTGGGCGGAGACACAGGCGGAGAGGAACCTTCCTGGTCCTCGGCCTCGGTACAGGCGGGGGTCTGGGTGATCACATGGGCGGAGCAGTGAGCACCGTGGGGCTGCCTGTCATGGGCTCCCCGGAAGGCTGAGGCAGTCGGCGCTGCTTCACATTGACGGAGAGTCTGTCCAGCTCAGGGTCGAGGCTCTGTGAGTCTCACAAACCCGCCTCTTCATTAGTCCCGCCAGGCCATCCAGGAGGAGGCGCTGGAATGATTAATGAGCAGGACAGCAAGATACCTGCTGTTGGGAGCAACACCTGTCCTGCACCAGCCACTGAAAACTTCAATGAATGAGGCAAAGTGGAGTCTCTACCAGGGAGCGCTTTGGTAGGTGAGGTGCTCAGCTCCTCTCAGGGAGTCAGGGCACAGGCTGGCATTCCCCCACTCTGCGCCTTTCTAGATCCTCAGTTGCTGGGCCCAAAATAGTCCCCTTGACCCTGAGAGCTGGGGAGAAGGCTGTGCATGGCGACAGTTGTGGGGACCCTCTCCCCAAGGCAGTGGCGAGGAGGGTTGTCAGAGATGTTGCCAAGAACCTACTAGTATTTGCCACAAAAGCACAAACTCCTGGCAAGTTAGGGGACTTTCTTGATCACAAGTGGTATCTCCTTAGTGCTTTAATTACAGAGGATTAGTAGGAAGTGGAGTGCTGGGCTCAAGGAATAATGACGCAAAGAAACGAAGCAGAGAAACCCAATTTCCTTCCTTTAAGGGTGAAAAAATATATATATCCATTTATTTAAATGAATTGCAAAGAAGAGACTGGAAGGTGGCATTTACTTCAGCCCAGAATTCAGTGGGTTTTTAAAGAGCTGTGGATCTCCTTGGTCAGACCAGCAGCTGAGATCTGCAGCTTGTCTGGGAAAATTGAACCGCAGGCCTGGAACTTCATTAAGATTCAGAAGCCTTCCCCCTGAACAAATGACTTGCCGATCCAGTCCCTTCTCTCCTGCTTCTCCTTGTGGGCCCTTGCCTGGCTTAGCTCATATTTTACATTCAGCACCTCTAGTTACCCAGAAATTGCATGTGAAATTGTGAAATAGAAAAGCAGTGGGCCATGTGACTCCATCAGTTCTGCCTGGGCTTGCATCATCCCTGACTTGTAGCGTTCAGGGGCTGGGCTAGGAGGTTGTCTGACAGAAAGCCCAGAGGCCCCAGGCACCTACCCAAAGTTGCAATTTGAATACATGCTCTTAGCACACCTGCTGTGTAAGTGGGGCAAATCTATAGACATGAGTGGAACTGAAAGAAGATTGGAGACGTTCACGGTGAACAAGAAAATTGCCAGAATGAAAGGTAGACAGACGTGATGGTTATTGTCATATACGCAGTGACTGTGTATGAGACTAGACGCTGTTGTACTGATGGGAACCTTGTAAGTCCCAGCACTTCATACCCAGCTCCATCTGCAGTGATTCCCCCATGGCATCCTGTTTGAGTCCAGGGAAAAGTGTTCTAAAACCTTATCAGTCACACTGTGATTGGAAAATGCTAGAATATCATGATTCAGAGAGAGGCAAGTACAGGCCGGTGGGGGAAGGGAGGCAGAAGACGGGGGAGGAGGAGGGGGAGAAGAGGAAAGAGGAGGAGAAACAGGAATCAGGCCCCTACTCTGTGCTCAGTACTTCACATGTCAATGCATTCTCACAACGATCCCATGAGATAGGCATTGTTGTTCCTAATATACAGATGAGAAAACTGAGGCTCCGAGAAGTTTGACTCTGTATGGGAGGCAGTAGTTGGCATAATGGAAAAAGTATGGATTGGATACTTTTCAGGGTTTTGGAGTCAGACAGAGGTGGGATCAGAGCCCAGCTGTACCACCCGCAAATTCTGTAACATCTGTTTTCTCATCTATAAAATCTGGACAAGTCCACCTATGCACAGGCCTATTGAGAGGATAAAGTACGATACCATTAGTAATAGCACAGCCTTAGCATACCATAGACCCTCAGCAAAAGGCAGGTACCATTACTTGACCTCCCAGTGAGTTGGCTCTTCCCATCACGTAGCAAAGCATTGGAGCTTCAGCATCAGTCCTGCCAATGAATATTCAGGGTTGATTACCTTTAGGATTGACTGATTTGATCTCCTTGCTGTCCAAGGGATGCTCAAGAATCTTCTCCAGCACCACAATTTGAAAGTGCTCAATCTTCAGTGCTTGGATGACTCATTCGAAAAGACCCTGATGCTGGGAAAGACTGAAGGCAAAAGGAGAAGAGGGTGGCAGAAGATGAGAGGGTTATGTAGCATCACCGACTCAATGGGCATGAATCTGAGCAAACTCTGAGACATCGTGGAGAACAGAGGAGCCTGGCTTGCTGCAGTCCATGGGGTTGGCAAAGAGTCAGCTTCGTGACTGAACAACAAGAGCAGCAAAATTCTATGACCTCAGTGGGAGAACAGAGACCTGACTGTGAGAGGTCAGCTTCAACCCAACCTTGCCCTCTTCCACTATGACCACAGCCTCTGGATCTTCACTAGAGAACTATTCTTAAGTGATAAGAACAAGCCAGCCAGGACAGGGTGTGGGACATCCGATGAGTCCAGTGCCCTAGGAGTTGACATTTCAGCTTTGCCCACTGCAGATGAGTTCCTATGCCTCAGCAGACAGGCTGAGATAAGCAGGAGGATGACTTCACTCACTAGGCACAGTGGAGAGTATTCTCTGAGCATTTCTGTATGCTTGAAATCTTTGATGTAAAATTTTACAGTCCTTTTCCCCAAAATTGATGATTGACATTTCATCAGGCCTGAACATTGATTAGATGAAGAGGGCATGATGTAGAGAGGAGTTCAAAAATAACCCTATGTGTGACTTCCCTGGTGATCCAGTGGTTAAGACTCTCAGCTTCCAATTGCAACAGAGCTAATGTGGGGGGCGTGGGTTTGATCCCTGGTCGGGGAATGAAGATCCCACATTCCACACAGCATGGCCAATTAAATAAATATATAAATTTAAATAATAAAAGTAACCCTATTCATAACATCAGAATTTGCCTCCTTGTATTAAAAAAAAATCCCCTCCCTTTGTGTGTGTCTGCCCTGCTAGTCTTTGCAAAGAAGACCGTATTATGGTCTTTGCAGCCCCAGTGCCTGGCTCCTAGGTTAGTTGCTCACACGTTTGGACTGAACTAGCTCCACGGTAACAAAGAGCTGGTAAGGGAGCAAATGCTGCCCTTTTCTCAGGACTTGAGCCTCCAGAACTGTGCGTGAGGCTTCAGCTCGACTTCTACTCAACTCAAAGAGTCCAGGGCAAGCAGTCCATTCCCACAAGTGCCCTGCTCAGCCCTGGGATGGGGCTGGGCTGGATTGAACACTAGAAATGTCCACGTTCGATGACTTAAGAGGCAGGTTAAAGGGGGTGCTGCCTCCTGTTTCCCGCAGAGATGTGCTTTCATCCCCTGAAATGACCATTTCTATGCACTCACTTAATGGGATCTCAAATAACATGTTTCAAACAAATCTTTTATCACTTTTGCCCCTTGGAACACATTTCAAAAGCTGGTCATTAAAAACAAGCCATTTTCACAGTCCTCTAATGATGACACTAATAACTGTGGGTTTTTGTCTCTAAGAGTCCTGATGTGTAAGAGGCAAGGAGTAAATTACGGAGCTAACTTTTATGTCCAGGGTTTATTGATCTGTGAGCTTCGAGAGAACTACACTAGCCCCCAAAGCATGGCAGTCCAGATTACCTTTTCATCTAAGTAATTGGGCCACCTGGGTACAGTTAACTTTCCTTATATTAATAGGAAGATAAAGAGTGTGATGTGCCAGTTCTGTAATAAAGTAACAGATGTATCAAAATATTCTACCTGGTAATTATGAATAAGTCAGTTTTCCCATGACCTGCTGAGGATTATGTTGCTAATTCATTGTGCATTTTTTCATAATTTGACATGAGATGATTCCACACTGCCATATACAGTTGTGTCTCCAACAGACATAAAAATACTCCATCATAAATTATCCAAGTGTCTTAATGCCTGTCATTTCCTGCCTTTGTTTCTTAACAGGTGAAAGTCATGCTTCGCATCTGTTCCACGCTGGCTCGTGATACCTCAGAATCCAGCTCTTTCTTAAAGGTGGACCCACGGAAGAAGCAAATCACCTTGTATGACCCCCTGACGTGTGGAGGTCTAAATGCCTTCCAAAAGAGAGGAAACCAAGTTCCTCCTAAGATGTTTGCCTTTGATGCGGTTTTTCCACAGGATGCTTCTCAGGTGGGTATAACCCCTCCTCAGGTTCAGGCAATATTGATTAGTTTCAAGAATCTGTAATTCTTCACTAGGACCCAAGAGCTGCCTTCCAGAGCAGTCTGTTGGGTCAGTTCCAGTGTCCACACAGCAACGTTTTCAAGTCATTTTGAGTTCCATTGACTAGTTCAGTCCTTTTGAATGGTTGGTGTCACACCTTGGGCAGGCTGTGCCAGGATTTCAGCAGAACATACTCTTGGAGAGAAGGAAGAGTGAGCCAATCAGTGGATGGCAAACAGGAGCAGGAAGGGAGCAGGCCAAATTGGAAGCTTCAGGAACAGCTGCATCAAGGTGCTGGCAACTGGTCCATTGGGACCCCACTTCTGCCTGGGCATCTGCAGTGGACCACCAGGGACGTGTCTCTGCCTGGGCTTCTGGGTGTGAACCTATATGAAGAGAAAAAGTGTTTCAAGGAGCTGCGTTAGAATTAGGCAGGGTTCTCCAGCTCCATAGAGGGTAGTCCTAGTGAGGACCTGGAGTGTTAGGCAGAGAAATTGAGGCTGTCATGCAGTCCTGTGGCCTGGGTGAGGCTAGGGATAGCTCTTGCTGCATTACAAACTGCTCTAAACCTAATGGATTAAAACAGGAATCATTTATTATCACTCATGAATCTGTGGGTCAGCTGAGCATGCCTCTACACCCAGCTTGGCACACCTGTGCATCAGTGATCAACTTTGGTTTGGGTCAAGAACTCCATTGATCTTGGCTGGATGCTATCACATGTTTGAGGATTGGCCAGCTTTAGGCTGGTCCAGAGTGGCATTGGCCAGCTCACTTGGTCTGTCTTCCATGTTGTCTCTTATCAACCTGCAGGCTATCTTGGGCTTGCTGTCATGGCAGTGATGGGATCCAAGTTTGCAGGCCTCTTGTGGTCTTAAGCTCAGAACTGACACATCATCCCTTTTGCTGAATTTGATTGGTCAAAACTTGAGGGGTAGGAAGAGGCTCTGCCTCTTGATTGGAGGAGCTGCAGAGTCACATTGCAAGGGGGAAACACACAGAGAGTGCTGGAGAATTGTGGCCATTTTTGTTGTTCAGTTATGAGTATAATTTGGAGGCTTCTTGGGGGCCTAGGATGCCAAAATTCCTTAACCAAAGCTCCTGGAACCCATCCCAGTTAAGAACAGATGTCTACTAGAAGATCCACTTACACCATCTGGTGCAATTCATCTGCCATGAATTGGTGCAATGGATCTTGTAGTAGACATCTGTAACCCAGGTTATAGGTGTACAGTGGCCTACTTTGCCTGCATTTTGGCATCAGACACCTGCACCTTCCTGATAAATTTCCAGCACTTCCCAAGATTTATACAAAACAATGTACAATCAGGTAACTAATAGCCTAGAGCAGAACCTGAAAACAGGGTGCTGATGGCTGCCATTTGCAGCTCCTGTTAATTTCTTCCATGTGGCATCTGAATGTAGGAAGTAGTGATATTCACATGGGTACGTATATTACACCATTGGCACTTAGCACATATTATAGGCTCCATTCATTAACAAGCCGAGCATGTGGTTTCCCCAAAGAGTTTTATCATGAAAAGATGAAGTACTTTATGAATAAGTTCTATAGTTTCTCTCTTTGTTACATTTTTTTTGTGTGTTCTACCACCCAGTGGGCTCACTAATCTAAACCTGACATTGGGTCTAATAAATGACCCACAAATAATTTAATTAAGCTAAAACTTTTCAAAAGCAAATCTCCCTAAGTCATAAGAATTCCAAAGCAAACCCTAAATTAAATGTGGCCTATTAATGAGTTTTAGATTTATTCTGGAAAAGGGAGCCATCTTTATTGCTAGTCTTTGCTTACATTTCACACTTGGTTCCAGGGCTCGTGTGCTCACTCTGACAGTTGCACTCACTTCAGAATGCTTTGATTTTGCTACAGTTCTAATATAGTAAATGACAGTTCTATAAATTAATAAATTTGCAGTTTTCAAGAAGTTTCATGTACATTAACCCACTTGGACACTTCTTGGAATCCAGTGGTATTGGAAAGGGAGTTATTGCTATTTTCACATTACAGACAAGGAAACTGAGACTCAAAAATTCAGTTTCTCATTCATAGACCCTTTCCTTGGTGGACGTCCGTCCTGGATTCTTCCTAGGAAACAATATGTGTCCTGCTCAGTATGGTGTTGTATCTTTGTCCTCCCACCATTTTACCTACTGTTTACTAGCAATGTGTCCTTGGGCAAGTCACTTCACCTCTCTGGGCCTCAGTGTGCTCAACCATAAAATGAAAACAAGATCAAAATATGCCTCATGCAGTTGCTGTGATTCACTGCGTGGATACACATGAGGTGCTTCGAGCAGAGCCTGGACGTGGTGAGTGTCCAATAAATGCTATTTTTACTGGTCTGTTATCATTGTTAATAGTGATATCAGGCTGCTGGCATGGCCAGCCTCAGCCCCTTTGAGGGAACACCCTTTGAGCCTCTCAAACGGGAAAGCAGGAAAGTGTGCCAAAGGGGCCTCTGCTCTCAGGCCCTTGTTGTCCTGTGAAGCAGCAGCCACCACAGTGGCCTGAAGCAGTCATGAGCTTTGCTTTCACTGGGTCTCTAAGGACATCAGATTCCTGAAGCTCAGCAGTGATTAGAACAGCTCTTGCTCCTCCTTATAAGCTACCCTCAGTACCCTCAAGTGGGCTTGGCAGTCATCAGCTGCCCATTGCTGGGGCAGACCTCTGCTGGGTCCAGCTTTGGGGAGGTATCTTAGTCCATTTAGCTTCCCTGGTGGCTCAGACGGTAAAGTGTCTGCCTACCATGTAGAAGACCCGGGTTCAATTCCTGGGTCGGGAAGATCCCCTGGGGAAGGAAATGGCAATCCACTCCAGCACTCTTGCCTGATAGGCTACAGTCCATGGGGTCGCAAAGAATCGGACACGACTGAGCACACTTCACTTTAGTCCATTTGCACCCTCTTAATGAAACAGCACAAACTGGTTTCTTATAGGCAACAGAAATTTATTTCTTACAGTTCTGAAGGTTGGAAGTCCAAGATCAAGGAGCTGGCAGTTTCAGTGTGTGGTGAGGGGTGCTTCTTGATTCATAGACAGCTGTCTTCTCCATAAATCCTTATTGTGGGATGAGCAGGAGAGTTCTCTGGGGCCTCTTTTATAAGAGCGCTAATTCCATCCACGAGGGCTCCACCCTCGTGACTTATGACCTCCCAAAGGCTCCACTTTCAAATACCATCACACTGAACATTCAACATATGAACTTGGATGGAGGAAGGGGAATGCAAACATTCTGTCATCACCAGGAAGGGTGGCTGGGAGAACTGAGTCCTGCGCGTGGGGAGCCCAGCCCTGCCCACGGAGTCTGCTCGGGAAGGCTCCTGCCTCTCTCGGTTCAAGGGGAAAGAAGGCAAAGGGCCTCCAGGGACCACGGTCAGCTCCTAACAAACACCAGATGGACATGTTGCTGAGCATTCTCTTCTTGGTGAACACTGGACAGGAATTCTGCATGGGGACACCTGCCTGCCCACCCTGTGCCCTGTGAGGCCGCTCTTGTATCTCTCTGACCTCGGGCCTTTGGACAGGGGCGTCAGGGATGTGTGTGGATTTGGCTCACATTCAAGCATCTTTCTCTTTGCTGACCTTGAACCTAATATGGTTTATTTTATGTATGGCTCTAGGTGGGCTCTCAACCTCCTAGATCCCATCTCACTTCATATCCAAGGAAGGCAGGATTCATTTGTTGATAACTTCTCCCAGTCCTGCAGAGGCACGTTAGCAAATTCCATCAAGTTTCCACTGCCTCCATCTCAGGGTTTGGCACTGGGCTCTCATTGCTTAGGCTCTGGGGGTGAGACAGAGCCTGTGGTCCCCACCGCAGCCTTGTCCAGCTACCACCTTCGTTGAGTGGGAGCCCCCAGCAGAGCTGCTGAGGTGACCACCAGAACAGTTGACAACTGTTGGGAGTGGGGTTTTTCCGTTTCAGTTCAGGGGAGAAAGTTGATTTTTGAACACTTAGGTTCATTGTGTTGCTGCAACCTGGAGCTGAATAACTGCATTCATTGCCAAGGCTGCAGTTCTCAGATTCCCACTAGGAGGCACATTGCTCTGATGCCTGTGGAGCTATCAGTTTGCATGTCCTCTGACTGCTTCCAGATCCGCCACGATACTGAGGCAGAAAAGAAGGTGCGGCACATGGCGAGTGATTTGCCCTCTCGCTGCTGTGGAAGCCTTGGATGCTAACCAGAGGGATTTCCCAGATCCCCAAATCAGTTCATAAAATGTACTTTCTTATCATTTGCAGAGCGCTGTATTATTGGGTGTTAATGGGGAAATACCAAATGTCACCAAGAGCCTGGCCTCTGTCTAAAGATTTAATAGTCACATTGGAGATGAGACATATAACAGGCTGAAGAAAACCCACTGTAATATACTGACCGATGGTGATTAATAGTGTATATGTTGAGTGTATCTATGGAGAAAGAAAGAAAAAGCTGGTTTTGAAAAGGGAAGGATGGAGGTGGAGAAAGAGGAGGGAGTTAGGAAGACAAAGCAGACTTCCATCATTAACCTCCTGCTTGTATTAGAACTATAATGTATCTCAAGGTCACTTTTTCCTGAAATGGCACATCACCTCTTACTCTCTAATAAAGCCTAATCTATTTCATAAGCGTGCGTGCGTGCGTGTGTGTGTGTGTGTGTGTGTGAAAAGAAGGAAGGATCTAGTTAGCAGAGGGTGAATAAAAACTTTAAATATTTGTACAAGGAGGCCAGAATGGCAAATCAGAGAAGGGTGTAAGGTCTGTGAAGGCACCCTGGATTCCCATTCCAGCCTGTTCCTGCCTCGTCTACAGAGACAGCAACTGAAATGTATGATTATCAGAAGGGTGGTTTGCATGTAATGAGTGTAACTCTCAGACTTGCAAGGGACTGGGAAGTATGAAGGGTTCTGAGAACCTTTAGGACTCCATTAGAGCCGACCCATCTGCAAATGCCAAGGCTTTGTGACCCTGAGCCCGAGGAAAGCAGGCACAATTTTCCATTGTTAATGGTCCACTCACAGCTTGTGTCTCCTCTTGTGTCTGCCAGGCTGAAGTGTGTGCTGGAACCGTGGCAGAAGTGATCCAGTCTGTGGTCAACGGGGCAGATGGCTGTGTGTTCTGTTTCGGCCACGCCAAGCTGGGTCAGTGAGAACTTCGCTTCTTCATGCTGCTTACTGGATTCCCCATTACTTCATTCTTTCTTCTGTATTGTCCTCAGATGAAGGGGAAGGTGTTTTCCTGCAGTGCTGAACTGAATAATCATGAATAACCACTTCTGATTCTGAAATGTAGATGTTTATCCTAAGTGGATTTCCAGTCATCTAGTCAAGCCTTAAAGTCCAGAAGATGAACAAAGAGTAATGGGGTTGTTCCCAGTTGGTCTGGGTCAGGGTCATGCCCAGAAAGCCAGCAGGAAAATTACATTTCCTGAGCAGGGATTGTTGGGAAGCAGAGAGGGCCCCCCTTTCCTCTTGGATTCTACATAAAGCCAGAGGAGCAGCCACCAAGCAAAGCCTAGACCCCATTAGACCCTGGCTGGGGGGATCAGTCTGGAAGCACCCCTACTTCCCACCACCCAGCGGTCAGGAACCCACCTGTGCTGAAGCACTTGGGAAAGGAGGCCTCCCCACAGCTCTGTGAGGGCCTAATGACCGAATCCCCCTGAAGTGCCTTCTTAATCCTGACCTATGGCCTTCTGCTCACCAGGTCTTACCTGGCATGCTTGATAAGTTAGTAATTTGGGGCGTTCCAAAACATGGCCCTGGGCAGAGCTCCCAGCAGCAACTTTGCTATAATGGAGCCAGTTCTAGGCCAGGATGGAAAGCCCATTTCATCTCACTACCACTTCTTGATCTCTGATCAAAGCAGTGGTCCAGATTTTAAAGGGAATTTGCTCATGCTATAAAAGTATACACAGCATTTAACTTGAGAAAGGATACAAAGTGTAAGCATGTGGAGTGAATCTGTGGGGTGTGATAAAAAGACCCATAACAGTGATGAAACACCTCTAGCCTTTGCACCATGAGGAAAACAGTGCGGAAACTGGATAGCTTGTAATGTTGTGGGATCTTCCTTGAGGTCAGTTGTGATTTAACCTTGACATCAGTCTGGGTTCTCACATTCTTTATTATAGCCCTTCCATCAGTAGTACTTGGAAATGTCTTCTTTGTCGTTGCTGTCAAATTTTTGTTGTTGTTATTGTTATTGAATACTTTTCACCTTTTCATTTCCTTTCTTCCCATTTCCCACTCCCCAGGCCTTTCTCCTGCATCCTTGGTATCTATTCTTGAGACGGCAGAATGATGTCCAGACACTCAAGCTGCTATTCTTTCTTCCCTTGCCCTCCCAGGAAAGTCCTACACCATGATTGGCAAAGATGACTCCATGCAAAATCTGGGCATCATCCCCTGTGCCATCTCTTGGCTCTTCAAGCTGATCAACGAACGGAAAGAAAAGACTGGAGCACGTTTCTCGGTGCGGATCTCAGCCGTGGAGGTGTGGGGTAAAGAAGAGAACCTTCGGGACCTGCTGTCGGAGGTGGCCACGGGCAGCCTGCAGGACGGCCAGTCCCCAGGCGTGTACCTGTGCGAGGACCCCATCTGTGGCACGCAGGTGATTGCTTCCGGGGGCTTGGTCGGCTCCGGGTGGCTCATCCCTACCTCAGCGGCTGGGGCACTTCACCTCGTGACTCACTCAACGTGTAAACTGGGAAGGCTTGCAAGTGTTTACTTTAAAGTGGACTGGAACTTTATGGCCTGCAGCTGCAGGACCAGCTGCTTGCCCAACCTAAATATTTGTACCTTGAATCTAATTGACAATGAGCAGGAACCACAATTGTTGTAGCAATCAGGGGAAATTGAATTCACTTTTCTTTACGCCCCTTCCCCCCCACCCCCAAAAAAGTACAATCTTTCTTTTGTTTAACAACAAGCCGAAATATTTACTGCTTTGCACAAATAGCTCCAGCCATTACTGGGACTGTTTATGGCTCTATAAACTGTGTTTCTGGCACTGGTTTACAGCTGGATTAGTGGTGCTATAGGAAAAACTAATAACCACTTTCTAATTAGAACCATGATATAATTGCTAAGCCAAGAGAAGTTCCAGTTGGCCTCTTCAGGATGTCTTGCCTGTTGAAAGTGTTTCTATCTCGCTGTTTGATGATAGATGCAGGAATGACCTGAGAGGTCTCTGGTTCACACCCAGAAGAATCACTTCTTTCAGTCTCTAGCAGTAGGCTTTAGTTTCTAGTTTTATCAGATGCCTGCATTTTAGATGTGTTCATTTTGATAAGTATAATATCTATCTCATCTCAAGTGGGATTATTTTCTCAGGTGAAGGTACCCTCTATTACCCCCATCTACTCATACCTGTCCATGTTCTTGCCCTTCTTAAAGCATCTCAGATCCTCCTACTTCCATTATGCATCGTTGTGATTCACACAGCCTTACGTGACCTTCCAGCATCACCTATTCCCACTTCCCTCCTTGCCACTCTTCTTAAATTACATTTAGATCACCTCAGAAAGCAGTGACTCTCAAACTTTAATGTGCACAAGAAGCCCTGAGGATCTCGTTAAAATGCAGATTCTGGTTCCAAAGGCCTGGGATTGGACCCCTGATCACGCATTTCTAACAAGCTTCCTAGTGACTGACCGCACTCTCAGGAACAAGACTCTAAGGCATCCACCATCCTCCCTCTTACCATGAGCCTTTGCAAATTCTATTCCCTGTGCATGGAACAGTGCCTGCTCCCCTCCTCTTGCTCTTCATCTGGCTAACTCCTTATTTGGGTGTATTAGCTAGATGTCACTCCTTCCAGGAAGCCCTCTTGGATGTTTCTGCTGACTGTCACTTGTGATTGCCTGGTTAGTTCTCAGCAATGCCCAAAGGTCTGTACCATGTCTGACTAAAATTGGCTCTTCATAGTTTTAATGATGCATTAGATATTTTTTGGATATGAAACCTATTTAGAATGCAAGCTAAGTGGTCATACAGACCTTAATGCAGTGGTTCTCAAACTTCAGTCTTCATCAGAGTTGCCTGGAAGACTTGTTAAAACACAGACTGCTGGGCTCCACCTCTAGAATTTCTGATTCAGTAGGCCTGGGATAGAGCCCTGAAATACGCATTTGTAACAAGTTTCTATGTTATACTGATGTTGCTGGTCTGGGGACTACACTTTGAGAACTACCAGTTGGAAGCATAAGATGTGCTCAGACCTCATCTACACAGCACCTGTGACAGAATTGGTGTGACCCTACCCACTGTTCCCACTCTAAGCATCACCTAGACATTCAACTATGCTATAACCTCCATTCACTTTTATAACATCAATAATGGAGTTCCACAGAGGTGAAAGCTCTGATTAAATGAAGCTGGGAGGGATTGGGGGCAGGAGGAGAAGGGGACGACAGAGGATGAGATGGCTGGATGGCATCACGGACTCGATGGACGTGAGTCTGAGTGAACTCCAGGAGTTGGTGATGGACAGGGAGGCCTGGCGTGCTGTGATTCATGGGGTCACAAAGAGTCGGACACGACTGAGTGACTGAACTGAACTAAACTGAAGAAGAGGACAAGACCCACATCCTCTTTACCTTCCTGCTGAAGAATATTAAACATTCTTTGAGTTATTTTTCTGCCATAGTAAGTATAAAACAATGAGCACAAGAGAACCTGTCTTTGAAGTTTGAGGATTTTGGTGGCCTCAGGTTCTAAACATCAACTCTCCCAGTTCAGAATTATGGGTGCAGTTAGAGTCAGAATCAGTTCAATTCAGTTCAGTCGCTCAGTCGTGTCCGACTCTTTTTGACCCCATGAACTATAGCATGCCAGGCTTCCCTATTCTTCACTATCTCCTGGAGCTTGCTCCAACTCATTCCATTGAGTCAGTGATGCTATCCAGCCATCTCATACTCTGTTGTCCCCTCCTCCTCCTGCCTTCAATCTTTCCCAGCATCAAGGACTTTTCTAATGAGTCAGTTCTTCACATCAGGTGGCCAAAGTATTGGGCTTCAGCTTTAGCATCAGTCCTTCCAATGAATATTCAGGACTGATTTCTTTAGGATGGACTGGTTGGATCTCCTTGCAGTCCAAGGGACTCTCAAGAGTCTTCTCCAATACCACAGTTGAAAAGCATCAGTTCTTCAACACTCAGCTTTCTTTGTGGTCCAACTCTGACAACCATACATGACTACTGGAAAAAGCATAGCTTTGACTCTATGGACCTGTGTCAGCAAAACTGTCAAAATGTCTACTGACCCTAAGGCTCGTACTACAAATCATTTCTTTGAACAAATCAGAAATATTAGTTTCCTTTTCTTCCCCTCCCTTGATAAAGAAATGCAGGTCAAATGCTGATAATATTGCTCTGAGTCAGGTTTACTGTCAAAATAATTGCCAAGGCATCTCATAGGATTTAGATACATCCCCCTGATGCTTCTCTAATCAATTAATGAGTATGCCTTGAACATAATTTAGAAATTAAAGACAAAGTAGATATCCCTTTAGATGAGACAAATGATATAGATGAGACATTCAAGTAGCTTGGGGTTGTCTTTTTTTTTTTTTTCATATCTTTTACATTTACTTCTTTAGAACTATTCTAGTAAATCTGGCCTAAAATTGACTTTAATTAAATAGCTGGAAAAATTAAGAGTTGAGTTAAAGCCAAGTAAGGTTTCTCACTTCTTTGAGATACAGTACCCTGGATTACCTGCTTCTGTACAGTCTAATCTTTGAACTCAAGATGCAGTCACATCTCACGTGTTCCCTTAGGTACATGGATTGCCCAGGATGTTGGGTTTTCTGGGCTCTGCAGAGGTCAGGGTGGGACACCTGCTCCCACTGAACACTGAGATAAAACCATTTGCTTTTCACGTCTGCTACTTAGAGATTCTGGGCTTCCCTGATGGCTCAGCAGTAAAGAATCCACTGCCAATACAGGAGATCCAGGTGCAATCCTTGGGTCAGGAAGATCTCCTGGAGGAGGAAATGGCAACCCACTCCAGTATTCTTGCCTGGAAAACCCCACGGACAGAGGAGCCTGGTGGGCTGTAGTCCATGGGGTCACAAAAGGGCAGACACGACTTAGCAACCAAACAACAAGAGCAGCTTACAGATTCTACTTCCATTGTAAAATGGGTAAAAATATTCTTCTCCAATAAGCATGCTTAGGGTTAACTTTCAGATAAATTAAGCTGAGAATTGCACATGGTCATGGTCCCTGGTTCCAGAAGGACATCAGCCTTGGAGAGTCAAGGACAGCCAGCCTGAGTGGCAGGTGAGCCCTCTCGCCCACGGCATCAGCCCTTCCCTTGTGTCTTGCAGCTGCAGAACCAGAGCGAGCTGCGGGCACCCACCGCGGAGAAGGCTGCCTTCTTCCTGGATGCGGCCATCGCCTCCAGGCGGGGCAACCAGCAAGACTGCGACGAGGATGACCTCCGCAACTCGCACATGCTCTTCACGCTGCATATCTACCAGTACCGCATGGAGAAGAGCGGCAAGGGGGGAAGTAAGTGCGCCTCGACCCCCACTCCTCCTTGCCCTCCCTGGGGAGGAGGCTCTCCTCCAGGGCAGCCCGGGACCTTTTAAAGCATAACACAATCTAAGCCCTTCCATGGTGGTCCAGTGGTTAAGCCTCTGCACTTCCAGTGCAGGGAGCATGGGGTTTGATCCCTGGTGGGAGAACCAAGATTTCACGTGCCTTGGGGCTCGGCCAAAAAGAAGATATCTAGTAAATGAATTTTTAAAAAGAAATGTAGTACAATCTCACCAGTCTGGGCTGACCTTTGCTTTTGAACATCCAAGAGAAAAGGGCTCCCTTGGTAAGATAATTTACACGTGTAATTGCTATGGGAACGTAAGAAAACAAACTTTCGTAAAGAAAAACAACCACTTCATAGTATATTTTTGTTCATAAACCATAAAAGTGCTCATCATGAAAGACCAATGTGTCTACCAAAGCACCCTGGCCATGTTACTAATCATTAGTTTGAATTCACTCTATGAACCCAGAAGAAACAAAATCATGTTTTAGAAATAGACTGTGAATCAGACTTTTGAATAGCTAACCAGATCCTGGCTGCCTCCCTCCCTCAGGTAATGCCCAGGAGTGACATTTCTCTGTAAACACCTATGCCTGGGATGTGCTCTGTGAGCAAGCTGCCCTGCCAGGAACCCAACTCAGTACTTAGAGGGTCCACTCTTGGCTGTTTTCAAAACCAGCACTGCATCACTCCAATCTTTGTCTGCCAAGTAGTATATACTCCATGCTCAGAAGTTGAGTGCCAGCATTCAGTTGAGTGTCTCAGGTGGGACCCTGGGCTGTGGGCAAAGTAGTCCATTGACCTCACTGGGCTTTTCTAAGGCAAGTGTGGCCCCCAACACTTGGCTGGCCAAGTAGCAGCAGCTCTCTGTCCCCTTCTACACGGCTTTTCAAAACCCAGGCAGTTGGCCCCCAGCACTCTCCCACTGGATGCCAGAAAGACAGACAAAAGCCCTGAGTTAGGAGCCTAACCCCAGTGTCTAGAAGCTGTGGAGCTAATTGGCTATAATGGGAGGCAACCAACTAACCAAATTCCATAGAACCTGGAATTAAGACACGCAGCCTCGACCTGTGGATGGGCCCCCCAGTTTGGGCTCCTTGTTGCCCAAAGAGTTGGAAACTGGTTCTCCTGGAGGCAGCTGTGGGGGGCTTCCATTCCCCCTTTCTGCTTAAGGGAAGTGGAAGCTCCCTCCTCCCCCCATCTCAATGCCTTTGTTGATCCAGTCTTCCGTCATTGTTCCTATTTCTTAATTGTTGTGTAGTTCAGGTTTATGAGATATAATTTAAATTCAGTAAAAATTACCCTCTTTCTATATTGTTAAATAAATGTTGGCAAATCTATTCAGTTGTGTAACCACCTCCACCACTATCAAGACAGAGAACAAAGCCATGGGTACAGAAAAGTCCCTCTAGCCCTAGCCGTCAGGCCCTTCTCCAGCCCATGACAACCACTGATCAGATTTTTGTCCTTATAGTCTTGCCTTCATCCAGAATATCACCTAAATGGAATCATGTGGTCCATGTGGCCCTTTTGTGTTTGGCTTCTTTTATTTAATATAATGCATTGGAGGGGCTTACCACGTAGCTCAGCAGTAAGGAATCCACCTGCCAGTGCAGGAGACGCAAGAGATGGGGGTTGATCCCCGGGTTTGGAAGATCCCTTGGAGAAGGAAACGGCAACCCACTCCAGTATTCGTGCCTGGAGAATTTCATGGACAGAGGAGCCTGGCGGGCCACAGCCCATGGGGCTGCAGAAGAGTCGGAAATGACTGAGTGCCTGAGCATGCTGCAGTGCATTTGAGATGCATCCTTGTGGCCGCATGCATCAGTCATTCACTTTTCTTGCTGCTTGCTCCTTTAGTTTTAACTGGGCCCAGAGATGTGCCCCGCCCTTCTCCCCTATTATGGGATTGTGTAGTCCCGGGACTAAAATCTTGCTAGATATTGTTGCTGGGGCCAGAATTCCACTAAGCCAGGCTTGGACCTACAGCCTTGGCTACTTGTACTGGCTGCTGCCCACCCGAGGAGATATGTCGTCCATCAGCTGATCAGATCACTCTTGACAACCAGTGATGGTGATACAGGTCTGGCTGGGGATGAGCAAAATCTTTCGAATGCGAGCCTTTCAGGGGAGATTGATTTTCAGTGGAGGGCTCACACCATGTATAGCATTTCCATTTAGAATAACTTGCTAGAGGAGAAGGAGACAAGGAATTAGGATAGGGATGAAATGATCCAGACCTTTAAATTCTCTAACAGAGCTTTATCCACAGTTCTCCTGACAATCTGGGAGCTGGCTTTAGATCCTGACCTCACTGATTTTTCTGGGTTCTATCTTAGCAGCATGAATGTGGGGAGTCTGAAAAAAAAAAATATTTATTTTATTCTTTTAAGCAGCCAGTAATCATCGTAATCAAAGCTTACAGTGGATTCTTGTACTGTCAGCAAAGGGTGACTTGCTGAAGATCTGAATGTGGAGCCAAATAGCTTCCACATGTTTCTGAGCCGAAAAGCCCTGGAGGAAGGATAATCTCCTCCTCCTAGGTTTCAAACCAAGTTAAAGCAACTTTGTTGTCAGTTTTTCACTTCCTTTCACGGGTCTGCTCTCAATCTGAAATCTGAAAGTAGGGAGGAATCTTGAAAACAAACAAACAGTTGATTAAATTATTTCAACTCTAAGAACTTAGCATTCAACTTCCAAAAAGTGTAGGCTAGGAGAAGGAACGGAGAAGGCAATGGCAACCCACTCCAGTACTCGTGCCTGGAAAATCCCATGGATGGAGGAGCCTGGTAGGCTGCAGTCCATGGGGTCGCTAAGAGTCGGACAAGACTGAGAGACTTCACTTTCACTTTTCACTTTCATACATTGGAGAAGGAAATGGCAGCCCACTCCAGTGTTCTTGCCTGGAGAATCCCAGGGACGGGGGAGCCCGGTGGGCTGCTGTCTATGGAGTCACACACAGTCGGACATGACTAAAGCGATTTAGCAGCAGCAACAGCAGGACACTCCTTAAACCCAACCATCCACCCAAGTCAGCCCTTAACCAATCCTGGGCACTTACTAAATATTTAACATCAAATTCATTTTCTTCCTATTTATAAATTGTGGAAGTGAATGGCTTTTAAATAATAAATTCAGGTTTAAAGAAAAGGCAGATACCATTAATGGCTTCCAGAATCTCGATAGTTACTTTCTAACATGGCTGTAGATGAGAACAAAGAAAGTGCAGGCATCGAGGCTGATGTTGGGGTAAGCCCTGAAGGATCTGGGGGCATCACCTGCCTGCCACAGCACCTGGCTTCCTGTGAGGAAGAGAATTTAGGCCAGAATGCACACAGCCTCCTAGCCTGTGGCTTGCTTGACCTCAGTGAATTTATATCTGTTTAAAATATAATGAGGAGATTTGGAGTGTTGTTTAAAATGGAAATTTTGTTTACTTATATATAAGTAATAATCCCCTTGGACCTGGGAGCCAGAACTCAATTAAGGAAAAGTTTATTAATTAGTCAACCTGCAGGGAAGCAGAGCAGAGCAAACTGCTGGTAACTGGCCATTAGAAGTGAAGATGATGGATCCAAAGAGTTTAAATTAGTTGTCTGCTGTAAGAACTAAACATACCATGTGTGCATAGGCACCTGGATCTTATACACATATATGCATTTTATAAACACACACATACACATATGCGCGTGAATGGACAGACGAAAATGTTTTCAACATGTCCAATCAAGATAGGAAAGAAAATTCTGTGTTGATATATCACTGCTTTGCAGATAGCACTAGGTTAAGCTTAAAATGTTTCCTGGTCTAAACGTTGTTGGAGAATTAGTGAGGCTGATTCTTCACCCACCACAAGCCTTCCCCCGCTTTGCTAAGCTACCTCTATAAAGGCTTGAGATTCCCCCTTGGAAACCGCACTATTGAGGAAGAGACCCTAAAACTGTAACAGTTAGAAGTTGCTCCCCATAAAGATGAGTGAATTAGGAGTTCAAAGCCAGATGGTACTAGTGATACTTCAGTGGAATAAGTTCACCACATAGATTTTTACAAGTCCTATTGATTAATATGGTCTTTAAAAGCACCGTTTTGATGAGTAATCTCAGTTTGCAAGCAACTACTACCCAGGGTTAAGAATGACACTAGGTCTCTGATTTGTTCATTCACTTTATCACCTCCAGGGGAAGAAGTGTGGAGGCTGAGTGGAGGCTGGGCTGGCTGTGTGTGCCATTGTGTACAGCACACAGGCCTCCATCTGTGTGTGTGTGTGCACATGAACCAGTGGATGAGGACACGGACACACTCTGCCTGCACTCATCTGCTTACAAGTCTCATCAGACTATTCCCTTAATCTTGGTTTCCTTTTGACCACCAGCCACTCTTTCCTGTGTGTCTTGGAATGGCTTGAATCAGCTGATGTTCTATCCAGGGCTATGCGGGCCATAGGACTCTAGAGATCTGTTATTTGGGTGGTGAGTGTGGGAAAAAGGGATCTGGGAAATGTTGCTTTTAAAAGAGGCAGACCTGGGCCTCTGCTGTCCATCATTGCAAAGCCCTGTGGAGCAAAGATGGCCTCACATGAGGGCCACTGCAGGCTCTCACGTTCTCCTTGGTCAACAGGGAAATGACAGTTCCATGGTTTGAGATTTTTATAATAAGAGTTTTAAAATCTTGGGCCAGGAGACAATTTTCCAGACTCTGCAGTCTGGGATTCCTACAGTGATGCCTCTTGGCCTCCCCACCACCTCCACCAGGGCAGCTGTTTCCAATCTTCTTTTGGAGCCTGAGGCCCCTGCTCTATTTCTTTCATTGGATAACCAGCCTCCTGTTTAAGGAGAAGAACAAGTCAGTCTGGCTATGGCCTCAGCTTCCTCTTAGCATCCAAACCTCCTTGTCCGTCACCTCACTTTCCCCCACTCCTTTCCCATAGATCTGCTCCCTCCCATCTCTTTGTTCTTCATCCTGTCCCCTTCTGCCTCTTCTGAGACCTCACCAACTGGGACCCCCATCAATCGTCTTTTTGTGCTTTTATTTTCAATCTCTTCTACCACTAGAGTCAAGGCTGTCTCCTCTTGGAAGGAAAGGAAGGGAAGGAACAATAACATCGATTAAAAAAAATAAATAAATAAACCTTGTCTGGGGACTTCCTTTGTGGTCCAGTGGCAATCTGCCTTGCAATTTTGCAATTCAGGGAACTCGGGTTCAAACTCTGGTTGGGGAACTAGGATTCCAGGGTTAAGAACGCAGCAACTAAGCTCACGAGCCTCAACTGCTGAGTCTGTGTGCCACACCTAGAGAGTCCATAAACTACAACAAAAGATCTCGCATGGCCCAATGAAGATCCATGTGCCTCACCTAAGACCCAATGTAGCCAAATAAATAAATATTTTTTAAAAGCCATGTCTGAACCCCACTTCTCCCTTGAGCTGCCTCCCCATAAGCCTTTCAGATTCTCCCCCCTGGAATATCTTTCTCCTTTAAGTCCCATAGCATCTCAGGGGATGTTAAGCCGCTGCCTTATATCTCAGTCATTCTGGGCTTGTCTCAGCCCCCTCGACAGACTACAGGCTCCCTGGGGACAGAGCCCCCTGTCACCTGGCACAGTGTCCTCTGCAGCCCAGCGAGGTGCCTGCACATCAGTTCTTATGTGTCACACCAAACGGCATGTGTGCTACATATTAAACAGTGAGTGAATTTCTTCCTTACCTCGTTTAGCTGATTCATAAAGAGGTGATGGTAGTGGTGGTTTAGTTGTGGAGCTGTGCCTGACTGTGATCCCTTGGACTGCAGCCCGCCAGGCTCCTCTGTCCATGGGATTCTCCAGGCAAGAATATTGGGTTGGGTTGCCATGCCCTCCTCCAGGGAATCTTCCCAACCTAGGGACGGAATTCGGGTCTCCTGCATTGCAGGCAGTCTCCTGCATTGCAGACAGATTCTTTACCCACTGAGCCACCAGGGAAATTCTCAGAAAGACCACCCTCTTACCCTTTGTGGAAGCAGGTGGTGTGAGTTCAGAGAAGCCGTCTCATGCAACACAGTCAGAAGGAATTGATCAGTTAACTGAGAAAATTAAGTTGAAAAGGAAAATCATATTAAAGGATACATTCATGTCATAAACATTTTCAACTTAAAACATACAATTGTGTGTTTATTCATTGGTCTTCTTTTACAGGGCCATGGTTTTCTCTTTGAGATGAGTTTTCAACTTTAGATTCTGACTTTTATAAACCACACTCAATATTAATAATAGTCTGGCTTTTGCTTTCAATTTCTGCTGAATGATTCAAGGACTTAAGAGACACTTGTACAGCTAACTGGGTATAGACTTTTTCTAGATTCTTGAAATTTTTTCCACACTGTAATTTCTCATTCATACCAAAGTCAGTATCTTTTTTCAAAAACTAACTCATTTTAATCATTTTCCAAAGCATTGATTTCAGTGTTTTAGAAATATTAACTCTTTACATAAATGTATTTTATTGATTTACGTAATATTTTTATTTATAATATTAAGTACAAGTGGCATAGTTAGGTTTAGGAGGAAACCCAGCTGACCTGTTGATAAGTGTACAGTTCATGTTTTTGGAGCAGAAGTGCAAAGACAAGCTGAGGAACAGTCAACACACATCACAAGCCTGCAATGTGCTGTGGGCATCAGACATTGTGCCTGACACAGCTGATGGAGGGCCTGGGTTAACCTGGTCAGGTGGCAAGGCCATTATTCCAAAACTTTGCTGCACAAGAGAATCACCTGTGTAGCCTTCCAGTGAATCCCAATGCCCATGCCATACTCCAGACTGGTTAAATTAGAAAGCCTGGGAGTAGGAGCCAGGCGTCCATATTTTGTAAATACCCCAGGGTGATTCTGATGTTGCAGCCAAGTTTGGGAGCCACTAAGTTATGGGAAAGTGAGTTAAAAGAGTAAACTATAACTGTAAAAGTTAGCTCTGGATTTTCATCTTAGATTGAGTTTTAATTTTCTATGAGATCTTGAGTGATTTGTTTAACATCTGTGAACCTCAGTTTCCTCATCTATAAGACAGAGCCAATTCTTGCCTTATAGGATTATTGTAGGAATTAAATGTTTTAGGGAGAATATAGCATATCCTGGCTCCATAAACATGAGTTGGAAGAATCACTTGAGAGTGGGGTTAATTAGTAGATTGCTTCCTGTGGGAGAGTAAGGCACATGGGTAATTTCAATTGGTCAAAGTCTAGACTTGAAATATACATATTCAAATATAAACAGTCTCAAGGCAGACTGTCCTAAACCTTACAGCTCTGACCTCAAAAATCTGAAAAGTCCATGAGGAACCTGCTTCTTACCTGATACTAACTATCACCTATTGTTCACTGATTCTAGAACTACTTTCTCTCCAACCATGGGAATTCTTGGTGATAGCCGATGGCCTGTGCTCACTCACTGTGTACCATTCTGGATTCAGCACTGTGTGTGAAGTTCAGAATTCTGTGACTACTGAAACTCCAGTGGTTATAGAGCAAAGTTGATTTTACATTGTTTAAAACATGACTCTCATTTTGAGTCATGCAGGTATAATTACAGGTATTTTATAATATTATTCTTTAGCACAGTCTAAACTATGCTTTTGTTCTCTGTGTTCTATTTTACTACGTGTACATTACGAATTTTATTCCATTACATCAAATGGACTATTAGAGTCTGAAAGTCCAAATTGGTCCCTGTCTTTGCCCTTTAATCTGCAGAGTGCATGAAATATCTGAGCTTCTTCTGCCTACATAATTAGGTTGCAAAACAGATGATATTTTGCTTTAAAAATAACTATTTCCCTTGCACGCTGCCAGTGGCTTGATCCTGCATAATACAAAATAGAAAGAAAAGTAATGTATTATATCTTTCCTATTAAGGATTTTTATTGGAGATAGTTGGAGATAAAGAAAATATAACATCTTTAATGTGGAAAGTTTTTTGCCACAAGTGTACCAGAGTCACTGGATAACCTGAATTGAAATTTTATGTTTTCTATAAACCTTCATCACCTTTTATGTTAGTGCTAGATGTAAAGTTGAGATGGGATGAGCAGAGACAAGGCTGGGCTCAGGACAGTGGTTCTTGGATGTTTTCCTTGCTCTCCTGCATCAGACTTTCTCTATTTTTTCAAGGCTTTATTAATTTTTCTCAGGTATGTTTTGTAGTTTTCAGTGCATGTATCTTTTGTCAGATTTATCTGTAAGTGTTTAATATTTTGATGTTACTGTAAAAGGTATTTTTAAATTTCAATTTCCAGTTGTTTGGCACTACAGTTTAGAAATACAATTATCTCAATCCATGAACCTAGTATTCCACACTTACTAAACTCAATTATTAGTTCTAGTTGTTTTTTTTTTTTTTTTTGTGGTGTCTGTTAGATTTTCTACATAGATAATCATGTAATCTGTCAAGAAAGACAGTTTAACTTATTTCTTTCCAATCTGGATACATTTTATTTCTTTTTCTTGCCTGTTGCTCTGGCTAGAACCTCCCATATAATGTTGAATAGAAAGAGTGAACATCCTTGTCTTGGTTTTGATCTTGGAAAGCTTTAGTCTCTTACAATTAAGAATACTATTATCTGCAGGTTTTTCCTAGACACTTTATCAAACTGAGAATATCACCTTTGATTTATATTTTGCCAACCATTTTTATCAGTAATGGATTTTGGAGTTTGTTAAATGCTTTGTCTGCATCTACTGAGAGAACCTTTTTCTTTTTAGTCTTCTAATATGGTGAATTATAATGATAGATGAATTTTTTGTTAACCAACCCTGCATTCCTTGGATTGATTCATTTATTGTCATTAATTAATTTATTCATGGTATAAAAATCCTTTTAATAGTTTCCTATCTGTAATTTTCTACAATGACTCACTAGTATTTTGTTTAGAACTTTTGCCTGTTTGTTCATGAGGGATAATTGGTCTTCAACTTTTTTCTTGGAATAGCTTTGTTTTTGCTTTCAGGGTAATCCTGGTCTCAAAGAATTAATTGGGATGTAGTCTCTCCTGTCTGGGGCTTCCCAGGTGGCGTTAGTGGTAAAGAACGCTCCTGCCAGTGCAGGAGATGTAAGAGACGTGGGTTCAATCCCTGGGTCAGGAAGATCCCCTGGAGGAGGAAATGATAACCTACTCCAGTATCCTTGCCTGGAGAAAACCAAGGACAGAGGAGCTTGGCGGGCTACAATCCATGAGGTCGCAAAGTGTTGGACACGACTGAAGTGACTTAGCATGCACGCACTCCCCTATTTGATTTTCAGGAAAAATTTGTGTAAAATTGATATTATTTCTTCCTTTAAAGTTTGGTAGAATTCACCAGTGTGGTTAAGTACACTGCTTTCTCTGTAGAAAGGTTGTTAACTACAGATTCTATTTCTTTAATAAGGGTTAGTCACATTATCTATTACTTCTTGAGGGAGCTCTGGTACTTTGTATCTATTGAGAAATGTGTTCATTCTTCCAAGTTGTGCTAACCTCCTGGCATCATGTTTCTTTATTATCCTTTTTTTATTTGTAGAAACTGTAGTGAGGTTGGGGAAGGCAATGTCACCCCACTCCAGTACTCTTGCCTGGAAAATCCCATGGATGGAGGAGCCTGGTGGGCTGCAGTCCATGGGGTCTCAAAGAGTCGGACATGACTGAGTGACCTCACTTTCACTTTTCACTTTCATGCACTGGAGAAGGAAATGGCACCCCACTCCAGTGTTCTTGCCTGGAGAGTCCCAGGGATGGAGGAGCCTGGTGGCCTGCCGTCTATGGGGTCACACAGAGTCGGACACAACTGAAGTGACTTAGCAGCAGTAGTTAGGTTACTACCTCTTTTGTTCCTGACACGGGAAATTTGTGTCTTTGCTCTTTGCTGATCAGTCATGCTAGAGAAATATGAATTTTATTGATCTTAAAGAATCCACTTTAGATGGTATTGATTTTTCTCTATTGTTCTTTAAATTTATATTTCCTTGATTTCTGATTTTATATTAATTATTTTCTTTCTGCTAGTTAGTCTTTAATTTGCTCATCTTTTTCTAGTTTGTTAAAGTGGAAGCTGAGGTAACTGATTGGAGACCCTCTGTTGTTTTCTGATACAGGCATTTAATGGGGTAAATTCCTTCTAACAATAGAAGTGTCTTACTAATTTGGATATGTTGTTTTTCATTTTCATTCACTTAAAAACACTTTCTAATTTCCATTTTGGTTTCTTCTTTGACCCTAAGTTATTTGGAGCTGTGTTGTTGAGTTTCAAAATATTTAGGGATTTTCCAGGTATCTTTCTGGATTGACTTCGAATTTAACTCTAGTGTGTCAGAGCATACTTGGAATGATGTGAAGCTTTAAAATTTACTTAGACTTGTTTCATGTACCAGATTATGGTCTATCTTGGTAAATATTTTGTGTGCAATTCAAAAGAAAGTGTATTCTGCTGTTGTTGGGTTGAATGTTCTGTAAATGTCAGGTAGGAATTGATAGTTGTTCAAATCTTCTATATCCTTACTGGTTTTCTGTCTACTTGTTATATCAGTTATTGATATAACTTTTCTGTTATATCAGTTATTGAGAAAGGGGTATTTGAAATCTCCAGCTATAAGCCTGGAGTTTTCTGTTCATTATTGCAGTTCTATCAGATTTTACTTCATATGTTTCAACTTCCATTATTAAAGCATAAAAATTTTTGATCTGACCTCCTGATGAATTTTATCCTTTCTCATTATAAAATATCTCTCTTTCCCTCTAGGGATATTTTTGTCTTAAGTCTCTTTTGTTTGATATTGTTGTAACTGCTTCAGCTTTCTTATGGCAACTATTTGCATGGTATAGCCTTTTCCATACTTACATTTGCAACCTATTGTTTGTTTATATTTGAAGTGCACTTCCCATAGGCAGCATGTAGAAGAGTCTTGCTTTTTATCAAATCCAACAACATCGACTTTTAATAAGGATATTCAGAGTACTTCATTTAATGGGAAAATCCATATGGTGTGGCCCAAAGTATTATTTTTCTGTATGTTTTCTATTCAACTCATCTGTCCTTTGTTCTCCTTTTTATTTTATTTGCTTTCTTTTGAACTTATTGAACATTTTATATGACTCCACTTAATATTCTTTTTTGGCTTTTTAGCTCTAAATCTTTGTTATTTAGTGATTGCTATAGGATTTATTGTATACATCTTTAAGTTATCACAGTCTACTTTTAAGTGATATTATACCACTTCATGTCTAGAATAAGAACCTTACAGTATTTTCATTTCTGCACTCCTAAACTTTGTGCTATTGTCAAACATTTTAATTTTGTGTGTGTTATACCCACATATTACATTTTTGTTATTTTTGCTTTAGCAGTCAATTAACTTTTAAGGAGATTTAAATAAGAGAAAAACATAAATTTATTCACATGGTTGTCATTTTCAAAACTCTTCATTCTTTTGTGTATATCCTTTGTGATGAATTCTTTCCGCTTTTTTAAGTCTGAAAAAGTCTTTATTTTCCTTTTATTCGAGAATGATACTCTGGTTGGGTGTATAACTGTAGGTTGGAAGTTTTCAGTACTTTAAGAACGTTGCTCCATTGTCTTCTCACCTGTATTATTTCTGAGAAACATCATTTTATCATTGTTCCTTTACTTGTAACATAATTTTCCCCTCTGGCTATTTTCGAGATTTTTTCTCATCATTACTGGTTTTAACCCATTTGATTATCATTTGAGTTATTAACCTGATTCCTGGCTGAGCTTTAGGTCACTGGTCACTATAACACTCAACCAAAGCAGATAATCACTTATGGGCTATTCATGTTTTAATATGATCAATTTCAGAATTCTGTTACACAAAGGCAGAAATTTCTGTAGGCACAAATCTTATTTTCTTTTAATAGAAATTTACCTTCTCTGTTAAATCTCATCTAATTCAACCAAAAGGAATTATTCCTTTATTTATAGTAGGAGTGTCCATAGGTTTCAGAAGGCCAGTGGTGTGTGATGGACAGAATCTAAGAGGACCGTGCTATTTGTTACCCCTGCATGATTTGGTTGGGGTCTCATACTAGATCATGAACTTCAACCTTTTACTCCCTCTTTTTTTCCCCTCAGATTTCCCAAGGAGCCACATGAAGGACAGATGAGGGTTTACCAGACTTAACCAGTCCTTTCTTCTCTTGTCTTCTCTCCTGTGGCAGTGTCTGGAGGCCGCAGCCGCCTGCACCTCATCGATCTTGGCAGCTGTGTGAAAGCTCTTAGCAAAAATCGGGAAGGAGGCTCAGGGCTGTGCCTCTCACTGTCTGCCCTGGGCAATGTCATCCTGGCTCTCGTCAATGGCAGCAAGCACATCCCATACAAGTAAGTGACTCTTCTGCTCGAAGAATGGGATGAAGTGAACACAGTACCAGGGCTAGTTGAGGGTTTCTCAGTCTAGTGGCATCTGGGGAGAGTTGTACTGCAGAGGTATGGACCCCACTGTCAGTTCAGTGCCGGAAACTGGCCTTCGCTAGCAATTATGTAAGGCACGATCTGCCAAATTCAAAGCTGTGGAAATACATAAATTTGCCCCAGTCCTAACATTAGGCTGCTCAAGTCAGAAATAATAGGAAGTTACCTCGCTTGAGGGCTTCAATAACAATTGCCATTGGTAGATTATTGTTGAGGCTTCCCTAGTGGCACTAGTGTAAAGAATTTGCCTGCCATGCAGGGGCTGCAGGAGATGTGGGTTCGATCCCTGGGTCAGGAAGATCCACTGGAGGAGGGCATGGCAACCCACTCCAGTATTCTTGCCTGGAGAATCCCATAGACAGAGGAGCCTGGGGCTAAGGTCCATAGGATCTCAGAGTTGGACGCAACTGAAATGACTTAGCATGCATGAACTCAAACTTTTGCCACCATTGTATGAATGCTTTATAGAGATAAGAGCAAGGGTCCTAAGATTGAATTACCATTCCCTTAGGAGTAGAGCTGCCATATCTAACCAATAAAAATATGGAATGCCCAGTTAAATTTTAATTTCAGATAAAAACCAAATATTTTCAGTGTAAGTATGTCCCCAATATTGCATAAGCTATAGGGGCACCCTGTATTTTATCTGGCAATCCTATTTAGGAGAACTGAAAAGCTTGGGGAATTACCACCCACTATCCCAAGAAAATGTTTGTTTCACTTCCAAGAACCTTTTCCTCTTTTCGGTTATGCTCCAGAAAGATGAAATTAGAACTGCTCCTATGTCTGGAATAGCCAAAAACTTGCCATATCATCTTTGGGCATGAATGACCCAGCCCTGGAGCCACCCCTCACCACCATCGCTCCAGTTCAGCTTTTCCATTGGACAATATGGTCACGGGATGAGGGGAACTCTAATTTTTCAGGCTCTGCCAAGGTCCAGCTGCACCTTTCACTAGCTATCTGAACCTTCACATCTCATGAACTGAGAGCTATAGCTATATATCTTATTTACACAACAAGGATAAAAGGCTTGTAATGATATGTGTGTGAAAGTTTTTTGTAAAGTGTGTAACACTGTAGTCAGTAACCAATAACAATAATGTGGTTGAGCCTATACCCACCTATTGAAATGGAAATAACACATACCTTACAGAGTTGCCATGAGGATTAAGCAAATATACGGTATATGGAATACTTTTTTAATCTGTAGGATTTGACAAAATAAATGTTTCTGTTGTGTTGGTAAATCAGGCAGTTTTTGCTACAATAACTGAGATTCAGTATGAGTTCTGGAGTTGTGCTTTGCCTCTACCATAAGTTGATGCCAACACTGATTTTGTTCTCCACCAGGAAGCCCATTACTAGCCTACTTTGGAGTTTAAGTAGAGATTATAAGCCGGTCTGTCTCAGTTCTTGAAATCTGGAATTCTAGGATACACCCAGAAGTGGCTTTTCGAGCCCTTGTGTGATTCTTTCCTATGAGGAAAAAAAAATTCAGTTTGAAGGTTTAGGAAGTTTTATTCAGTATCATTTCTACAGCTGAATAAAGTCAACTTGTGATTACAAGAAAGAGAGGACGGGAGGAAGGGAGGGAGGAAGGAAAGAGAGAAGAGAAGGAGGGAAAAAAATAAAGGTCTGGAAAGGTACTGTCAAGACTGAGATGTCAGAAAGAAAAGAAAGCCTTATCAGCCCTTGTTGGCTTCCCTGTCCATAAAAAGGGAAACGTGTATTAGTAAGACAACTTGTCAGATCATGATGTAGACAAAATTCAAAATACCACCTTATGAGGTCACTGACTATGTATTTTGCTTGTATATTTATATCTCATATATATATATCTCACATTGTTTCTGTGGAGCAACATGCTTTTATGGATTTCAATAAATATTTGTTGAATTGATGGTGGGGGGGATGGATAAAAGTAAGCATATGAAATTACTTTTACTTTAGATAAAGTAACTTCCTTTTGGTTCAAATTGGGTTTTACTATCAACATTAAAAATTGTTTTTGTTCATACACCAGTTAGTCACAATGACCAGCTACCTGCTCACTTGCGAGGGCTGACAAAATGTGGAAATTCCACTCACTGTTTTCTGCAGACATCTGTCTGCTTCAGCTCCCTTCTTTCCCTTCTGGCTCCAAGGGAGTGATGATTAAAGACACTCCATGTCTGAAGCAGACTTTGTTGTTCAGTCGCTAAGTTGTGTCCGACTCTTTGCGACACCATGGACTGCAGCACGCCAGTCCTCCCTGTCCTTCACCATCTCCTGTAGTTTGCTCAAACTCATATCCATTGAGTCAGTGATGCATCCAACCATCTCACTCTCTGTTGAAGTAGGCTTATAGTTAATATAAATACGGTGTCGACATAAGACACAGGCATAGAGTTGTCCCCCACCATTAGGATCCTTCTGGGGATCTTGCAGAGCTCCCCACTGCTTGGTGTCAGAAAACATGGGGGCCTGGCCACCCAGCCAGCTCTGTCCTCCCCAAACCTTCACTGGCAGTGCACTTGTATAGCCAGCTGTATCATCCCTCAGTCCTGAATGCCCATCCTTATGTGTGAGCTTTTGAAGATCGTTGCTGTAATGTTGTTTCAGATTCTCAGCCACAGCAGATAGTCAATATTTGGTTCTGAGAATGCATTTGCAAAGTGATTAATCAACGACAAACTATCCTCTTTCAAAGTGCAGGAAGATAAGGCCAAGATTTACTCAAATCACCCAGCCAGTTGGTGGCAGGATCAAACCGCATCACATTTTACAGCCTCAGAGACCTTGGCAGTTCCTTACTGATCCACTCGCCCAGCCTCATCAACTCTGTAATATATTAGCTGCCTTTGCTCTGCACAGCATGAGGTCTTCAGCACAGCAGGATGGCCCAGATTTCTTTTATCAATTCAGTACGTGCTCCAAACCCCCATCACACAGCATTTTGTTAGCATACTAAACACCTTTCCCATGTCAAACCCTGTCTCTGCAGTAAGTTCCTGAGATAGGTTTTGTACCCTTGCAGTTTTCCTCTTATTCTTGTTCACTTAAAGGAAAAAAAAAAAAGGAAAACCAGACTCCACTCTCATGACCCTCCCCCAACGCCCTCCAAAACACACAAAAAACCCACTTCATTTGTCACCCTGGGCACTTCCGTGCTTGGAACTCACATCACTTGTGTTTGCTTTTGGGAAATTAACTGGAATGTGCACAGAAGGGATAGAGCCTGTCCTTGTTTCTCTTCATCATCGTGCCAGACAGACTCTCTGTCATGTGATCAAGCCCGAAAGTGAGTTTGGATTCATTACCCATCCCAGGCACTCCCATGGGCACCCTAGGTGTGCCCTGAATGGTTTTTGACTTTGCAAATGATATTGCCTTTATAAGTGATAAATGCAAGTGCAGAATAGTTTCCCAGACACAGCCGTGACATAGCTCAGGCTCACTGGGCAATCCAAGTTCCATCAATCAATCCCAAGTGGTGACACCATTCAGAAAAGCACCCGGGGACAGGAAGGAGACCATCAAAGGCTCCAACCCCCTTGTCAGACAGGCTACATAGAACTCCCTAAGTTTGGGGAACCTCTTGTTTCGGGGAAGCTGTCATAGTCCTAAGCTTTTTGACAGTGCATTTTGCCTGTTTCCTTCCATTGCTCAGCCATTTGCTGTTCCTCATCATAGCCTTCCCCTTGGATAGATGAGAAAAAATATATAGTGGCATCAAAGCAAATTCCTATGCCAGAAACCAGCATGGCAGGCTCATATCACTAGAACCGGTACCCAGAAGGGCCACCACAAGGATCTGTCAGTGTGTACTTGGCTTTGGCTAAAAAAGTCCTGTTATGTCCCAGCTGATCTGCAGGACCAGTCTCTCCAAAGACTTGGAAATTATAACCACCACCCAGTTCTCTCAAAATAGAATTTTTGGTACCTTCTAGATGTCTGGTAAGAGGAAGTATATCCTTCACACAGTGATACTTAAAGCCTGAAACATTTTTCCTTCATTTATAGCTGTGACTCCATTTGGAGAAATAATGACTTCAATAGGTCAAATGGTCTATTTTATTATTTGCCAACAATATGCTGTCCTCTATTTCTAAACAACAGAGATGTTATAATATCCTGGCTTCCACAGAACAAGAGGTCATAGAAAGTCATTCAGTGACCGTCTAGTGTTGTATCTGTCCGAGATCCCCTTCCCAAGTCAACTTGAAGCATGGTTCTGCAGGAACAGCCCCATGATGGAACTGGTGCTCTATGCTCTTCTTCTATGGATTTGGTCTGTAGTGGAGGTGATGGCATTCCAGTTGAGCTATTTCAAATCCTGAAAGATGATGCTGTGAAAGTGCTGCACTCAATATGCCAGCACATTTGGAAAACTCAGCAGTGGCCACAGGACTGGAAAAGGTCAGTTTTCATTCCAATTCCAAAGAAAGGCAATGCCAAAGAATGCTCAGACTACCGCACAGTTGCACTCATCTCACACGCTAGTAAAGTAATGCTCAAAATTCTCCAAGTCAGGCTTCCGCAATATGTGAACCATGAACTTCCAGATGTTCAAGCTGGTTTTAGAAAAGGCAGAGGAACCAGAGATCAAATTGCCAACGTCTGCTGGATCATGGAAAAAGCAAGAGAGTTCCAGAAAAACATCTATTTCTGCTTTATTGACTATGCCAAAGCCTTTGACTGTGTGGATCACAATAAACTGTGGAAAATTCTGAAAGAGATGGGAATACCAGACCACCTGACCTGCCTCTTGAGAAATCTGTATGCAGGTCAGGAAGCAACAGTTAGAACTGGACATGGAACAACAGACTGGTTCCAAATAGGAAAAGGAGTATGTTGAGGCTGTATATTGTCACCCTGCTTATTTAACTTATATGCAGAGTACATCATGAGAAACGCTGGGCTGGAAGAAGCACAAGCTGGAATCAAGATTGCCAGGAGAAATATCAATCACCTCAGATATGCAGATGACACCACCCTTATGGCAGAAAGTGAAGAGGAAGTAAAAAGTTTCTTGATGAAAGTGAAAGAGGAGAGTGAAGAAGTTGGCTTAAAGCTCAACATTCAGAAAACGAAGATCATGGCATCTGGTCCCATCACTTCGGGGGAAATAGATGGGGAAACAGTGGAAACAGTGTCAGACTTTATTTTGGGGGCTCCAAAATCACTGCAGATGGTGAGTGCAGCCATGAAATTAAAAGACGCTTACTCCTTGGAAGAAAAGTTATGACCAACCTAGACAGCATATTCAAAAGCAGAGACATTACTTTGCCGACTAAGGTCCGTCTAGTCAAGGCTATGGTTTTTCCTGTGGTCATGTATGGATGGGAGAGTTGGACTGTGAAGAAGGCTGAGCGCCAAAGAATTGATGCTTTGGAACTGTGGTGTTGGAGAAGACTCTTAAGAGTCCCTTGGACTGCAAGGAGATCCAACCAGTCCATTCTGAAGGAGATCAGCCCTGGGATTTCTTTGGAAGGAATGATGCTAAAGCTGAAACTCCAGTACTTTGGCCACCTCATAGGAAGAGTTGACTCATTGGAAAAGACTCTGATGCTGGGAGGGATTGGGGGCAGGAGGAGAAGGGGACGACCGAGGATGAGATGGCTGGATGGCATCACTGACTCGATGGATGTGAGTCTGAGTGAACTCCGGGAGTTGGTGATGGACAGGGAGGCCTGGTGTGCTGCGATTCATGGGGTCACAAAGAGTCGGACACGACTGAGCGACTGAACTGAACTGAACTGTGGTTCAGACCAAGACCTAATCCTTGTGTGAAGAATCCATCACAGACACTCTGTGGGGCTCAGGTATCTGACTCTCTGATGCCCTTCTTCTCTCTGGAGACGAAAGGTGGAGCCCAAGGCAGTCTGCTGTCATGAGCCTCAGTGGCGAGCAAATGCCGCTGCAGGGGCCGCTTTGTGTGCATGCATGCGGAGTCGCTTCAGGCATGTCTGACCCTGTGTGACTCCATGGACTGTAGCCATCAGGCTGCTCTGTCCATGGAGATTCTCCAGGCAAGAATACTGGAGTGGGTTGTCAGACCCTCCTCCAGGGGGTCTTCCCGACCCACGGACTGAACCTGCATCTCTTATGTCTCGTCATTGGCAGGCGGGTTCTTTACCACTAGCTCCATCTGGGAATCCCCAGGGGCTACTTTAGAAAAGGTTATTGTACAGAAGTTAGGGATACTCATCCTCAGGGTCTGGAATGGGAGTCTTTCTCCTCCTAAGGCCCTACTGAGGAGTCAGGAACCAAGGTCACATTCGAGAGAATGTGGAGAAATTGTGGAGAAATGACATTTTATAAATACAGGCACCTTTTTCAAAATGTGAATACCTCATCCATGCTGGAACCCGTAGGCAGGATCTCTAGGAGCATGCTGAGATTTCGTCAGGCCTTCGTAAGAGTCACATCTCTGAAGAAGGTGGACATTCCTTTGCCTTGTCTTGAGAACTAATTTTCTCCCAGTAGCCAGTTCGATGTTGGGTTTGTCTTTGCTTTCTCAGAACTGGAAACCCACACAGTGTCTGGGAAGCTAGAGAAAGGAGCTCATGACTGATATGAGCCACAATACTCAGTTTCCCTGATTCACACAGGAGGTAAAAGATTCATTCCTTGGGACTCAAATGCATATTATTGACAAAAGGAAATTAAATAGATATTTTCCAGGAAAAATGCAAAGGGATATTAATTCTCCAGATTTACTTAAGATAGCATATAATGGAGAGGAACTCTGAGGAAGAATCTTTGTGTGCGTGTGGTATGAGACACACACATATGCATATTTAGCAACCTTTAAATGTACATTAATGCTGTATTATCTCTTCCTGATTTACAGAGAGAACATCAATTTAAAACTATTTTCACAAACTCCAGATACCAGTTTATACCATTCCCTGTTTAGAAATAAAATAACCAAAGTCTCAGGTTGCCAAGCAACTGCAGCAATGATAATTCTTAGTGTTGCTGCTTCAGAATATCCGTTTTTATACATTTTAATGACTGTTAGGATGCAGAGAAAGTGAGTTCAGAAAATCAGTGGTACGTGGGTCTCTTTTCTATGAAATTCTAGCATCTTACTTCCTTTCACTCTTCCCTCTTACCTCCGTTTGCTTCCCTGGCCAGTAGTATCTTCACATTTAATTTTGAAAACTCTCAGAGATTGATATTATTTTTTTAAGAGTTGGGGCATCACCTACCAGTAAATGAATTCTACGAGGATTATCACAGAACCATACAGGTCACTCAGGGAGAAATGAGGCTGCCTTGGACTCAGTTGGGATCACAAGCCGTTGGTTCAAACACTGGGTCCTTCTGTCACTGTCTAACACATAACTATTCACACATAAAGCTATAGGGACTTCCCTATAGCTCAGATGGTAAAGAATCTGCCTGCAATGCAGGAGACCCAGGTTCGATCCCTGGGTCAGGAAGATCCCCTGGAGAAGGAAGTGACAACCACCCTAGTATTCTTGCCTGGAGAATCCCCATGGACAGAGGAGCCTGATGGGCTATAGCCCATGGGGTCACAAAGCGTCAGACATGACTAAGCGACTAACCCACACACAGCACATAAACTCTGTGTGTCATCCTTTCAGTTCCCAGGAGGACCCCTTTCTGTCCCCTCACAGAACCTCACTGAATTGGGAGCAGACGGTTAGGCCCCCAACTCAATCATGATCCTTGGCAGCAAAGCCATAGTATATAGTTTTCTTTCTCCCTCTCAGATAATGAGCCTATGGTTTGAGGACTGAGCAGAAGTCAGGAGGCTTCTTCATTTCTTCTTGGTTTTTTGAGAGGTACTCTTTGATGTTCAATTTCTGAAACTGCCACTGCTGCCACTGCTAAGTCGCTTCAGTCGTGTCTGACTCTGTGCAACCCTAGAGATGGCAGCCCACCAGGCTCCCCCATCCCTGGGATTCTCCAGGCAAGAACACTGGAGTGGGTTGCCATTTCCTTCTCCAATGCATGAAAGTGAAAGGTGAAAGTCAAGTCGCTCATTCGTGTCCGACTCTTAGCCACCCCATGGACTGCAGCCTACCAGGCTCCTCCATCTGTGGGATTTTCCAGGCAAGAGTACTGGAGTGGGTTGCCATTGCCTTCTCCGTCTAAGACGACTAATCAGACCCTTTTCTCTCTGTATTCCAAACCAGTTGGCGAATAGATACAAGAGTATGATTAGGGGCTACCCTGGTGGCTCAGTGGTAAAGAATCGACCTGCCAATGCAGGAGGCACGGGCTCGATCCCTAGTCCGGGAAGATCCCATATGCCTCAGGGGAGCTAGGCCCACACACCACAACTGTTGAGCCTGTGCTCTAGAGCCTGGGAGCCACAACTACGGAGCCCACACTCCCTAGAGCCTGGGCTTCAGAACAAGAGAAGCTACCACAGTGAGAAGCCTGCACGCTACAGCTAGAGACTAGCTCCTGCTAACCGAAACTAGAGAAAAGTCTACACAGCAACGAAGACCCAGTGCAGTCAGAGATAAATAAATAAATAAAATTATGTAAAAAATCGTATGACTGGGAATTGAATTCTCCATCTGCTGAATCCTAGCAGAGTAGAAGGAGATCTCCTGTCGCTCCACAGACTTAGACCCCAGGACTCAGGAATGGGCAGAAATGGGGTCAGACAGCCACGTGGCTCAGGTGGAGGGATGTGTGAGCTGCAGAGGGGCAGACAGACAGACAGACAGCATTGGGCTGCACATGCCCGTGACCATATTTACCAGCCTCACCAGTCAGGCCTTTTTCCTCCTGTTGTTCATTCTCGAAGTCATGTCCCACTCTTTGCAACCCCATGAATGGCAGCACACCAGGCTTCCCTGTCCTTCACCATCTCCTGGAGTTTGCTCAAACTCATGCTCATTGATTCAGTGCTGCCATCCAACCATCTCATCCTCTGTCGCCCCCTTCTCCTCCTGCCTCCAATCTTTCCCAGCACCACAGTCTTTTCCAGTGAGTCGGCCCTTCCTATCAGGTGGCCTGTGAATATTCCTCCCAGTGAATATTCAGGACTGATTTCCTTTAGGATTGACTGGTTGGATCTCCTTGCAGTCCAAGGGACTCTGAAGAGTCTTCTCCAACACCACAGTTCAAAAGCATCAGTTCTTCAGCTTTCTCTTTTTATGATCCAACTCTCACATCTATATGTGACTCTGGAAAAACCATAGCTTTGACTATATGGCCGTTTGTCAGCAAAGTGATGTCTCTGCTTCTTAATACGCTGTCTAGATTTGTCATAGCTTTTATTCCAAGGAGCAAGCACTTTTAATTTCGGGGCTGCAGTCACCATCCACAGTGATTTTGGGGCCCAAGAAAGTCTGTCACTGTTTCCATTGTTTCCCCGTCTATTTGCCATGAAGTGATGGGACCAGATGCCATGATCTTAGTTTTTTGAATGTTGAGTTTTAAGTCAGCTTTCTCACTCTTCTCTTTCACCTTCATCAAGAGGCTTTTAGTTTCTCTTTACTTTTTGCCATTAGGGTGGTGTACTCTGCATATCTGAAATTATTGATATTTTTGCTGACAATCTTGATTCCAGCTTTTGCTCAGAAGTTAAATAAGCAGAGTGACAATATACAGCCTTGACATTCTCCTTTCACAGTTTTGAATCAGTCCATTGTTCCATATCCATTTCTAACTGTTGCTTCTTGACCTGCATACAGGTTTCTCAGGAGGCAAGTATGGTGGTCTGGTATTCCCACCTCTTCCAGAATTTTCCATTTTGTTGTTATCCACACAGTCAAAGGCTTTAGTGTAGTCGATGAAGCAGAGTAGATGTTTTTCTGGAGTTCCCTTGCTTTTTCTATTTCCAGTGGATGTTGGCAATTTGATTTCTGATTCCTCTGCCCTTTCTAAATGCAGTTTGTACATCTGGAAGTTCTCAGTTCATGTACTGTTGAAGCCTAGCTTGAAGGATTTTGAGCATTACCTTGCTAGCATTTGAAATGAGTGCAGTTTTATGGTACTTTGAACATTCTTTGGCATTGCCGTTTTTGTATTGGAATGAAAACTGATCTTTTCCTCCTGTGGCAATTTCTGAGTTTTCCAAATTTGCTGGCATATTGAGTGCAGCACTTTCACAGCAACATCTTTTAGGATTTGAAATAGTTCAGCTGAAATCCCATCACCTCCACAAGCTTTGTTTTTAGTAATGCTTCCTAAGGCCCACTTGACTTAACACTCCAGTATGTCTGGCTCTAGGTGAGAGACCATACCTTTGTGGTTATCCAGGTCATTAAGACCTTTTTTGTACAGTTTTTCTTTGTATTCTTGCAATCTCTTCTTAATGTCTTCTGCCTCTGTTAGGTCCTTGCTGTTTCTATACTTTATCATGCCCATCTTTGCATGACGAAGTAAATAAAAGGACAAAAAGTAGAGTGGGAACTTTGTTTTCATTTTTTCCAAGGGCTTAGAGATTCCTAGGGGCTTCCCTGGTACGTCAGCTGGTAAAGAACCCGCCTGCAATGCAGGAGATTCCTGTTGGATTCCTGGGTCAGGAAGGTCTCCTGTTGAAGGTATAGGCTACCCACTCCAGTATTCTTGGGCTTCCCTGGTGGCTCAGATAGTAAAGAATCCACCTGCAATGCAGGAGACCTGGGTTCGATCCCTGAGTTGGGAAGATCCCCTGGAGGAGGGCATGCTTGGAGTATTCTTGCTTGGAGAATCCCATGGACAGAGCAGCCTGGTGGGCTGTAGACCATGGGGTCCCAAAGAGTCATACACAACTGAGCGACTAAGCGCAGCATGCGCAGCTGTGAGATTCCTAATTTATGGACTTGCTGAGTCCTAGGGAGAAGGAGGAAATTGCTTCTAGTACTTGTTTTCTGGGTTTCCACTCCAATCCAGGTGGTTGGCGTGTGCAAGCGTGAGCTGTGGCTGAGGGGTGTTCTACGGTGTGAGTGTAATGACAACAGCTCATAGTCATCATTCCCTTGCTGTGCATCAAGAACTGCACTGAAGGCTTGCTGGGGATTTAATTCTCCCAACAGCCTCCTAGCATTAGGTACTACTATGGTCATACTGGTATTACAGATGGGGAAACTGCGACCAGAGGAGTAAGTGACTTGTTCTTATCTGTAGGACTGGTAGGTGACAGAGATACTTCACTGCCTCTGATATATCACCTCTTCCTGACACAGTGTCCAGAATGGCATGGTGCTCAATCAGTACTTGTTGAAATAAGGCCAAACAATGGATCAAATGTATCTACAAAGCTTGAATACGTGCAGGTGGTTGTAAGTGAAAATGTGAGTCCCAGGCAGGGGACCAGCTGTGGCTAACTGTCCATTCAGGGTCATCTCCTGGCCTCACTTTTTCCACGATGTGGCAGCGAGGAAAGTAAAATAAGAAAGATAAGGATGGGAAACAATTCCCCCTCCCCAAATCTCAGTCCAGTGGCAGGGCTGAATCAGAAATGCCACGTGAGAATGTTCAAGTTAGCAAGTGAGAGAACCTTGTGCACGGTTGACGAACACAACTCGGCTGACCTTGTTAAATGGCTCTCAGAGGAGCTCACCCATCCTGATGCCATATTCTGGGCACCACCAGCAGATGAACTCAGCAAATCTCAGCTATTTCACAGTCTTCTGCTCTTTCTTCATTTCTGTAATCTTTCTCGTGTGAGAGCCTGGAAGTTCGTATAGCCATTTCTTGTACCCTGAAGAGCTTCAGGATACTGTTCTCTGAGGACACAGGACTCCCAGACAGCCCTCCTGCCTGGCTGGATGGCCTCCTGCATGAGAAGTGTTTACCCTCCCCCATTCTGGAGACTGCAGGGCGGCACAGCCTCCTGATAAGACAGTTTCCAGCCCTCTTCCCCCTTGGCAGCAGCTTCTGCAGGTGCATTAAGACACTCCTGAGTGAATAGATTCCTGTCAGAAGAGAGAGGTCACCATCCAGTCTGGGTTTAGAAGTTGTGCTGAACACAAGAAAGGTAAGGTGGGGAGAGGCAAGAGGTGAGAATGATGGCAGGGTTGAGGATGACGGGGCGTGCGGTGATGAGCTTCCTCCAACAGCTGGCTAATAATCGCAGTTTGGGGCATTTCTACAGTTGGTAGATGAGACTGTCATCTATCGATGGGAATTTGTGAAGTGTCTTCAGGTTCCACTCCCAGAGAAGTATGTGAAACCAAATACCTGTGGTTTCCAAAAGAGAAGGATTGTGTGACAGGCTCAGGAGGTGGTGCTGAGCTGAGACCAGGGAGGCGTGGGTCCTCATGCCAGGCCCACTGCCCACCTCCAGACACTCAGGCTCTCTTCCTGCAGTTTCTTTTTTCCTTTTAGTATTCTTTATTTTGAGGGGTGCACCCCATAGCATGCAGGATCTTAGTTCCCTGACCAGAGATTAAACCCTTGCCCTCTGCTTTGGAAGCACAAAGTCTTAGCCACTGGACTGCCTGGGAAGTCCCTCTTCCTGTGCTTTTTTCCACCAGCTGACTCAGAATTACCATGCTCCTCTATCTCAGAAATGTGATAGAGTCCTTTGAGACAATGTCCCTGATAGCCCTTTAAAGAAACACGTTTCAAAGGTAAAAATGAGAGTTTGCATATAGTTCAAAACGTTATAACCCAGACTTATCTGGCAATTTTGTATCTTTGTATCTGTTTCTTGATTTTAAAAGTATGCGTCCCTTTTGGCCAAGTGGATTATAATTACCTTTTGTTAAAATGGAAGCCTCATACATTTTTCAGCAGGAGTTTGTGTGCCTGATGTATCGGGTAGCTGCCAGATACAGACATTTAATTTAAGAGACTCCAACCTGGAGTACTCTGCACAAAGAGAGAAATAACAGATTCTCTAAGGAGTGAATGACTCCACCTGCCGCCTACCTCAGAGGGACCACCACAGAGAGGGGGCGGTAGGTGAGCAGAGGGTGCTGCACCCCCGCTGTATCTGTCTGGCCATTCAAATTGTTAAAGACAAATTATTCCCATAATATGGACTTTGAATACAAGCCACAGCCTTCTGGGGCTCAGCCAGAGACATGTTCCAACCCTGAAGCAAAACCTGAATGTGTTAGATTTCATGAGACAAGGATTTTTCTTTCAAAGAGATTTTTAAGGCTGACCTTGATGATACAAATTTCACCTTACGCTTTATATCCCAAGTGATACACCAAGTTTAACTCCATTATTCATGGAGCACAGTGCTATTCTGATCAGGAAGGTGAACTCTGGCCCAAAACCCCCTACTAAAGGAGGAGTTCAAGTGCCTGATTTTGTTACAATTCTGATGGAGGCTACCAAACATGTTGTCATTGTTGTTTAGTAACTAAGACGTGTCTGACTGTTTTGCTACCCCCAGACCATAGTCTGCCAGGCTCCTCCATCTGGGATTTTTCCAGACAAGAATACTAGAGTGGGTAGGTAGCCATTTCCTCTTCCAGGAGATCTCCCCAACCCAGGGATCACACCCATCTCCTGCATTGTCAGGCAGGTTCTTTGTCACTGAGCCACAAGGGAAACCCATAACAAACATACACAAGAAATAATTTGAGCAATATGTGGCAGAATATCTGTAAGTTCTTTTATGCATTGAGTCATTATCTTTTAGTCAACGATTCACTATTAATTAAAAAATACTTACTGGACCCCTACAATACTCAAGACACTGGAAATATGACAGAGAAACATAGATGATTTCCACTCCTCGGACAATTTACAGTGTAGGGGAGATAGAGACATAAACGGCAAGTCCCCACTTGGTAATGTGTGAACACCAGTGCTTAACCGCCAGGGAGGAAAGTTGCTCAAGTAAGGCCAAGGGAATCAGAAAATCTGCAGTAAGGGCTGTCTGGGCAGGTCTTTCCTCCTGTGCGCCCACTCGCTCTCCATTCTCACTCATCTGTTTTGCAAAGTTTCCCACTGTCCATCCATAAATGCCTGAGCCATTCACAGCTGTTCTGTCTTTTGCTAGAATGATGTCGACATAGCCTGACACAAATCAGGATAAACTAGTAGGCCAAAGGCAAGACTCCAAGTCCACAGCTGATTGTTATCTTTAATGATAACTAATCATCATATCACAAGTTATATTGCTGCTAGAAGAAAACAGCCAAAGGGGGAGGGCTTTAGGTTATTTCGGGGCAAATGCACAGAGAGCCCAAGGTGCCCTCAGGTATGTGCAGGGCTCTGTGACTGTTCAAGGATGGCTTGATTTAGGCACCACTAGACGTGAGGAGGGATGGAGCATACAAATGAGTTGGGGCTTAATTCATTTAGAAAGTGTCTTGAACATTAATAGAGCTTCAATCAGAGTATCCAACCATAAATTCTCACCTGTTTCACAACTGGTTCAGGCTCAATTGAGCATTAATAGATTTTTTTTGTCCATGCAAATGAGGTGATAATTCATTTCATGTGTAATTGAACAAATTTCAGTTCTATTCATGGAGCAGTTAAGTTGTACCAAATTGTCTAATGTACCTAGTAATTTTTTAACTAAAATACAGCTGAAGTTTTATTTTGATATAATAAAGAAAGAACTCAAGAAATAGAGGTTATGGTACCTTTGTTACTGCTTTGAAGAATAGTGGACTTGAAGAGACTTTACGATACTCCTTTGGGACAGCAACCGCGATTGCTTTTTATTTCTGTTTTTCCTTACTGTTCTTTAGGTACTGTAAGGAGTACCTTAGCAGTGAAATCAGTAAAAACTTTGGGAGTTTCTAGATTTGGCTAAAAGGAAGTATTATCAGGGCCTAGTTTATAAGCATGCATTTCCCAATTCCGTGTCCCAACGTGCCAATAGAGAGTGTTAAACATGTCTGTCCTAAAAGTTCTGTGTGAGCTCTTTCCTTCAAACCATTTATCTCATGTCTCCCATTAACCTTGCCTTCCGGAAGCATAAAATCCTACACTGAGGACTAATTGTAATTGCTTGTATTGAGAAGATGTTTATGTATGTAGTTTCTCGAACAGAGTCCAGGGGAGGCCCTAAGGGCATGTGATACATCCACTGTTTTCTTCTGAGAATTCTTTTTGGTGAAGGCAGAAAAGGTTTTAGTTTCATCTATATCCACACAGGGCTTCTCAGGTGATTCATTGGTAAAGAATCCACCTGCCAATGGAGGAGATGCAAGTTTAATCCCTGTGTCGGGAAAGATTGGCTGGGGTAGGAAATGGTAAGCCACTCCAGTATTCTTGCCTGGGAAGCCCCAGGACAGAGGAGCCTAGTGGGCTACAGTCTGTGGGGTCGCAAAAGCGTCGGACACGACTTAACAACTAAACAACAACAACCCTCCACACAGCTGCCAGAATGTGCTTTTAAAACGTAATCCTGATGTCACCCACCTCTTTAAATCCTTCAGTGGCTTCTTGTTGGCTACAGGTTCAAACCCTTGTATGGCCTATGAAGCTCTTGATCATTTGGGGCAGGCTCACCTTTCTGATCATAGAAACTCTGCACAGTCTCTTGAAACCCCTATGCCCTCTCACACCCACATGCTTTGTCGATGCTGTTTCTTCTGCTTACAATAACCTGTCCATTCATTCATTCCTTCAGTGAATAGTTCCCAGGAACACGCTATGGTTCAGGATTGAGCTGGATCTCCTTCTACCTATTTCTTTTTTTTTCATCACTTTTTTTTTTACTTTACAATGTTGTATTGGTTTTGCCATACAACAACATGTATCCACCACGAGTGTACACGTGTTCCCCATCCTCAACCCCCCTCCCACCTCCCTCCCCATACCATCCCTCTGGGTCATCCCAGTGCCTGTTTCTTGTACGGTTTAATTGTGAACTGTGTCATATATACAGATGTAGAGACACATCTGCTCAGTCTATAAAATAACAAGTCAAATACCTGTGTGCCCACTGGCCAGATGAGGAAATAGATTTCAATGCCTCTAGAGGCCCCCGTGTACTCTTCTCTGATTGCACTGACCTCCCACCTTTACCAGAGGGGGCCACTGTGCTGAAAAAAGTCTTATATCTAAAATCCCCTTCCTTGCTTTACGATGTTACTGCCTAAATTGTGCCCCTAAAAACTACATGTTTAGTTTCCTCTGTTTTTGAACTTTACATAACATAGAATCATGCTCTCCCTGGTCCTTCTGTAACTTACTTATTTCAATCAGTATTTCATTTTTGATGCCCATATTGATGCGTGTAGCTATAGTCTATTCATTTTCATTAATGTATGATTTTTCATTGTGGGAGAATATCAAGAGTTTTTGATCTCCTGTTGATGGATTTCTAAGCAGTTTGACAGAATAGCCAAATTTTGTCTAATTCATTTCTGCCTCTGAAGAGATGCTCTCCTCCTTTAATTCCTTAATGTGGTAAATAACATAAATCAACCTCCTAATATTAAAAAATGTTGCATTCCTTCCTGTGTACCCTTCAAGGCTTATCTCAAATACTATATTGTCTTTAAATCCTTCTCTGATCTTCTTTCCTCCCTCCCAATTCTTTGCTCCAGAAAAGTGCTTTCCCTCTCCTAACCCACTGTGGCATTCTGTAGGTATTTCATTGTGGACACTGATATTACATTTTAATTATTTCTTTAAAAAACATATCTCTCCTATCACATGAGCTCATCAAGATGACAAATTTTTTCTCCAGATTCCTTATTATTTTTGCACAAATTTAAATTAAACCAACCTGCTCTAAACCCTACCTCTTAGTAACAGATATGAATCAGACATCTGCCTTCAACTTTAGACAGCCTGCCTCATTACCTGGTGGATCCTTTGGGCCCCTAGACTTGCACTGTGGCCATCAGAGCCCCATTCTCAGGACAAAATAGTGATGCCGGCCATTTAGAATGTGGAGAAGCAATGAAGCTATGGCCCTAGTTTCTGAATCAGATATATGGCAAAAATATATTCATTCTGTGCTAAGTCACTCAGTCATGTCTGACTCTTTGTGACTCCATGGACTGTAGCCCTCCAGGCTCCTCTGTCCATGGGGATTCTCCAGGCAAGGATACTGAAGTGGGTTGCCATGCCCTCCTCCAGGGGATCTTCTCAACCCAAGGATTGAACCCAGGTCTCCTGCATTGCAGGTGAAGTCTTTACCAGCTGAGCTACCAGGGGAGCCAGTATTCATTCTACTGGGTTATTCTGACAATTCATCAAGCATCTACAATGTATTAAGTGATATGCTATGCATTGAGGCTGTACACTATTTATGATAGTACATCAGTTAAAGTGTGCATGCTAAGTTGCTTCAGTCATGCCTGACTCTGCAACTCTATGGACTGTAGCCTGCCAGGCTGCTCCATCCGTGGGATTCTCCAGGTAAGAATGCTGGAGTGGGTTGCCATGCCCTCCTCCAGGGGATCATCTTGACCCAGGGATTGAACCCATGTCTCTTACATCTTCTGCGTTGGCATGTGGGTTCTTTACCACTAGTGCCACTAAAAGCCATATTATAAAATACATTTAAGAAAGAGGTAAGAAGTTCCAGTAAGTTGTCTGAAAATGCCTTCTCTGTCATAGATTCTTATTTACTGCCACAACTCCCCAAATGTCTAGAATTTGGCAGAAACAAATATATCATATAGTTCATCTAAGAGGTTTAGTTACCCAAACTACGTCTTTATAATAGTCATTTATTGCATGGCTTTGAAGTTGATGCCCTAAGGATTTAGTATAGAGAAGTTCCAGAATTGCATTAGAAACCTAAGGAAAAACTCCCATTGGGACTAGTTAATATCCTCAGTTTGGGGAATAGCATCCCATCTTTTGACCATAATGTAAAACTTGAGCTGCATGTTGAAAACTGTGTACCAAGAAGTACCATTAGGCTCCGTGTGGATGAGGCTTCATCAGCTCTTGTGATTAACTTTTTGCAGTAAAGGAGATGATAGTCTCTCCTTTGTATAGCCTGGGAAATGCCTGCAAGCCTTCCAACTTCTGGCTAATTCAGCCTCTACCCACTCTAGGGAAATGGACAAATCCACAGCTTACATCTCTTCCCACTGTGGTCTCCTTGACAATCAAATTCTGAAGAAAGCAAACCTCCCTGCATGATTTCTTGCTGGAATAATGAAATCCATCTCAGCCCCTGCTTGACACTTTTCTTCAGGAAAGAATAGCCATGTTCAAAAACCTGTACAATTTGACCTTTCCAAAAGCGAGAGGTTTTTCCTCACCAAAGTGATTCATTTGAGCCTATAATTTGTAAATGAAAAGTCCCAATGAAAAGAACCAAGTGACTATTCCTCTGAAAGCTCTTTGGATGAGCTGGAATTGCCCTTTGGCATTAAATCCCCTCTTCCAGACCCATTTAAAGACGCATTTCGCATAGTCTTAGAACCATGGGTAGTGTGCTTCTAAAAGCAAAGCCACCAATTTTGGAGTATTTGCTAGGTATAAGCCTAGTCTGTACAAGTATTCTCTTTCCATCTTCACACCAGCCCTAGAGGTAGATGCTATTATTTTTACCATTTTATAGATGAAGACCCTGAGAACACAGAAAAATGAAGCAAATTGGTTCCTACTCCCCCCACCTCCTCTTCCATTACCACCACCACCACCACCATCATTATTATCACCACCAACATCATCTAGTGCCAACTATGTGCCTATATTCAGTTCTTTATTTTTTTAAAGCGCATTTCATCTTCATGACAGTTCCATGGAGCCAGCACTACTAATTGACCAAAGGAGGTTTACTCCAGATTTCCTTTGTCATGGCAGCCAGGAACATGCAGAAGCAGATAGCAGAAATCTCTGCAGCCACATTTGACTCAGCACTGTTAGTGGAGCTGCGAAGGGACAAAATTATAAAGAAGCAAAGTTTGTGAGTGCCTCACTACCCCTTTGCCACTCAGTGCTGGTGCCTCTTCCTCCCAGTGAGTGCCTTCCTCACCCCCTTGACAGGTACCCAGGGCCTTTGTGATATCCAAGAATGCCCAGTGTCTGCCACTCCACCCCCATCCTCCTGTCTGTACCAGTGTTAAGAGTCCCCAGTTCCTTGGGCCTCATTCAACTCTATACCTACATCAAAACTGATCATCAAAACTGATCTACATCAAAACCAATTATCACAACTCTATACCTACATCAGAACTGTGGGTTCTCCCTTTATACTTGCTCTGTGGTAAGGTAATGTGCTCTCTTAGGTCAAATTTGTTGTGGGTATGTGTTTAGTCACTAAGTCGTGTCCGACTCTCTGCGACCCTGTGGACGGTAGCCCACCAGGCTCCTCTGTCCATAAGATTTCCCAGGCAAGAATACTGGAGTGGGTTGCCATTTGCTTCTCCATTAGGTCAAATCAGAATAGTAGTATCTAGTAATGGTCTAACAATAGACCAGAGTTCTCTCTCCATCCAACATTTCCAATAGTTGAATTGTCTGGTTTAAAAATTTTGGCCATCTGCTGGGTACTTAATGGCATATCATTATAATTTTAATTTGCATCTTCCTGATTACTAATAAAGTTGAATATCTTCTCATGTTTGTCAGTTATTTCTTCCTTTCTGTATAACTCTTATTCATATCTTTTGCTTATTTTTCTATAGAGTTGTTTAGCTTTTGCTTATCAATTCCTATGGATACTTTGTGAACTCTGGATTCTTCTATTTTGCAATAATTTCTCCTTGCATCATTTATTGAATCCCCACCCATCTCCAGTGCTCCTTTGGTCATATAACACATGTCAAATATGTAGGCGTCTGTCTCTGGATTCTATCCTCTGCCAAGACCAGACTGTCTTAATTATTTGGGCTTTTGTAATTTTTTTATAGTGTGTTCTTCATTGTATGGATTTCTACTCTTTACTATATCTTTCATTCTATTTTTTATTTTTTAATTATTTTGCTATTCTTCATCTTCCATCTTAAGATGGCTACTTAGCTTAACAATTTTCACTCTTATTTTATGATATAAGCATTTAATTCTTTACATCATCCACTGAGTACTGCTTTGTCTCTTTCCTCAAGTTTTGATAGTGATGATTATTTTTACTATTATTAGTTCAAAATGTTTTCTGTTTTTTTATTATCAGTACTTTTTTGACCTGTGAGTTATTTAGAATTATTTACTAATTTGCACAGGAATCAGTTTGTTCCTTTTGAGGCTTGCTTTTAATCATCTCCAGGGCAGGTGCAGAGCATTTGGGCTCATTTGACCATTAGTCGAGGACCCTAGGGCTTACTGGGTGGCGCTATTGGTAAAGAACACTCCTGTCAATGCAGGGGATGTAAGAGATGCATGTTCAATCCGTGGGTTGGGAAGATCCCCTGAAGGAGGGCACAGCAACCCACTCCAGTATTCTTGCTTGCAGAATCCCATGGACAGAGGAGCCTGGTCAGGGTTGGGGCGCTACAGTCCATAGGATCACACAGAGTCAGACTGTTACGCCCAGAGTCCGAGTGCCCAAAACTGAGAGAATAAGATGTCCCAGATGTCCACAGCAATGCAAAAGCATAAAGGGGTTTATTACTAGCTCGAGCCAGGGCCTAGGTTTCATCCAGCACAGTGGAATCCGACAAAGGCCCTGAGCTCTGAATCACATGTACTTTTATACAGACGGTTGTTTCTGTAACAGCATAGCTGATTGGTTAAACCATACACCCGCACGGGACTTTTAAACCTCGCATCCCTATCTGGATTGGCTTGGGTCTGGCGCAGGCGGGGGCTACAGGGATTTTTCTGATTGGTCGAGCTACACTGCCTGCGGGAGTTCCCAGAGCCTCAGCTTTTCTCAGGCCTAGCCTGCCCTTGAGTGTCTGTCCTGGCTTCTGTTTGGTCCTAACAAGACACAACTGAAGCAACGCAGCAGCACAGAGGACCCTAACATTCTTCTTCTTATTGGCCCTTTCTGAGCAGTCTGTCCAATGCTCCATGTAATAGTAAATCTTTCCACTCTGCTTGAACACAAATTATTCCCAACTTCATATGAGAAACTCTTCTCTTTCTTTCCAACACTCCTCTTTCTTTCTTTCTTTCTGTGTTTTGCCCTGAAAATTTTAGCTGCTTTGTCCTCCCCAAATTCCAAATTTTGTCTCCTCAATTCAGCCAGGTCACTGCCTGGTTCTGTTTGAGCCTCTCTGTTCTGTGGCCTCAAAGTTCTCTCTGGAGAATGAACTGGGCAAGTTCAGGCCCTGCCTTGTTTGTTTCCCTTCTCTCAAAGGTTCCTTTCTGTTGTTGCCCATTGCCTGGTATCCAAAATCAATTTTTCCCTAATATTCTGTTTGATTTTCTCATTGTTAAGAGTGTAGGATAAATCCAGGTCCTGTTTTTCCAACATGGCCAGAAGTGGAAATTGGTCATTCCTGACCTTTCTTTTTTTTTTTTTTTCTTAATTTATTTTATTTCATTAAACATCATAATCCATTTTTTGTTGTTTGTTTGTAACCTACGTTTGAACATCTTCTGCCATATGTTGTTTCTGCTGAGTCTTTCTCAAGATGCCTTGTTTCTTTGTATGTTTATTTTTGCCCAAGGGCAACTCATTTTCTTTGGCATTTTATTTGTGAGAACTCTTTGAGACCTGGGATAAAGATGGTTTACTTTAGCATTTGTATTTATTTCTACTCAATGCCTGGGATTACTACCAGTTGAGGATACTCTAAATAATATTCTCAGCTTGAAACATTTTGGGCCACCCAGGTACTGAGAATTAAGACTGCAAACCTACGTTAATTCTGCTTTTGGTTACAAATTCTGGGGATAATTTCTTTCTTCTTTTCTCAGTGCCATATTTCAAGACTTATTTCTTGTGTATGTCAGGGGGCAATTGTTGTGGATGGGGATTGTCCCATTTAAATCTTCAAGTTGGACAGGCATTGGTCTTTATATTTTTATCTATGCCCTTTGAGGCCATATAAAGCTAAGCTTGAATGTCACTTAGTTTGGTAGATATATTCAGGGTAAAAGCAAACTCCAGTTCTGCCTACTTTTCTTGAGTCCCCAGATTTGTATATACTTTTTTGCCTAAAAATTTTTTACTCTTTTACAAGCTCACCAATGCATCTAGTAAGATTTGTGAAAATATCTTATCCATAATGTCTAGTTATACTTGATAGGACGATCTTTTCAGATTACCATATTGCTTTTGGGGGGGGGCTACTTTTCTCTGTTTTTCTGTTACACATCTCTTACTGTTCTAAAATATAAATAATAGAACCACAAAATTTACTATCCAAACTGAGACACTTCTGAGAGTGAAAAATGGGTACTCAATGCTTTTAACAATCTGAAGTTAGATTAGTGAATCCATAAAATATTTCTATTGAAAAATCACCCTCAAAAATAAAATATTTTCTGATAAAAAATTTAATGTGCACCAAAGTAAAAAAAAACTGTCTGTTGTTTGCCAAGACATTAAAATAAGCAGAATAGCTGTTCTTGATACAGCTTTTTGTATTTAGGTCACCTTTACCAAGTCTATGCCTAATGTCATATCAATGGTATTTTTCTTAAGATTCTTTTTTTTTCCCTAGTGTTATCACAGAGCCTCAGCATTTTGCTTCTTCAGTTATCTAACTGCCTACCTATATATTTATGTATGTGTATTTCTTAACATAAAACTATCTATACATTACAGCTTCTATTTCTCTTGATAGAATATCATAGTCAAGTGCAAAATTATTACATAACAACCAACTATAAGTTCATTTCAGTTCAATGAGTTTCTCAGTTCAGTAAGAATTTCGGTGTTAAAGTTTCAGAAGATCTGTCTCAAAATCGATTTTGGAGCACAATGATAGAATTTTAAAGGTATATCTTTTATATTGCTTGTCTCTTGCTGTCAGATATTCATTTAGTTCCTTCCTTGCTTTGGCAGGGATCTATTTCATGTCCTCCCTATTTGCGAGTGTTGTCTTATTTAATAGTTGCAACTCTACAAACTTCAGAGGCTGAGATTTCTGTATTTCGTTTGTTGAACACTTGATTATGGATTTATGACTTTGTTTTGAACAAAGTACAATCAGAATTTAGAAGATCTGTTTCTAAAACTCCTATGCTTTTTTGTAGGACACTTAGGTAGATTTATAAAGCATGAAAAACCTGTCTGATGTCAGCAATTTCATATCATTTAAGCTAGTTCTTTAAAGTCGCAAACATTTCTCAAATCCAGTCAGTTACAGGCAGCAAAAGACAAAACTACTTACTTCCCTGATGTAATCATTGGGCTTTTTTTCCCCCATATACGCTTTTCTTGTTGTTGCTGTTTAGCCACTAAATTGTGTTGACCTCTTTGAGACCCCATGGATTGTGGCCCGCCAGGCTTCTCTGTCCATGGGATTTCCCAGGCAAGAATACTGGAGCGGGTTGCCATTTCCTTCTCCAGGGGATCTTCCTGACGGAGGGACTGAACCCTGGACTCCTGAATTGCAGGCAGATTCTTTACCACTGAGCCACCAGGGAAACCCCATAAAAGATTTATCACAACATTTTTGTAGCTCAGTTACTCTAACTCTTCATATGTAAATTTTGCTAATTTTGACATCTACAGCTTATATTTCTCTGGGTATAAATAGAAGTCTGTTTGAGCACAGTCACAAATTATGTGTGTGCAGTAACCAATCACAGTTGCCTTTCAGCATAAGTCTCTCCATTTGCTAGGAACATTATGTCTTAAAGTGTAAACTCTGTTCACTGCATGTATCAAACACGTTGCAAGATGGAACCAAGGGAGTAGAGAGGGAAGGTCTGCCCAATTCTTCTTACCTCCTTTTTTTTACAGTCTTTATAATAATGCTGTGTTTTTTTAAACATGAAAAATTGAGGACAAAATAAACCAGATAGATGCAGGATAATAGGCATAACCTGAGACATTCTGGGTAAACCAGAACCTATGTTCAGCCTAGGTCTTCCCTGGTGGCTCAGAGGTAAAAAATCTGCCTGCCAATGCAAGAGGTGCTGGTTGGATCCCAGGGTCATGAAGATCCCTTGAAATAGGAAAAAGTACCCAATTCCAGTATTCTGGGAAATCCAATGGACAGAGGAGCCTGGCAGGCTACAGTCCATGGATTCCCAAGAGGGGGACACAATTTAGCAACTAAACAACAAAAATGTTCAGCCTAATTACAGCCCTACAGATATGTCTCATCTGTGTTTGCAATTCCAGGGCTACCTGAGGGCCTCCTTGTATCCTAGGTTCTTTTAAAAAAAAATTTTTTTTTTTGGTTGTTCTGAGCAGCATGTAGAATCTTAATTCCCTGACCAGGGATCAAACCTGTACCTCCTACAGTGGAAGCACAAAATCTTGACCACTAGACCACCAAGGAAGTCTCTATCCTCGGTTCTTAATACAAGCTTGTTGGGTAAACTACCCCAAAATAGCCTATTTGCTTGGCTTAGACTTTTTCTGTATGAATGCAGAGGAATGAGGATGGGCAGGTTCTTTGTAACAAGACCCTCTGACCTCCTACCACACAGGAAGCTGCTTCCTCTGCTAAGACTTAACTGCAAGCAGATGACCCCTTGTTGCTATTTTGGAGCATTTTTTTTTTCTACAGACCACATGTATTGAACTCTACAAGCTGGCTCTATCAGTTCTTTTAACCCATATACACTGCTGAGCCCAAACTTTTTTTTTTTTTTCCTCTGAGACCTTCAAACTATGTGGACTCAGTCTAAGAAGAACCCTGAGATCGTAACACAGACACAGTGTGCAGACTGACCTGGCTTAACTTGGCCACAGTCTTAAATTGAAGGCATATTGGTGGTTCCAACTGTTCCTCTCTAGGGACTGTTGTTGTCCATATTTCTCAAGATGGGCCTGACAGCGACTTTGGTATAAATGTCTCTCTTGTGATCTACCCCTGAAGACTATGAGCTGTGCACACCCATTTAGGCCATGGCTTGTGCTCTAGAACACTTGGAGGGGCTGGAGGAGTCTCTCTGCTGTTATGCAAGTGAGACTGTGAGCCTCATACTCAGCATTTGGCACCTGTTCTAGGTCAAGGCAGTGTCTACCTTGGTTTTATTCTGACTGTGGCTCCTAGGAGGTTTTTCTTTTCTTTCTTTTTTTTTTTTTTTAAGGTAATGCTTTGGAAGTTAGGAAGTTAAGGAGATACGAAGCTGGGGGAGATTTCTTTTGATGGAGACGTACCCGTTATATAGTTATTTAAATATTCATAAAAGGCAGATCTCTGCTGGGCACTGTATTAGAAATGATTTCTGCCCATCTTAGGCAGTTCTCCAGGAAACAGGCATCATTAGTGGCATTTGGACCATCTAGCCCACCAGGAGTGTTTCCTAGCACTTTGGGAAAACTCTGAAATGTTTTCAAAATAAAAAAATAGAGATGGCGTGGGGGGCAAAGAAGTGTCATAGGACATTGTGATTGATTCCTCATTTACAAGCCTCTTGTCACTGGCAGGACTTTGAGAAACTGCCCACTCAGATCTCTTACAGGAATGACAGTGACTAGACTCTGAACTCAGACCACATTTATGCCATTAAAAAATGAACAGCTATTTGAGATTGAACTTATCAACTTAAAAGGTGCAGAATTTGTGCTGCAATAGCCTTTTATAAGCAAAGCGTCACTAGAAAACTCAAATATCTTAATTCTTTTTCAAGAAATGCATAATTCTTTCACGGCTTTCATGTTGTCCCTCAGTAAGATTTCATGTATGAATTGTGACCTTGTGTAACATCTTCCCTCAGACTTGGACCAGTAATGGAAACCATTTTTAAACTTAATTTCCTTTTAATTCCTTCCAATTACTAGGCACTGGTCTTTGTGCCAAGAGCCCATCCAATTGGTACATTTTGTGAAGACTGTGGAAACATGTTTCTTTAAACCACACATGATACCCAGAAGGCATTCTAACAGAGCTGCCCTCATCACTGTCCTTAAAATTAGTTATTCTTGATTTCAAAAGAAGTTTATCCCAGGGCAGTCCATGGCACATGTGCGTAACAACAGTCTTTCAAGTTTTCCCCATCTGCTGGCTGGTTATTGGTCTCCAAGTAACAAGGACCATATTGGATTAAGTATTTTAAGCACAAAATAGCATAAGAAATCACTGGTAACTCTTATTGGCAGGCTTATCACAGGAATACCAAATATGGGAAGGCTTTTGAATCACAGATGCCAAAAAAATGTTAAGTTAAAATCTAAGACTTATAAAGGGTTAGCAACTTTTGTACATCAAAGGATACTCTCAAAAGGTTGAAAAACAACCTGGAAGATGGGAGATACTATTTGCAAATCATATATCTAATAAAAGATTAATTTCCAAAATATATAAAGAATTCCTAGAGTTTCCTGGAAGCTTCCCTGGTAGCTCAGTCGGTAAAGAATCTGCCTGCAATGCAGGAGACCAGGGTTTGATCCCTGGGTCAGGAAGATCCCCTCGAAAAGGAAATGGCAACCCACTCCAGTATTCTTGCCTAGAGAATTCCGTGGACAGAGGAGCCTGGTGGGCTGCCATCTATGGGGTCACACAGAGTTGGATACGACTGAAGTGACTTAGCAGCAGCAGCAGCCAGTATTCTTCTTGGAAAATCCAATGGCCGGAGGAGCCTGGCAGGCTATAGTCCATGGGGTCGCAAGAGTCGGACACAACTAAGCAACTAAACCACCAGAGTTCAACAACAAAAATCCAATTCAGTTAAAAAATGGGCAAGAGGCTTGAATAGATATTTCTCCAAAGATGATATACAAATGACCAGTAAGGGCATAAAAAGATGCTCTATATCAGTGGTCCCCAATCTTTTTTGGCACCAGGGACTGGTTTTGTGGAAGACGATTTTTCCATGGACTAGGATGGGAGTGGGAGAAGGCAATGGCACCCCACTCCAGTACTCTTGCCTGGAAAATCCCATGGGCGGAGGAGCCTGGTAGGCTGCAGTCCATGGGGTCGCCAGGAGTCAAACACGACTGAACGACTTCACTTTCACTTTTCACTTTCATGCATTGGAGAAGGAAATGGCAACCCACTCCAGTGTTCTTGCCTGGAGAATCCCAGGGACAGGGGAGCCTGGTGGGCTGCTGTCTATGGGGTCGCAGAGTCGGACACGACTGAAGCGACTTAGCAGCAGCAGCAGCAGGATGGGAGTAGGGGGAATAGTTTCAGAATGATTCAAGCACATTATAATTAGTGTGCACTTTATTCCTATTATTGTTACATCAGCTCCATCTCAGATCATCAAGCATTAGATCATGGAGTTTGGGGACCCCTGCTCTACATCATTAGTCGTTAGACAAGTGCAAATAAAACCATAATGAAATATCAGTTCACATCTGTGAGGAAGTTCAGTTCAATTCAGTTCAGTCGCTCAGTCGTGTCTGACTCTTTGCAACCCCAAAGAGTTGACTGCAGCACACCAGGCCTCCCTTTCCATCACCAATTCCTGGAGTTTACTCAAGTTCATGTCCATTGAGTCGGTGATGCCATCCAACCATCTAATCCTCTGCTGTCCCCTTCTCCTCCCGCCTTCAATTTTTCCCAGCATCAGGATCTTTTCAAATGAGTCCATTCAGGAAGGCTATTACCAAAAATTGGAATATGAGTATTGGCAGGAATGTGGAGAAATTGAAACCTCCGTGCATTGCTGGGAGAAATGTAAAATGGTTCAGCCACTGCATTAAACAGTTTGGCAGTTCCTCAAAAAGTTAAACATAAAATTGCCATATTATCCAGCCACTTCCACTCCTAGGTATATACTCAAGAAAATTGAAAGCAGACTTGAACAGACACTTGTACACCCATGTTCCTGGGAACATTCTTCACAATAAGCAACAGATAGCAACAGTGCAAGTGTTCAGCAAGAGATGAATAGAAAACATGGTATATCCACACAATGCAATATTATTCAACTGAACCATACACTAAATTTAAAGTGTATGGTTAAAATAAAGTTAAAATAGTGACTTTTATATTAAGTATATTTCAGTTCAGTTCATTTCAGTCGCTCAGTCGTGTCTGACTCTTTGCAACCCCATGAATCGCAGCACGCCAGGCCTCCCTGCCCATCACCAACTCCTGGAGTTCACCCAGACTCACGTCCATCGAGTCAGTGATGCCATCCAGCCATCTCATCCTCTGTTGTCCCCTTCTCCTCCTGCCCCCAATCCCTCCCAGTATCGGGGTCTTTTACCACAGTTTAAAAAAAAGGAAAAGGAAAGGCCAGCAATTTTCAAGGACACAAGTCCTTGAGGGTTTCTACTACCATTAGACCTTCCTTTTTTTCCCTTAATAATTAATGGGGTAATAATTAGTGGATTGAGTTGTATATGGAAGAATTTCCATTGACAGGAATAAAGGAAAGGTCTTTGCAGGCTGAAAGCTGGGATGAACACAGATGCAGGAGAGACACAAACGTCTGCCCTTGTTCCAGAAACAGCGACCGGAGTGGAACAGACAGTGTCCACAGTACAGAAAGGCACCTTAGGATATTGTGCAGCTTCCTCCTCAGGCGGCTGCCCAACCCCAGGTTCAAAGCCCCCAAGTTATCTTTATTGTAATCTTTTATATGATAAGGAGGAAGCCTTCTAGATTTTCAGTCAGTAAAGTAACAAATGGATTAGAACTTTGGTCATGCCAGTCAACCACTCACGGGGTAAGCACCTAAGGGCTGCTGTTTGGTGAGTGATGAACTTTGTGGCAATAGTGCTTCACTCTTCCTCCTGAAGCCACTTGCAGCATTCCCAAGACTTGGAAAGGCCATTGGCTAGGATTAGGGAGCAAGCTTGGAAGAAGAGGGCATAAATGGCTCATCCTGACCTTGACAATCAGAATCCTGTTTTAAGCTCCATGCTACTGCCTTTAAAGAAAAGCCGTTGCACAGGGAGAGAGCTGAGCTTGAGATCACAGGGAGGACATGTTTCATCATCTAATCCATCCTCCCAAGTACTCGTGTGAATCCTTCCCAGCAGGGTGATGTTCTGTACCCCTGGCTTCACATAATGATCCAGCTTATGTCACCTCTCCTGGAAGGTTATCCTACAACACGAGGGGTGCCCTCTGGCATGCAGTCTGATGAGCAGAGAGAGATTGGACCTTCCTTTCTTTGTGTGCACATGATCAGAACATAGTCAAATGAAGGCAAATGAAATGACAGCTAGGGCTCAAATTTGCATTTTCTCTGTTCATTTTATTTTGATAGAAAGAAAGCATGGAGTTGCCTAAATTGAACACAGGAGACTGGAAATAGTCATGATTGTAATGCAGTGTAATTGTCAAGCCCAGACTCTTTGTCTCATGTTATTTAGCCTTTTTTGGCCTTTCCAAGGAATGTGGCAGAAGAGAGGTTCATATGGGTTTCCAGAGCTGGAAAATAAAAGCCCCATAATTCACCTAGTACCCACATTGCTCTATCATCTTCGAGTTTTGTTAGAGAGTCAGTTAAAAAAAGTAGACAAGACCCTCCCAGATGTTTCCCTGACTTTTAAAATTTTTTTGGGTAAACACATTTCTTTTGAAAGAACTCTAAATACACTTGCAGATTTTCAAAGCCCAGATTTTGCACAGTTCTAATGTCAACCTGAAGGGCAATCACAGACTGAGCCACAGAAAGAGGCACCATCAAAATACTACATCAAACAAACATAAGCTTCATGTAAGTTTCTTACCTGAAATAAACATTAAAACCTCATGAAAATGCATAAGAATGTTCTAAAAATATAGGTTTATCACTAAGATGATATAGGAAGCTTAGGGATGGTATAATGGGAAGACAGTAGAAAAGATTTGATAGAAGGCACTAGACAAAAATAGGATTTTATTATATCAAGAATTCCATTTGTAACTTTCATTTTCTTTCTTCTTGAGAATTCTTTGAGAATCCATGGAAAAGAACAAGGGTGAGCAGAAATCAGGGGAGAAGCTCTGGGTTACCATGACAACGTGACTCTTGACTCCATCTCTGTCATCCATCATTGCTTTTTGGATTACTGCAGAGATCTTTGACATTGGAATTAACACGTCCTCCTAAATCTGAGGATAATTTAAAGCTGAAGAATAGCAAAGTCTCTAAATAGTATAATGAGCTCATCTTTTGATACTCAAAAGATGTGTAATGGTCATAAGGCAACATAATTGAGATAGTTCCTTATCTCTCCCCAAGTAAAGCTGTCATAAACCACTGCAAAGGCTCTATAAAAAATGACAGGGCTATAGAAATGTCTATCGTAAAGTATCAATAATTAATGATAATGGTTTGGGCCAAATAAATTTGTAAAAGAAAGTAAAACTTCAGATAATGTGAAGAATGTCTAAATTTCAGTAACAGTATAAACATGATTAGTACTTCTATTCTGGTCCTGCAGGTGGATTAAATAATGAACTTGCATCTATACAGACCAGTCTGCAGAGTTCAGTAACTATTTAATGAGCCATTAAGCACTTCTTTATAATATCTTAAACTTCACTACCACACTCTATTTTTGCTAGTCTGCTAATTCAGGGGAAACCTATGGACCTGTTATTTTCTATTTGTCTGTGCATGCCTGCATCTGTGCTCAGTCACTAAGTCGTGTCTGACTCTTTACAACCCCATGGACTGCAGCCCACCAGGCTTCTCTGTCCATGGGATTTTCCAGGCAAGAATACTAGAGTGGGTTGCCATTTCCTACTCCAGGATCTTCCTGACCCAGGGATCAAACCTGTATATATCCTGCATCTCCTACATTGGGCAGGCAGATTGTTTACCACTGAGCAACCTGAGAATCCTATTTGTCTGTGAGGTCTACTGATTTGCCTTCTCTAAGTTATTGTTTTTGTTTTTCAACAAAGTGATGACATTCCTAGCTCTTGGTTATGCTAAACTAAGTAAAAATAAATATAGGCTCTTTCCCTTCTGTCCTGGAGCTAATAAGTCATAAACATTGTTTGAATTACTGTGAAGAAAGGTCAAAATAAAAAGAAAGATCAAATTGAAAGCCTAACTCCTACCCTCGATGGTCTTGGGATCCTGTTGAAAAGAGCTACCTGGCATTGACCAAACTGTAAGGTTTGAAGACACAGTCCTTGAATTGCCAAGTCTGCCCAAGACTTCTGACACCAACTGTAAGGAGTTAGGGTCCAACTTCAAAATTAGAGGAAGAGTCCAGAAAAGACTACTCTCACTTCTGACACCAACTGCATATTTAGAGAGTTCCCAAAATCACCTCCAGGTCTGGTAATTCACGAGAAGGACTCAAAGACTCACTGAAAGTACTCACGGCTACATCTTGTTATGGAGGATACAGATTAAAAGCATGCAAAGGAAGAGGTGCCTAGGGCAGAGTCTGGGGAGAGAGAGGTTCCAGACATGGAGCCTCCATTGTCTCCCCCTGTGGAGACAGAATGTGTTACCCTCCCAGTTGTCAATGTGTGACAATATGCACTGAGTTTTGGTATGCAGTTTTTCCTGGGGCTTCATTGCAAAGACATGATGGATTAATTTCCAGCCTGGCTGAATTTGGTCTCTAAGTTGACTGATACCATGTGACCCAAGGCCCCTGAAGTAAGTCACATGATTGATCTTCCAGGCACGGCCAGCTCCCACTTTAAGACTATTGGGTGTGGCCCTATGATCTGGTGTGACCAGTCCCCACTCGCCACAGAGATAGCCCCAGCAGATATAATACAGATTACTTCCCAGAAGCTGAGGTTAAAGCTAGATCTCTTTGGGTGAGGCCATATTCTTTATTGCATTGGAGTCAAGACAAGTCTGAGTGAAGAGGAAGTGCTAAATTATGTGGTAAGTAGAGGAGGGCTTAGTATGAGCTTGGATGACCAACCAAATACTTGAGGAGCAATAGAAGGAACATGGACTACTCCCAAGCCGGAGAACATTTAAGGACATGATAAGTGTCTTTTAAAATGTGAAGGGCTAGTGTGCACAAAAAGATGATTCTTACCCTGGGTGCCCCTTGCAAATAGAGTTGAATGTCTGTGGGTTAGAAATATAAAAAAGATATAAGTTTAGTATAAGAGAGAACTTTCTAATAATTGAGGCTATTTAAAAATATTACCCAGGCTGCCTTGAAGTTTTCAGTCATTAAAAATATTCTGGCAGTAAGCAGATCACCTATAATAGTGGCAGTCTTCTTATTAAGAAATAAAATGACCTTTAAGAATCTTTTCAGGTCTAATACTCTATGGTTCTAAAATTATTTTTCTATTTTTTCCTTTTATTCTCAATTAATAATTTTTATTGAAGTGTAAGTTACATAGCATTATATTAGTTTCAGGTATCAGTCAGTTCAGTTGCTCAGTTGTATCCAACTCTGCGACCCCATGGACTGCAGCACACCAGGCTTCTCTGTCCACCACCAACTCCCAGGGCTTGCTCAAACTCATGTCCATCGAGTCAGTGTGTCATCCAATCATCTCATCCTCTGTTATCCCCTTCTCCTCCTGCTTTCAATCTTTCCCAGCATCTGGGTATTTTCCAATGAGTCAGTTGTTCGTATCAAGTGGCCAGAACATTGGAGCTTCAGCGTCAGTCCTTCCAATGAATATTCAGGACTGATTTCCTTTAGGATTGACTGGTTTGATCTCCTTGCAGTCCAAGGGACTCTCAAGAGTCTTCTCCAACACCACAGTTCAAATGCATCAATTCTTCGGCACTCAACCTTCTTTATGGTCCAACTCTCACATCCATGCGTAACTACTATAAAAACCGTAACTTTGACTAGACCAACTTTAGTTGGCAAAATAATGTCTCTGCTTTTTAATATGCTGTCTAGGTTGGTCACAGCTTTTCTTACAAGGAGCAAGCGTCTTTTAATTTCATGGCTGCCGTCACCATCTGCAGTGATACTGGAGCCCAAGAAAATAGTCTGTCACTGTTTCCATTGTTTCCCCATCTATTTGCTGTGAAGTGGCATGATCTTCATTTTTTGAATGCTGAGTTTTAAGTCAGCTTTTTCATTATTCTCTCTCATTTTCATTAGGAGGCTCCTTAGTTCCTCTTTGCTTTCTGCCTTACGGGTAGTGTCATCTGCATATCTGAGGTTATTGACATTTCTTCCCGCAATCTTGATTCCAGCTTGTGCCTCATCCAATCCAGCATTTTGCATGATGTGCTCTGCATATAAGTTAAATAAGCAAGGTGACAATACAACAGGTATACAACACAATGATTCAATATTTGTATATAATTCAAAATGATCACCATAATAAGTCCAGTTAATGTCCACCATCATAAGTTACAAAATATTTTTTCTTGTGATAAGAACTTTTAATATCTTCTCTCTGGTTGTTGTTTAGTCACTAAGTCATGTCTGACTCTTCTAAGACTCTATGGACTGTAGCCTGCCAGGCTTCTCTGTTCCTGGGATTTCCCAGGCAAGAATACTGGCATGGGTTGCCATTTCCTTCTCCAGGGGATCTTCCCAACTCAGGGATCGAACCCAGGTCTCCTGCATTGCAGGTGGATTCTTTACTTCTGAGCCACCAGGGAAGCCTCAATCTACTGTCTTAGCAACTTTCAAATATGCGATGCAGTATTATTACTAATTATAGTCACCATGCTGTATATTACATCCACAAAGCTTACTTATTTTATAACTGGAAGTTTGTATCTATTTTTCAACCTTGTATCCTAGAATTAGTGAGTTTTCTAAATTGTGTTCTTATTACATGAATTACCTTTAAAATGTCTTATGCCATACCCAAGTGCTACAGTCTTGAAATGAATGTATGTTTTCCTGAGCAGAACTTAGATTTAGAATATCTAGAGTAATTCAGATTCTACTAACTGAGTGATCAATGACTAGACCAGGATGGAAGTTTTTTTCTTGTTCTAGATAAGAAGGAATGAATTGTTAAGCAAAAGAATAAAGTAAGAAAGTTTTCATGAAACACATTTAATTTATATGTGAACCTATATTTTATAGCCACTTCAGGATTCATGTCAATCTATGCCAAAACCAATACAGAATTGTAAAGTAAAAATTAAAAATAAATAAATTAATTAATTAAAAAAAAAAAGAAATTACAAATGTATCTCATTAAGTGAGATTGAAGCAGATAAGTTAGGATTTTAACTTGAAACCTTCTGTTAACTCTAAATTCAACTTACATTATAGACTTCTTTTGAAAGATTCTGAGCCTGTTCCCTGTTTACAGCTGGTCTTTGTCATGAAGTGGGATGAATTAATGTGAATTTTATCTTATTCAGATAAACAGGACACTGATATCCAGGATCAAATGGATTCATGCAGCCCAAATTCCTTAGATTTCATCTTCCTATGTGTATAAGGGTAGAAGACTAAAGTCATAACTCCAATCTCCTTGACCTTAATCCATACCTATAATGTAAACCCTCCAGTGTATGTAAACTGTCTTTCTACCCAGATCATTTTTGATGTACCTCAGGGAGCTCTCATGAATGCTCGTCACGTAGCTCTACTGGGGACAACTACTGCTTCACCTGGAATAGCCCTGCTTGGGCACGATCACTGCTCTCCTGCCTCTCACTGGACACAGTCACCAAAGCTGTTGAGCCACCATGGTGCCAGTCCTGGATAACCAGGGTGGCAATGGGAAGAACACATCTCTCCCTGCATCACAGACATCCCCAAATGGTGCTGTTTGTGCTAAGGGTTCTATGTTGATGTTGTCTTTGCTCTTGTTCACTCACTAAGTTGTGTCTGACTCTTTGCAACCTCATGAACTGCAGCATACCAGGCTTCCCTGTCCTTCACTATCTCCCAGAGTTTGCTCAGACTCATGGCCATTGAGTCAGTTGTGCCATCCAACCATCTCATCCTCTGTCTGCCCCTTATCCTCCTTCCCTCAGTCTTTCCCAGCATCAGGTTCTTTTCCAGTGAATCAGCTATTTGCATCAGGTGGTCAAAGTACTGGAGCTTCAGCTTCAGCATCAGTCCTTCTAGTGAATATTCAGGGTTGATTTTCTTTAGGATTGACTGGTTTGATCTCCTCGAAAGTATCATAAAATGAGTGCAGAAATAGATGCAAAAGAAACAAAGGAGACCATAGCCAAAATCAACAAAGCTAAAAGCTGGTTCTTTGAGAAGATAAACAAAATAAACAAACCATTAGCCAGACTCATCAAGAAAAAAAGGGAGAAGAATCAAATCAACAAAATTAGAAATGAAAATGGAGAGATTACAATAGACAACACAGAAATACAAAGCATCATAAGAGAGTACCATCAGCAACTATATGCCAGTAAAATGGACAATGTGGAAAAAATGGACAAATTCTTAGAAAAGTACAACTTTCCCAAACTGAACCAGGAAGAAATAGAAAATCTTAACAGACCCATCACAAGCACAGAAATGGAAACTGTAATCAATAATCTTCCAACAAACAAAAGCCCAGGACCGGATGGCTTCACAGCTGAATTCTACCAAAAATTTAGAGAAGCACTAACACCTATCCTACTCAAACTCTTCCAGAAAATTGCAGAGGAAGGTAAACTTCCAAACTCATTCTATGAGGCCACCATCACCCTAATACCAAAACCTGACAAAGATGCCACAAAAAAAGAAAACTACAGACCAACATCACTGATGAACATAGATGCAAAAATCGTTAACAAAATTCTAGCAAATGGAATCCAACAACATATTAAAAATATCATACATCATGACCAAGTGGGCTTTATCCCAGGGATGCAAGGATTCTTCAATATTCACAAATCAATCAATCAATGTGATATACCACACTAACAAATTGAAAGATAAAAACCATATGATTATCTCAATAGATGCAGAGAAAGCCTTTGACAAAATTCAACATCCATTTATGATAAAAAGCCTCCAGAAAGCAGGCATAGAAAGAACATACCTCAACATAATAAAAACTATATATGATAAACCCACAGCAAACATTATCCTCAATGGTGAAAAATTGAAAGCATTTCCCCTAAAGTCAGGAACAAGACAAGGATGCCCACTCTCACCACTACTATTCAAAAAAGTTTTGGAAGTTTTAGTCACAGCACTCAGAAGAAAGATAAATAAAAGGAATCCAGATTGGGAAAGAAGTAAAACTCTCACTGTTTGCAGATGACGCGATTGTCTACATAAAGGAGAGGATCTGCAACCCTAAAGACACCACCGGAAAGTTATCAGAGCTAATCAATGAATATAGTAAAGTTGCAGGATATAAAATCAACACACAGAAATCCCTTGCATTCCTATACACTAACAATGAGAAAACAGAAAGAGAAGGAAACAAATCCATTCACCATTGCAATGAGAAGAATACAATACTTAGGAATAAATCTACCTAAAGAAACAAAAGACCTATATATATAAAACTATAAAACACTGATGAAAGAAATCAAAGATGACACAAATAGATGGAGAAATATACCATGTTCATGGATCAGAAGAATCAATATAGTGAAAATGAGTATACCACCCAAATTCCCATATAGATTCAATGCAATCTCTATCAAGATACCAATGGTATTTTTCAGAGAACTAGAACAAATAATTTCACAATTTGTATGGAAATACAAGAAACTTCGAATAGCCAAAGCACTCTTGAGAAAGAAGAATGGAACTGGAGGAATCAAACTGCCTGACTTCAGGCTCTACTACAAAGCCACAGTCATCAAGATAGTATGGTACTGGCACAAAGACAGAAACATAGATCAATGGAACAAAATAGAAAGCCCAGAGATAAATCCACGCACCTATGGACACCTTATCTTTGACAAAGGAGGCAAGAATATACAATGGAGAAAAGACAATCTCTTTAATAAGTAGTGCTAGAAAAACTAGTCAACCGCTTGTAAAAGAATGAAACTAGAACACTTTCTAACACCATACACAAAAATAAACCCAAAATGGATTAAAGATCTAAATGTAAGATCAGAAACTATAAAACCCCTAGAGGAAAACATAGGCCAAACACTCTCTGATGTAAATCATAGCAGGATCCTCTATGACCCACCTCCCAGAGTAATGGAAGTAAAAGCAAAAATAAATGGGACTTAGTTAAACTTAAAAGCTTTTGCACAACAAAGGAAAGTATAAGCAAGGTGAAGAGACAGCCTTCAGAATAGGAAAAAATAATAGCAAATGAAGCAACTGACAAAGAATCTCAAAAATATACAAGCAACTCCTGTAGCTCAATTCTAGAAAAATAAGTGACCTAATAAAAAAAATGGGCCAAAGAACTAAACAGACATTTCTCTGAAGAAGACATGCAGATGGCTAACAAACACATGAAAAGGTGCACAACATCATTCATTATCAGAGAAATGCAAATCAAAACCACAATGAGGTACCATCTCACGCCAGTCAGAATGGCTGCTATCAAAAAGTCTACAAACAATAAATGCTGGAGAGAGTGTCGAGAAAAGGAACCCTCTTACACTGTTGGTGGGAATGCAAACTAGTACAGCCACTATGGAGAACAGTGTGGAGATTCCTTAAAAAACTGGAAATAGAACTGCCATACAACCCAGCAATCCCACTGCTGGGCATACATACTGAGGAAACCAGAATTGAAAGAGACACGTGTAGCCCAATGTTTATTGCAACACTGTTTACAATAGCCAGGACATGGAAGCAACATAGATGTCCATCAGCAGACAATTGGATAAGAAAGCTGTGGTACATATACACAATGGAATATTACTCAGCCATTAAAAAGAATGCATTTGAATCAGTTCTAATGAGGTAGATGAAAGTGGAGCCAATTATACAGAGTGAAGTAAGTCAGAAAGAAAAACACCAATACAGTATATTAACACATATATATGGAATTTAGAAAGAGGGTAATAATGACCCTTTATGTGAGACAGCAAAAGAGACACAGATGTAAAGAAGACTTTTGGACTCTGTGGGAGAAGGCAAGGGTGGGATGATTTGAGAGAATAGCATTGAAACATATATACCATCATATGTGAAATAGATCACCAGTCCAGGTTCGATGCATGAGGCAGGGTGCTCAGGGCTGGTGCACTAGGATGACCGTGAGGGATGGGATGGGGACAGAAGTGGGAGGGAGGGTCAGGATGGGGAACACATGTACACACATGGCTGATTCATGTGAATATATGGCAAAAACCACCACAATATTGTAAAGTAATTAGCCTCCAAATAAAGTAAATTAAAAAAAAAAAGAAAATATCACTTCTTCAGTGCTCAGCCTTCTTTATGGTACAAGTCTCACACTGGTACTTGACTACTGGAGAAACTATAGCTTTGACTAGGTGGACCTTTGTCGGCAAAGTGATGTCTCTGCTTTTTAATATGCTGTCTAGGTTTGTCATAGCTTTTCTTCCAAGGAGCAAGCAGTTTTTAATTTCATGGCTATCACCGTACATACATGCATAATATGCAGTCACCACACACAGTGATTTTGGAGCTCAAGAAAATAAAATCTGGCACTGTTCTATAGTATTTAATATAGAATTCTATAGTGTTTAATAAAAAGCTCTATGAGAGATCAGTTAGGCTAACTGTGACCACTCTTAGCACCTCCACCAACAGATGGTTTCAGGTTAGGTAAGGCATGAACTCATACCAGGCAGCATATTGGTTGGATCACAAAGGCTGGTCCTTCAGTTGGCAGTGGGTGGTTCTCCACATGGTCCTCTCCTAAGCTCTCCTCTGATGAGCGGTCTCATCATCTCCCACACTGCTGCATGCCAGTGCTGGCAGAAGCACCTCAAACACACATGCCAGATGCAGGCAGCTATTCTAGCCAATGGTTTATTCTGAAAGCCAAAGTCACCCTCATTGGAAGACCTAAGAACCATGTTTCTCTATCAAGGTTGCCAGGATTACGCACTCTTGTTCTTAGCATCCCACAGCACAGACCTGCTCACACCATTTGCAGTACAAATGGAGTAATATCTGAAACTGAGTCAAAAGCCCTTTAACTTCATGAACTCCTTTTGCATATGCCAGTAGGATAGCTTGGCCTGTACCAAGCTTTGGGCTGTTCTGTGGTACCAGAAACCGGAAAATTCGTGCCCTAAAGTGTTGGCATCCTTGAGGGGAACATTGCCGAGAAATGGCTGTTCCTGTGGAGCAGACAGCTTCCCGTGCAAAAAGGCGTGTGAAGTCCTCTCCCAAACATGTAAATGTCTGTAAAGCAACCCTGAACAGGGGACCACCCATCCCTTACAGGGAAATAAACTCAAGTGAAGTGGTTTTTCCCTTGTGGACATATGTGTTTCAGCATCACAGCCCAGTAGTCTCATAAATAAAGACAAGCAGAGGCATGAGAGTTGCCCTCACCTGGGGGCCTGGTGACTCAATCTACCCTCTGCACAATGAACACTCTTTCTAGTGAGAGATAAAGAACCACTCAGATGTGGACCACCTGGGCCAGGAGCACTGGGTTATAGGTCCTGGTGTCTTGGGACCCTTGTCCTCAATACTTGAGCTGGTCTCAGGGGGACACTGGTAACTCTTCAGACAGTAGTAGAAAAGGATGTTCACAGACCAATAGGATGTGAATTGGAAGGAGGCAGGGTCAGTGGGAGAGAGGCTATAGCGGAGCCAGAAACTAGGCCTAGTTCATGACGTTAGCCTATCTCTGGTCCTTCTTTTCCTTTCTGTTCTTTCTTATTTTCTTTCCTCTTCCCTGGTGGTCAGTGGGTAGCTGCAGGGGCCTGGTGTTCGGGGTCTAAGGCTGGGAGATTAGAATCTTGGAGCTGGATCCATCCTTGGCATCTCTTGCCCTCATCTCAAGCTCTGTTTGGGGCTCTACAATACATTCTGGCAGTTTACAGGTAAAATGGGTAGAAAATGGGAGAGTTTCTAGAATGCAATGTAGTTCAGAGTCATATCCTTAACAACATGAGGGATACCAGAATTTTCCTGGCATATAAACACTGGTTGTTATCTTGATCTGACATCTATAAGAATTCTGTGTGTGTGGTTTCCGTTCTTCAACGCCAATGATGTATTGCTTAAAAATAAACAAGCACTGTCTTCTTTTTCTAAAAAAGAGCATGCCTTTGTGTATGTCTGGGAGGTCACATGTGTGTATGTGTTTGTGATTTTTATGTCTCCTGCCCACAGGAATCTTTCTCTTGCACATTGTTCTGGAGATTAATTTTCGAGATTAACTAAGTTCCTTTCCTTTCGTTTCATTAGGAATTAATATAAGTCACTTTGCTTTTTTCTGTGCCCTCATTGTGTTTGCATTGAAGGAGGCATATTTTTTAAAACAGATCCATGTCTGTAAGTGGACATTTATGGTTCTCTCCCACAAGAATCAGGCCTTGAAAAAGGGCTGGCCTGTCCAGGGTGCTGTATTTGAGTTGCTCAACTTGGTGATTTAGAGCTCACTACTCTTCAAAAGAACATGGTCAGTAGATGCCTTTCTTCCTATGTCCAGAGTTCTTCACCTCCTTTCTGGGGAAGAAATATATTTAACAGCTGTCATGAAAGGAACATCTATTTTCTTATGAAATTACCTGGCCAACATTGTAAATGTGTGATTCTGGAGGCCCTGTACCAACTTACCAGTTGGGACAGTTTCCCAGCTCTCAGGGTCAGTGAACAATGATCTTGAGATTCCAGATTGTCCTTTCAGAAAGGAATTTAAGAGTTCTGTTGGGTTCAGGGGGAACCTCAAGCAAATATATCCCTGGATGCTGGGCCACGTAGGAGCATCTCAGCCAAGGAGAGAACTGTGCTATACCCATTGAAGTCCGGGTGTTCCCAGCCATCAGGGAGTAACAGTGATGGTGGGGACACTCCCAGTCTTGAGGGTCTTTCTTTATCATGTGCTGTTTTAGATTTGCTCTTCTGTCATTGGCTTTAATGGATGGTATGATAATGTGTTGGTTTTTTAAATTTTATTTATTTTTGGCTATGCTGGGTCTTCATTGCTGCTCTCAGGCTTTCTCTAGTTGTGGGGATTACTCTAGAGAGTTGCACTGCACAGGCTTCTCATTTCAGTGACTTCTCTTATGTAGAGCATAAACTCTAGGCTCCTGGGCTTCAGTAGCTGCAGCATGCAGCCTCAGTAGTTGTGGAGCACAGGGTTAGTTGCTCTGTGGCATGTGGAATCTTCCCAGACCAGGGATCGAACCTGTGTCCCCTGCATTGGCAGGTGGATCTTTAACCACTGGACCACCAGCAAAGTCAGATAACGTGTGTTTACATGTGTGTCTCCCTCACTGGGTGGTAGGCTCTAAGGCCTCTGCTCTGCACATCCTCAGGGTCTGCAGGATGGCCTCCTGAGGGTCCACATTCATCAAAATGCTATTTGAGTGAGCCAATGTAGACATTCACAACTTAACGAGTTGGAGGGTGAGCAGCCTCATAGCCCCTTGAGAAGAACAGCCTCTGCTCCTGTATCACATGGGAAATGAATGGGGCAGTCGCTGATGACGGTGTCCTGGTGCTTGAGTGATTTCTAAAACCAGTGCTTGTTCCTCTGCCTGTTTCCATGCTGCTGATTTTAAAAGCTCTCCCTTCAGGAAACATCTGAAAGACAGACAGATGAACTGACAGAAAGACAACACGGACAACTGTCAAGTCAGAAAGAGATTGTTGAATAGGAAGGAAATGGCAGCCCACTCCTGTATTCTTGCCTGGAGAATCCCATCTACAGAAGAGCCTGATGGGCTATATAGTCCATAGGGTCACAAAGAGTCGGACATGACTGAAGCGACGGAGCACGTACACAAGGAAATTAAGACATACCTCTGTGTTCTTGTTGATAACTTTTTGGCACTCGGTCTAAAATGAAACCACCTTTTGTTAATACTTTAGAGCATGGGTCAATGGACTTTTTCTGTAAAAGACCAGATAGCAAATATATGGGTTCTGTCATGACTATTCACCTCTGCTGTTGTCGTGTGAAAGCAGCCAGAGACAATATGTTAACAAATTGGTGTGGCCATGTCTCAATAAAACTTTATTTACAAAAACAGGCAGGGGGTTGGATTGGGCTGATGGGCTTCAGTTTGTCAGCTCGTGTCCTAGAGTTCTACATGCTCTGTCGTGTTCTGATAAAATTAATGAAAATTTACTCATTATGCTATTTTTTTTTGGTGTTCTCTTGCTATGGCTAATAAAAGGTTGACTTATTTTGAAAAGCAAGACATTTTTCAAAAAGTTGTTTTAAAAAATATCTGCAGTGGGGTGGGAGGGAAGTGGAATATGTGTGCATAGAACATGACTGTCTGAAAGAAGAGCGGCGTGGTCCTTCCCAGACCCCAGTCAACCCTACTCCGTCACCCGTCCTTCCCCAACCCGCCCAACCCATCCTTCTCGCACGGGTCCCCAAGGCTAAGTTCTCACCCACCCTGGCCCTGGGGCTTGGTGGCCAGCAGTTCTGCACCTGTGCTCTCCTGTTCCTCTTGCCTCAATGTCTATGCAGAGGTACAGGCTGAGTTTGAACTGATCACTGCCCTAGAAACTTTTCACTCTTTTTATTTTCCTGCCAAAGACAGTGAGTTAAACCTACAGATTGTCCCTTTTTTCACCTTCTCTCCCCAACTTAATTGTCTTTGTTCCAAGTTAAAGGATCATGATGAGGTAGAAAAAAATGAAAACTTTATAGACACCATCTTTCACTCCCATCAGGTATGTTTTAGAGTCTAGAGAGGCCCATGTGAAACAATCTTGCTGGCAGTTTTACTGGCTTTCCAAAGGAGAGCTAAAATGCTCGTTGCCAAGCAACTCACAGGCCCTGGCTTCCTCCAATAATGTGGACTTAAAAATAAAAATTGTCCTATGATTGACTTTTGAATGGAGGAATCATGTGGAAACACACAGGGCAAACAGTTTGATACAACAATGCTATATCTGTTTATTTCATCTTTGGTATCTTTTCCTGGGGCCTTTACAGGGCCATGTGGATAAATAAATGGGGTGTGCCTTCAGCAGAGCAACTGATGAACAAGACTCATCCATAAGAACTTCATAGTACAGTTGATCCTCAGAATCATTTGCAGACTCTATGTTGTGAATTATGTTCAAAATCCATAGTTTTATTGTAATTAGCAGACATGCTTAGTAATAAAAAGTTTGAGCCACCCAGAGCACATGTTCCCAGCTAAGACTGGACAAGCCAACAGCTTTGTCTTCTTGTTTCATCTCTCATCATGTACACAAGGGTCTCTTTTGCAGTCTATTCAGTGACACTTTTTTGTATTTCTATGCTTTTTGTTGGTGATTTCACTGTGTAAAGTAGCCCCCAGGTATAGTGCTGCAGTTGTCTAGTGCAAGAAGGCTGTGATTTACAGAAAAAATACATGTGTGAGAGAGGCTTCATTCAGGCATGATATAGTGCTGTTGGTGTGAGTTCAGTGTTAATGAATCAACAATATGGTACATCCAGGAAAAGGAAATTCACTGATGTATATGCTTCAGAGTTCTGGAAAGTACTTAAGTAACATCGAAGTGTATGATGATACTGTGGAAACGGGCTGTATTGGTGGATTCATAATATGCCCAGTTTTTTTTTTCTTTTAAAGCATAGTGGAAAATATTGTAAGGCTGAAAGCCAAAGAAATTTATGGTCATGTTACCCAGAGTCAAGGAAATGTTAAATCCTTCTCAGCTAGTGTTTTATTATATAGAAGGTACATATAATTCATTATCTAAAAGAAATAGAAATTAGGATGTCTTTAAATAGATATGCACATAAAACAAGGTTATGTGTTGATCAATTGATGAAATATTGTGACCCAGGGGTCTCAGGAACATAAACCCACATATTTCCCCTAGGGGCATGGCTCAGCATTCACTAGCTCAGTGTTCCTGGAGACGTAATAAAAATAACTGTCATGACTAATAAGAATTAACCATATATGATCACAACTTAACTCTGATGGGATGTATCTCCCACTTCCCATATGGAAGACAAAGGCCTAGACTTGTCCATGTACAATGTCTGTACTGAGAATGTGTGCCAGGAATGAGACTTGACTTCCCCATCTGGTTGTCAGCTCTGGACCTCATGACCTAATCACCTCCCAAAGGTTCAACCTTCAGATACTATCACATGGGACGTTAAGCTGCAACACATGAATTTGGGGGAGATGTAAACAGTCAGTCCATAGCATTGTCGTTCCACCACTTTTATCACTGAGTGTTTTCCTTGAAGGGAAACTATGATATATTTTAAATTGCACTGGCACTGAGCCATAGTGAGCCCAGTATCTCTGAACTGACACCTTAATTGGTCCCAGATGGAGAGGGGAAACTATTGCTCTTACACGTCTTTTCTCCCGAAGGTCCGATGCAGGTCACATGTGAAGTGGTTTTCTGTCTCTGAGGTCTAATCTCTGCTGACAGGGGCCTGCATGTCACACTGGGTCTCCTGAGCTGGACAGTCTCTCTCCAGAGAGCTGACTGGGGTGCAGGGGGGTTGGGGGAGGGGCCAATGGCTGACTGCTGAAAGTAGTGAAAGTGTTAGTTACTCAGTCACGTCTGACTCTTTGTGACTCCGTGGACTGTAGCATGCCAGGCTCCTCTGTCCATGGAACTCTCCAGGCAAGAATACTGGAGTGGGTAGCCAATCTCTTCTCCAGGGAATCTCCCTGACCCAGGGATCAAACCTGAGTCTCCTCCACTGCAGGCAGATTCTTTACCATCTGAGCCACGAGGGAGGCCCTGACAACCTGATTAAAACCTGAGGACAAACCCCTCTCCTCTGGCAAAACAAACTCAACACAGGGCATGGGAAGCAAAGAGGCTCCCTCAGACTTCAGGATCAGGGACGGCTCCAGAGACAAAATGACATTTGGCAGCAGTTAAGAGGCAAGAGTTGATGACGTAAGCAGAAGCCTCTTAAAAGCAAGGCAGGAAGAATGTCAAGACAAGTTCAGGAATGAAGAAAAAACATGAGTCGTTCCTTCATATCACTTTTTAAAGGGCCTAGAAACACCATCTGTAAACTCCTGGGCCTCACTACTCAGGCCACTGGCCCCACACAGCACCTGCAAAATCCCTAGAGGAGTCCCTTCTAGAAAGTTCTGCCTTCTGTTGCTGATTGAGTGCTTGGGTCTATGTGTGAGTGTCCCCGGTTTTAATCAGGAATATGAATACCTTTTCCTTTGTCACTACCCTGTGCAAATATATGTTAAGAGACCATGGCAATAAAGTGGGTGCAACTCCTTGGCAAAAGAAACCTTGCCCTGTATTGTAAACACATAGCTCAATACAAGTTCATGGCTGGGAAAGTGCTTTTTTTATTGCAGGGATTGCCTGGTGCAGAGAAAGGCCCGATGTGCAGACAGCATGCCCAATCATGGGTCACAGAGTTGCTCTCTCCCCATCCCTGCCTCTCATTTCTATCCCCAGGCCTCATTTTGGGCAGTGTTGTATGCATAGACACACAGGAATACCCATCACAGCCAGGACAGTGGTGCCAAGGGAGGTGTTCTGCATGCTCTCCATCCTTGGGGTTAGAAGCACTGGCTCAGCTGCCAACTACAAATAGCTTCATGTAGAAGATGATGTTAATTAGTACGCATTAAAAAAAAAAAAAGGGAAAAAAAAACCACTGCTCACAGCAAGCCATGTAGGGGCCCGAAGTCCTACCCTGACAGCCAGAGTGAAGCATGGCCCACTAATGCAGCCTTAATTCACTTTGTTGGCAGAGAAAGCAAGCTCACCATGCTGCTGCGGGAGTCCCTGGGGAACGTGAACTGCCGCACCACCATGATCGCTCACATCTCTGCCGCCGCTGGGAACTACGCCGAAACCCTGTCCACCATCCAGATCGCCTCGCGAGTCTTGAGGATGAAGAAAAAGAAAACGAAGGTAAGGGGTTTGCCGGGGGTGTGGAGGAGGAAGCAGCTTTCGGAGACCTGCCCTGGAACTGAGTCAGAAAGAGTGGAATCAATATTTCTAATCCCCCAGCACCAGGGGCCTGGTGAGCTTGGCTGCCGAAGGCCTGGCTCAGCATCCACCTCAGGGTAGGACTACCTCCTGGCCGATACAGAAGTCCCGTCCCCCCACACTGCTGGTGATTTCCTCAGTCATCCAGCCTGGACTCCTGATGGGGAGTGCTTGGTTCACTTTAGAGAGTTTAAACGATCACGACTTTGAGGTGAAACTTTTTAAGAGCGATGGGAAATATCCATAGTCTGTATCTTGCCTACCTTGGTCCTTCAGCTGATTGATCCCAAAGGGGACTGTTTATTCCTTGCTCAGGTGACCCTACTTCCTGTGCATTCCCAGGAGACACTTTTTCAGACCAAAGGGTGTGGTCCTGTTAATTCAGTGGTTGATTATGGTTGATGAAACCACTGGGCTCATTTTCTCAGGCAGAGGCAAAGCCAGGACAGTGGCAGTATGACAAGAATGTCTGAGAAAATCATTATGATTGTGGTCAGTCTGGTCTGTGGACACCTGGTGATTTGTGGGGGCTTTTCCCCCTCCTTTATATATATATATATATTTATATATAAATAATTATTTATATATAGACACACATATATTTGGTCAAAAGCACATCTTTCCAACCAGTGTCCCCTGGCACAAACTGTCATACATGGCTTGGGGGTGCAAACTAGTGACCCCCTCCAGTCCTTAGTAGGTCACATGGGACCTGGGCCGGTCACCTTTCATGAGCAGCCTCTGCTTCCCCAGTGTGCCTCACAGTAGTATGAGGGCATGACATGCAGAGCTGGGGCACCTGGCCTGGCACACCTGGGTAATGGCCCGGGGTCTGGATGGCCTGCGTGGAGCCAATGGCCTCTGCCAGTCACCTGGCCGGTTGCCCCACGATGCCACACTAACTGTTTCCCTCTCACTCACAGTACACATCGAGCTCCTCTGGGGGAGAGAGCTCCTGTGAGGAAGGCAGAATGCGCAGACCCACCCAGCTAAGACCCTTCCACGCCAGGGCCGCCGTTGAGTCAGACTTCCCCATCCCTCACCTGTCCAGCGACCCTGACTACTCCTCCAGCAGCGAGCAGTCCTGCGACACGGTCATCTATATCGGGCCAAACGGCACAGCCCTCTCTGACAAGGAGCTCACTGACAACGAGGGGCCCCCAGATTTTGTCCCTATCGTGCCAGCCCTGCAGAAGGCCAGGGGTGACAGCCGGTCCACGGAGGCCGGAGAGGCTGGTGCTGGCAAATCCGAAAGGGACTGCTTGAAGTGCAACACTTTCGCCGAGCTGCAGGAGAGGTTGGATTGCATCGATGGCAGCGAGGAGCCCAGCAAGTTTCCCTTTGAAGAGCTGCCAGCCCAGTATGGGGCGGAGCAGGCAAGCAAGAGTGTCCCGTTGAGCCAGGCAGCCGGGGCAAGCCCGCTCTGTGAGTCTGATAAGGAAGATGATGGCTCAGACGGCCAGCTGACAGACAGAGAAAGTGCGGAGCCCCCAGCCTCCAAGGTGCAGAGGAATCACTCCCCGGTCCCTGCCGCATTACTCACCAACAGCCCCACCCCTGCCTCACCGCGGAGCGTCCCTGGCAGCAGCAGCCAGCACAGTTCTTCCCAGCTCACGCAGAGCCCCAGCCTCCGGAGCAGCCGGGAAAGCCTGAACTCCTGTGGCTTTGTGGAAGGCAAGCCCAGGCCCATGGGCTCCCCCAGGCTGGGCATCGCCAGCCTGTCCAAGACCTCAGAGTACAAGCCGGCCAGCTCTCCTTCCCAGAGATGCAAAGTCTACACCCAGAAGGGGGTCCTGCCTTCTCCGGCACCGCTGCCCACCTTGAGCAAGGACTCGGGCATGGTGTCTAGTGAGTCCCTGCTGCAGCCTGAGGTACGCACCCCCCCGGTCGGAATGAGCCCCCAGGTTTTGAAGAAATCCATGTCTACTGGGAGCGAAGGGTTCCCAGAAACCCCTGTGGATGGCGATCATCAGGCAGCAACTTCCCCAGATTCCAAGAAGGAGATTCTGAGCACCACGATGGTGACGGTACAGCAGCCTCTGGAGCTGAATGGGGAGGACGAGCTGGTGTTCACGCTGGTGGAGGAGCTGACCATCAGCGGGGTGCTAGACAGTGGCCGCCCCACCAGTATCATCAGCTTCAACAGCGACTGCTCGGTGCAGGCCTTGGCCTCAGGCTCCCGGCCTGTCAGCATCATCGGCAGCATCAGCGAGGACCTGGAGTGCTACTCAAACGTGGCTCCTGTGTCTGAGGTCAGCATCACTCAGTTCCTGCCCCTCCCAAAGCTGAACCTGGACGAGAAGGCCCGGGAGGTGGGGAGCAGACGTTCCTCCATCAGCTCCTGGCTGAGTGAGATGAGCACAGGCAGTGACGGCGAGCAGCCGTGCCACAGTTTCATAGCACAGGCGTGTTTTGGGCACGGGGAAGCAATGGCAGACCCCCCGGCCTCGGAGTTCGTCGGCAGCATCCAGAACACTGCCGTGGTGTGCCGGGAGAAGCCCAAGGCAGGCCCCGACAACCTGCTCGTCTTGTCTGAAATGGGGGAAGACTCCTTCAACAAGGCAGCCCCCATCAGAGGCTGCAAGATATCCACCCTGGGCAAGGCCATGGTTACCATCTCTAATACGGCCAGTCTGAGCAACTGTGAAGGGTACATCCCCATGAAGACCAACATTACGGTATACCCCTGCATCGCCATGAGCCCCCGCAACGTCCAGGAGCCTGAGGCGTCCCTGGCCACCGTCAGCTCAGTCCCCAGAGCAGCCCAGTCCCAGGAGAGCAAGGAAAGTGGTGCAAAGAAAGAGATGAAATTTGAGGACCCCTGGCTGAAACGAGAAGAGGAGGTGAAAAAAGAGAATGCTTATCCCAAAGAAGAAGGGAGTAGGTTTGAGACAGCCACGGGACCCCCAAAGTCTGAAGCCAGAGCAGAACAGGACAAGAAGGCCAGCCCCAGTGACAGGCTGAGCAACAGTAGCGGTGAGGTGTCTGCCTCCCCAGGGGCCGACAACTTCAGGAGAGTGGTGGATGGCTGTGAGATGGCCCTGCCCAGTGTGGCTGCCCAGAGCCCCGTGCATCTCAACAAAAGCCTGAAGTCCAGCAGCCTTCCCAGGGCTTTTCAGAAAGCCAGCAGGCAGGAGGAGCTAGATAGCCTCTTCTACCATTGCGCCTCGGAGACCAACGGCATTGGCTCGGCTTCTAGCACCCAGCCTTCCAAGGCCAACCTGGAAAGGAAGGTGGCGTCCCCCAAGCACTGTGTCCTGGCTCGGCCCAAAGGGACTCCCCCACTGCCCCCTGTCCGGAAGTCCAGCCTGGACCAGAAGAACCGGGCTAGCCCACAGCACAGCGCCTGCAGCAGCAGCTCCAGCAGCCCCTTAAACCAACCTGCACCCTTCTTGGCCAGCTTCCCCGACGAGCCCAGTAGCAAGATGAAGGATGCCAGCAGCAGCAGCAAGCTCTTCAGCGCTAAGCTGGAGCAGCTGGCCAGCCGGACCAACTCTCTGGGTAGGACCACAGTCAGCCACTACGAATGCCTCTCGCTGGAGAGGGCGGAGAGCCTGTCCTCCATGAGCTCCCGGCTGCACGCGAACAAGGACAGCACAATGCCCCGCACAGGGAGGAGCCCAGGCCGCAGCGCCGGGGCCTCACCCACCAACCCAGGCCCCACGCAGTCGGCCGGGGCCTCGCCCAAGGCCAGCCAGTCCAAGATCTCCGCCGTGAGCAAGCTGCTCCTGGCCAGCCCCAAGGCCCGCAGCCTGTCCACCTCCACCACCAAGACCCTGAGCTTCTCCACCAAGTCCCTGCCGCAGGCGGTGGGCCAGAGCTCCGGGCCGCCCCCCGGCGGGAAGCACATGTCCTGGTCCACCCAGTCGCTGAGCCGGAGCCGCGGCTCCGGCCTGGCGTCCAAGCTGCCCCTGCGGGCGGTGAACGGGCGCATCTCGGAGCTGCTGCAGGGCGGCGCGGGCGGGCGAGGGCCGCCCGGGCGCGCGGGGCCCGAGGCAGAGGAGCGAGCTGTACCCACCGACGAGCGCCCGGCGCCCGCCGCCCCGCTGCCCTCGCCCTACAGCAAGATCACACCGCCGCGCCGGCCCCACCGCTGCAGCAGCGGCCACGGCAGCGACAACAGCAGCGTGCTAAGCGGGGAGCTGCCGCCCGCTATGGGCAAGACGGCGCTCTTCTACCACAGTGGCGGCAGCAGTGGCTATGAGAGCATGATGCGCGACAGCGAGGCCACCGGCAGTGCTTCGTCCACCCAGGACTCCATGAGCGAGAACAGCAGCTCCGTGGGCGGGCGCTGCCGCAGCCTCAAAGCCCCAAAGAAGCGCGCCAACGCAGGTAGACGTGGGCATCTGGTGGGCGCGGGGTGGGCCTGGGATGCAGGGATGGGAGCCCAGGCACCCCTGTCCCTGCCACCTGTCACCTGCTGGGGACAGAGCCATCACTGTCAAAACCAACCTTCTGTCAGGGCATCGCTCAGGCTTCAGGCTGTGATGCTCCTCAGTCTCAGCCCAGAGAGAAGGCAGGCCCCCAGGGCACTGCTCCTCACTCACCAGCCGTGGGTTGTCAGGGGTAGGGGTGCGGGGAGGGGGGCGGGAAGAGGCCTCTTCCTGCATGAGATCTCCCCATTCTGGGCCCAGACCCCTGGTTTCTCTGCTCAAGGAAAAAGAATACTGCAGCTTAGAACCACTCAAGGGATCAGGTCATTGTAGCTACCCTTATGTGGAGAAGGAAATGGCAACCCACTCTAGTATTCTTACCTAGGGAATCCTGTGGATAGAGGAGCCTGGTGGGCTGCTGTCCATAGGGTCGCACAGAGTCACACACAACTGAAGCGACTTAGCATGCATGCATGCATTGGAGAAGGAATGGCAGCCCACTCCAGTGTTCTTGCCTGGAGAATCCCAGGGACAGAGGAGCCTGGTGGGCTGCCATCTGTGGGGTCGCACAGAGTTGGACACGACTGAAGTGACTTAGCAGCAGCAGCAGCAGCTACCCTTATGACCCCGTGGCCCCCAGAGCCTAGCAGCCGTTCTCTGGGGTTGAATGAAGCCCACTGTCTCATGGAAGGTGCCGTGGGGGCAGCCCCTCCTCCACGCCACTACCCCTTCCACACACACTGGTGGAACAGTCAGGCTCCCACCACAGGCTTGAAATATCCAACATTCATACACACACACACACACACACACACACACACACAGCACACCACGCCCTCACTATGGAACCAAAATGCATGCTTTTGGAGGAAGTCTTTGCTGTGTCCAGGAACCTCCTATCAAAAGACAAATAAGTCCTCTGGAGGAACTGCCATGTATAAAGCCCACTAATTTGTCTCTTTGGAGTTTGGGGGAACATGTGACAGTAAGTTGTGATGGGCAAGGAGAAGAGGACCTAGGTCAGAGCTGATGGCCCAGGTGGCCATAGGGTAGGTGAGGTGAAAGGTCAGTAAAAAGAGAAAGGGACAAAGAGAAGACAGAACCAAGGACAACTTTAGCTCCTTGAGAATTTTGCTGACTCATCTTTGCTCTTCAACCACCTTCAGAGAACTTGCCCCCACTCATCTTTAGCGCGGGACTTGTTTGTAATGAAGGCGTCTCCTGCAGAGCCTCACATGCAATTCTGCACCTTGGTCGATGTGTGAGTGGCCTGTTGTCCAGCTCTCCTAGCCTGTCCTTAGCTACACTGTGGTCCTTCTGTAGAACCTGGAGTGCTCAGAAACCATTGCCCAGTGGAATATTGATGCCACCAGCACATTTGGAATTAAAAGATGAGATGAAACCCAAAAGAAAGGTCTCCTTTTTCCTGCAGCTGCTCCAGCCAGCAACTGCTTCTCAGGTTTTTTTCTCTCAACCCCAGGGTTGCTTTTTTCTATTCTCACACTACAGACAGGCACAAACTCTGGAATATTTCAATTCAGATGTAAGGACTGTGGTCAGTGCACACGGTAAACCATTTGTCTGCCTAAAAAAAAAAAAAACAAAAAAAAAAACACTTCAAGGGACACCAGAGTCATGTTGTAATTCTAAATGTTATGAGGTATCAATAGATTGCCCCATCCACCCATCCCATCGCAGATCATGAAATGCCATGAGGATGTTCGCCTCCCTGCATGTTTGGGAGTCATCGTGACTGTCAGAATCTCAACATTTTTATTTCCCAGGTGTTGTGTGCATCAGGCTTTGATTCACTTTGATGGTGCTCCACATCAGGCCCTTGGCCCTGAATCTTACCACCAGACCTGGGAGCAGAATCCCATATAATACAAGTGGAGAACAGAAATCTATTCCATATGACATGACAACTGCTGGGTCCTATTTTCAGAGTCAAGGGCACTAAAATGTACTGATAGTGGTTACTAAAAATAGCAAGAAAGTTTAAGCCAGAGCCTTTGCCAAAAAAAAAAAAAAAGTCTTTCCTTCCCAATACTTGTTTGATAAACCTTATTTATTAGAATCTACGCAATTTTGGTCTTCAAATTCCAGATTATTGTGAGACATTTGCTATGTGCCCACGTACATTTGAATGTTACAGAGTGCTTTCACATACTCTAATTTAGCATCTTGACTCTACCTATCCAGTTTATTCTTTCAATAGCTTTACTCTCTTTTTTTTTTTTTTTTTTACTTGAATTATTTGGTTTGGCTGTTGCACTGGAGTAGAGGGGAAGAAAAACTAAGGTAACTACTTGGAAAGTGGACCACAGGCCCTGCACATACATGTCCTTGCTTGGTGCTGCCTCTGTTTGTAAATGTGTTCTCTGAAGGTCCCTCGTTAGGTTTGGCTGTTGGTGTACAATCAAAGCACCAGGCTAGGTGCCAGAGATGGGATTTCATAGAGAGTGCTAAGGGCATCAAACCTCTGTGAGCAGCTGCTGAAGATCCTGGGCTCCCTAATGGATATGGCAGTGGAGATACGCTCCCTGCATGTGAGGTGACCTTGTCTCACTTATTTATGATTATTATTAAGAGAAATGCTGGCTGTCAGACATGATCAGCATAAATCAAAGGCAACTTCTTTAAGAGAAGCCATAAAGCTCCTCAAAGGAAATTCCTAGCTCGATGGCTGGATTTTACAGTTACTGGAGATGTTGGGAACTGCAGGGGAGGCAAGCAGTCACCTGTTAGTGGAGATTGCTTTCGAATTTGGAAAACTTCAATTCTTTTGTTATCTCCTTGGTGAAAACAAACTAGAAATATATTACTAGGAAGATAACCTTGAGCTCTTTGAGTGCTTTGTAGTGCAGGTAGAGAAACCAAACATCCTGATGGTTCACCTTTCCAGTCCCATTCCTGGAGATCTATGCTGGTGGAGAGTGAGCAGAATTGGGCTTTTCCTATGGGCATGGTGCAGTGGGAAGTCTGAGCTAGAAAGGCAGGAGACTTGGGGTCTTGGGTTGTGTGACATTTAGGGAATAGCTATACTCTCTGGGCTTCAGTTTTCTCACATAGAAGTAAAATGAAGGGGTTGGTAGAGAACCACCATGGTCTCTCTATGCTCACGCTGTATAAGATGATGCAAATAACATAAAGAATATTGGTGATAATATGCCTTCCTTTCCATAAGATGATGCATAGTCAATGGGATTTATTTTTAAGTTGTTAAACATTGATCAGACCTCTTCTGTGCTGTTAGAGCTTGGTTATATGTGTTTGGGAAGGGGCAGGTAGCATAGAAAACCAAGCCACTGTGAGAAGTATGTAATCTCATTGGCGAGCAAGGACAAAGAACATGAAACAGAGAACAGTGAACCAGGAACCAAGATGCATTGCCAAGTGCTGAGTGAGGAAGTGAGGGCTAAGTGGAGGAAATATTTAGACAAAGATGGCCCAGAGCAGCTGAAGAAGGCTATAGGGAAACACTGGGATTGAGCCAGGCCTTGAAGGATGCTGGGACAAAGGGCATTGTCAGCTGAGGCAGCTTGGGGCAGTAAGAGCATGGTTTATGGACAACAGAGTGGGATTAACTCAATAAAGGTAATAGTCTTAATGGATGTGATGATAAACAGAAAACGTAAGCCCAGATCAAGTTATTCCTTGAGCATCTGGCAACTATGATAAGAATTATTGCAGTTGGCAATGGGGAGTCATTTATAGGTTCTTGGTTGAGAGTGTCATAAGGTGACAGAAGCTGTGGGTTGCTTTTTGTTGATGGATTTTTATCTGTCCCTCCACCGTTCCTTGCCAGTCCCCTATGATTGGTGCACGGACATGTAGGTGTAACTGTTAGGCATGAAGTAGAGTTATGACAGCCAGTCCAGGTAGGGAGCAAATGTTCAACCTGTCTGTAGATTAGCAACTGATAATCAGTTGCTAAAAGTATATGAATCAGTGATGGGCAGTGTATTGTGTGGCTGCATCAGCTGGGCCCCACCTGAGGCCCCAGCTTTCCACTGATGGCTCATTTATATCACCCATCACATGGGCCCTCCCTGACTCTCTCTCTCTCTCTCTCTCATCTTCCTCATGTTCCTGACACTTGACCCCACACCTGGTGTGTTACCCCCTTGGCTTCTTTCTTTCTCCCCACTTGTCTCTCAGGCTGGCTAGGGAAGTATGAAAATTAGATTAGGTTTAAGTGAAGTTCATTTCCACTGCAGCAAGCCCCAGTGTGGTGTGACCTCAGATCCAGAAAGCCCAGGAGAGAAGCCAGCCAGGGAGCATGTCGGTTCCGAGACGCGCCCAGGGCTTGACCTGCCTGGCAGGAGCTTCTTTGAGGCCTGTTCAGCACTTGACTCAGCCTGTCAAGTCCCTAGAGCTGGGCTGGGGCAGGTTACCATGAATCAGGTGGACACCGTTGCTTGATTCATTGGTTGGTTGGCTGGCTGGTAGTGTGGTCCTACAAGTTAGCTGAGTTCTTTTCTATGTACTTCTGATTGCATGCCCTGCTGGTGACCTGTGTTTTAAACACTGAACCCAACCTCTTATTTTCTTTCCCACTCTAAGCACCAGACACTGTGCCTTCCCTTCCCTGGGAGCTGAGTAAACATTACTGACTGATGGGTTCAGTTTACAGATCTTCTGCCCTGGAATCTGTGACTGGTCACTCCTCCGAGGGCCTAGGGCACCATGCTTCACTCTGTCCCCTCCCCATGGTCCATTCGGTTCTCAGGTGCAATCTTATTTTGTTTTAATGAATTTCAGGAAACACAGTGGTCTCTAGCTTAATGGAAACAGGGCTAAAGTGAGTGGTTTGCTGGCTGATTTAAGATTACTAGAGTGTTTCTAAGAGACTTCATCTAGAAACAGATGAGAAAGGGTTCCAAATAAAACAGCTTTTTGACAATAAGTTGGAAAAAATAGAAAAGTCTGGCTCCCTAAGACACTGAGGAAGCTCCTTAGAGTGCAGTGTGGGTGGAGGTGGGTGCAGGGCTGAGAGGCACCGAGTGAGCATGTGAGGGGCCTGGGCTCTGCCCAGAGGACAGGTCCATTACCGGCCATCTCCCCATCTCCTCTGCAGCCTGGGACAAGCTCACTCATCAGTTCGAGCCCTACAGCTGCCCATGCAGCCACATCTGCATCCATCTGGGAGGCCTGGGGCTGGCTGGCCCTCGCTGGTCAGTAAATCCATGCTCACTGATCTTTCCCCTCCCCCTCCTCATCGCTGATGCCCGGGCAGCCTTTCAGCATCGGTGCTTTCTGCTTTTTGACTCACTGTCTTCCTAGTGATGCTTCCCTGGGTCAGAATGAAGATGGAGGGTGATGGCCGGCAAGCTGATATGGCGGGCTCTCCATGGGCGGCCGAGGTGGGCATCTGTATGTCCCTCAAGGCATGTTGTGGGCCTCGGCACTTGGAATGCCTGTGTTTTCTGACACTTGACCTAAGAAGCAGCATCTTCAGATTCAGTGTGGACACTGTTATCTGCACTCAGTGATGGTAAAAATGGAAGGCCTGACATCAGACTCCTTGCTGGAGTCATCAGTGCTGTGGAGAATAGGGTGGGATGGGCCATGACAGGTTGGGGGCCCCTCCAAATATATGCAGCTGGCAGCCAAGCCTGGAGTGGCTGGGAGAGCAAGGAATTCAGGTCAAACTGGGGCCATTTCATGCAGCAAAACTGTTAGCACTTATCAACTTTAGGTTTTTGTTTAACACTTGACGTCTCCATGTCCATACAGAATGCTGGGCTGATGAGCAGGGAGTGATAGAGAAGAAGGAATCCTTCTGATGACCCACTGGCATCAGTGGGGAGGCTGGTTCAGGATGAGTGGTCCCAAACCAGACAGCTGCATCTGACAGGTCCCACACCACTATTGCCTGACTAAGGCACTTCCCCAACCTTCCAGGAGCCTGGAATAGAGTGGTCACTGGCAGGGACTGGGCTCAGCGGAGAGCAGGAAGCATCTTCTTGAGAGCATGCTGGAAATCCAAGAACTTGTATTTCTATGGGGACACAGACCAAAGCCCTGTGGTCAGTTCTCTCCAAGTGATGATATGGCATTTTGGCACCTTTGTTTCCTGTGCTGTTTCCAGCAGAGCTAGGGCACCTGAGTAAACAGGTGAAATTAGGTTTAAGTGAAGTTCATTTCCACTGCAGCAAGCCCCAGTGTGGTGTGACCCCAGATCCAGAAAGCCCAGGAGAGAAGCCAGCCAGGGAGCATATCGGTTCCGAGACGCACCCAGGGCTTGAGCTGCCTGGCAGGAGCTTCTTTGAGGCCTGTTCAGCACTTGACTCAGCCTGTCAAGTCCCTAGAGCTGGGCTGGGGCAGGTTACCATGAATCAGGTGGACACCTGAGTAAACCTATGAAATTCCCTTCATAGCATTAAACTCCTTTCCTCTGGTCTTACCACATTCCCCTGGCCCTATCCTCAATTTTCCCCACCACACCCCAAGTAAGATTACCAGTGTACTTCTGGAGGAGACATGAGGGGCAGGGAGGCCCCTCAATAGTGGATGCAAGTTCTGGGTGATATCAGTTCATTTGTGGACCTGATTTTCCAGTTCAGAATGAACCTCCATCCATAGTTCTTCAGGCAGTCTATCAGATCTAATCCCTTGAATCTATTTCTCACTTCCACTGTATAATTGTAAGGGATTTGATCTAGGTCACACGTGAATGGTCTAGTGGTTTTCCCTACTTTCTTCAATTTAAGTCTGAATTTGGCAATAAGGAGTTCATGATCTGAGCCACAGTCAGCTCCCGGTCTTGTTTTTGCTGACTGTATAGAGCTTCTCCATCTTCGGAATATAATCAATCTGACTTCAGTATTGACCATCTGGTGATATCCATGTGTAGTCTTCTCTTGTGTTGTTGGAAGAGGGTGTTTGCTATGACCAGTGCATTCTCTTGGCAAAACTCTATTAGCCTTTGCCCTGCTTCATTTTGTACTTCAAGGCCAAATTTGCCTTGATTTAGTTTTCTGGGTGTGACTCAGAAAACTAAGATCATGGCATCTGGTCCCATCACTTTATGGCAAATAGATGGGAAAATAGTGGAAACAGTGACTTTATTTTGGGGGGTTCCAAAATCACTGCAGATGGTGACTGCAGCCATGAAATTAAAAGACACTTGAAGACCAACCTAGACAACATATTAAAGAACAGAGACATTACTTTGTCAATAAAGGTCCATCTAGTCAAAGCTATGGTTTTTCCAGTGGTCATGTATGGATGTGAGAGTTGGCCTATAAAGAAAGCTGAGTGCTGAAGAATTGATGCTTTTGAACTGTGGTGTTGGAGAAGACTCTTGAGAGTCCCTTGGACAGCAAGGAGATCCAAGCAGTCAATTCTAAAGGAAATCAGTTCTGAATATGCATTGGAAGGACTGATGCTGAAGCTGAAACTCCAATACTTTGGCCACCTGATGCAAAGAACTGATTGATATGAAAAGACCCTGATGCTGGGAAAGATTGAAGGCAAGAGGAGAAGGGGATGACAGAGGATGAGATGGTTGGATGCTGTCACCGACTCTGAGTTTGAGTAAACTCCATGTGTTGGTGATGGACAGGGAGGCCTGGCATGCTGCTGTCCACGGGGTAGCGAAGAGTCAGACATGACTGAGCGACTGAACTGAACTGAAATTCAGAACTCTGAGAAAATCCAAGATAGCCAGTCACTACACACAGGAGAAGCCCTTAGACTGCAATTCACTTGACATTGGGCACTCACTTCTCACCCTGGCAGGGCTTGATTGACATGGTGAGGAAGTTGAGAAGATTGCAAAAAAGCATGGAAAAAAGATAACAGAAATTAGCCTTCAGAATATCTCTATCAGGATACTGTAGCCCTGTAAAATGTCATTCTCCTTTCAGGCTTCTTTACTTTTCTCTCACCAATCAGGGTGATCTCTGCTCTCATCTCATGGGGTTCCCTGGAGAGATGAGGAGGCTAATAGAGAGTGACCCTAATTCCTGATATTTTCCCATCTGTGGTAACGAGACTCCTTGGTGTTCCCCAATGGGCCCTGCCTCCTGGCATCACCCTTGATTCATCCCCTCCCATACTCTACTAGGGTTGGTCTCTGTGTCCAATTGAATAAGGTAGATGAAAGTGATGGTTATGTCACTTTCAAGATTAGGTTGTGAAAGACACTGGAGCTGTTCTTTCTTGCTCTGGGTAGATTGGCTGCCATGCCATAAATAGCCCTGTGCCGAGGCCCACCAGGCAGTGCACTGAAACTCCTGCCAACAGCCACAACATTGAGCTTAGAAGTGGATGCCCCAGCCACAGTCGAGCCTTCAGATGATGGCAGCCCTATCTCGTGAGCTGAAAACTTGACTGCAGATCACAAGAGCCCCTCAGCCAAAACTGCCGGCTCCATCAGCCTCTCCCAGATCCCTGCCTCATAGGAATGTGTGAGAGAGCCAACATTTGTGATTTTTAGCTGCTGGGTTTAGGGTTAATTGGTCACACAGTGATAGATAAGTGATACACCACCCATCCCATGAGCCTCCTCAGTTCTTCCCTTTTCTCACATAAACAGAGTCTTAGAGTCATCCCGGAAATGTCTGGACCCACGCACCCAGTGAGATGGGTGCACTGAGATAGAAGCCCACATAGCTTCCCAGATGGTGCTAGTGGTAAAGAATCCGCCTGCAGTACAGGAGCCACAGGAACCATGGGGTCAAACCCTGGGTCAGGAAGATCCCTTGGAGGGGAGCATGGCAACCTACTCCAGTATTCTTATCTGGAGAATCCCCATGGACAGAGGAGCTTGGCAGACTACATTTCATAGGGTCGTAAAGAGTTGGGCATGACTGAAGCGACTTAGCACTTGCAGCAGGCACAATGCCCATACATATACCTCCCTAGGGGCTGAGTATATATTATCCAACTGAGAAAATAGGGCTTACCAGGAGTCCCATGACAAGTGTTTGCAGCCTGAGGAACGAGGGCCAAGGCTCCACCTGAAGGCCGCTCAGAGTCTCCTTGTCCCTGAGAGCTGGACATCTTCCCACTGATGCTCGGTGCTCTTTAGCCTCCACGCATGTTCTGCAGCAGCCATGTCTCACTGGAGCTGAGCCCCAAAGGCAGAACCGCTGGCTCAGAGTCAGCTGGCATGCTCAGGCCAATTAAAAAAAAAAACCCCAAACTACCGGCTGGTTCATTTCCATTGTAAGGGACACAGATATTTACTTCAGTGGTTGGCATCTTCAGTGGTTGACACTTCCTAGTTTCATAAGTTAGTGTGTGTGTGTGTGTGTGCATGTGTGTTTGCACATGCATACATACACAAGGTAAAGATCTGGCCCCCCAAGATGAGATTTGACATGACACCAAGCGAGCCTAGAGGACAGAGTACATTCTGTAGGGAAAGTTGACTTTGTGTTTAGAGTCCCTCATTGTCTGCTGAAGGAAAGACTGCCCTGAACAGGCATGTACTGCCCTGAACGCTGCTCCACCACCACTGCCACCACCTGGAGCTGCAGGGAGTGGCTTTTCACATTCCTAGCTCCCTAGGGTGGTGAGAAGGTTGTCCTGTGCCTTGGCCCCCCTGGTTCTGTTTCAAAGAGTTCTGGCTCTTTTTCTCTCTGAGCTTATGGTACTTTAAGCTTTTCTTAGAAGTCACTGGATCTCTTGAAGTTGGAGAAAAGTACAGTGTCTTTCTCTTTGGAAGGGTCATCACGTCACACAGGCCACACTGGGCCAGCATGCAACAAGCAGAACCAACTGGAATCGGGGAGGAAGATGGAGGGAGAGTCGGGGAGAGAGGGCACTCACTCCTCCAGAGTTCCCCAAACACCGCAGGGGTGGTGCTGTAAGGACCAGTGCTTCCCCTTACAGCAGCCCACTGACCGATATAGCCCATCTCCCGGGGCCTCCAGAAAAGTCTCAGTGCTTTGTATCCTTTGTATTCTCAGGGCTGCCGTATCATGGTGTGTACGTTCTCTTGCCCTCCTTCACTCTCACTCAAATCTGACTTTAATGAGGTCCATTCTGGTAGCTCAGGTGGTAAAGAATCTGCCTATAATGCAGGAGATTTGGGTTCGATCCCTGGGTTGGGAAGATCCGCTGGAGAAGGGACTGGCAACCCAATCCAGTATTCTTGCCTGAAAAATTCCATGGACAGAGGAGCCTGGTGGGCTACAGTTCATGGGGTCGCAAAGAGTTGGTCACTATAATGACTGGTCAAAGACACACATTCTATCTCAAAGCAGAATCAGCTCAGCCTCTCTGTGCAGCAGCTAGCCAAGGCTTCCCGCAGACTCCATTGTCTTCCCTCAGATGCAGGAGGGACCACATATCCATTCTCAGTTAAATTAGATCTGGCTCCCTTCAGCTTCAAGATAAACCTTTTGGGATGGTGCCATGTTTCCCAACCATCCTCCTTCTAGGAGAAAGCAAGCTTCCTAATGTCTGGTCCTGGCGAAAGAAGGTGCCAGGTGGGTGTTTGCCTCCTGAGATGCAGCTGTTTGAGGCAGCACCAGGCTTCCCTACCAGGAGGCCAGGCCTGCAGCCTCCTACTGGGGAAGGGGCCAGAGCCAGGGGGACAAACCTGGTGGTCACCCAAAGCAGGAGGCTAGATCCACTTCAGATGTGGGTGAAAAGATTAGACCTCATCCTCAGAAGCCAGGCCATGGTTTCACTCACATGTCACCAGTCACCAAAAAAAGTGGTGCTTGGTGCACTGGGGCCCCCCATCCTGACAGTCCTTTAGTGATTGCTTCTTATAATCCTCTAGAGACCTGCCTCTGAGGGCTCAAATCTGCATGATGTATGTGTTGGGCTGCACCCCACAGGCCTGCAAACCTTATAGTTGGCCCAGACCGAAGAAAGAGCTGGGAGACAGCAACAGAGACATCAGTGGTTTAGGGACAGGGGATCTTACACAAAGGGTCCTGGAGTGACACCCCACCTTGTGCAGCAGGCAGGACATGGCAGCAGTTTTCGCTACTTGGGGGAGAAGGAGGCTACCATTTACAGGCGCAGTTGATGTCAAGTAGTCTCATTGGTCGGAGAAGGCAATGGCACCCCACTCCAGTACTCTTGCCTGGAAAATCCCATGGACGAAGGAGCCTGGTAGGCTGCAGTCCATGGGGTCGCTAAGAGTCGGGCACGACTGGGCAACTTTACTTTCACTTTTCACTTTCATGCAGAGAAGGAGAAGGAAATGGCAACCCACTCCAGTGTTCTTGCCTGGAGAATCCCAGGGACAGGGGAGCCTGGTGGGCTGCCGTCTGTGGGGTCACAGAGTCGGACACGACTGAAGTGACTTAGCAGCAGCAGCAGCAGCAGTCTCATTGGTTACCAGGGATTGATTAAGCCAATTAAGAGGATTGGATAGTCATGTGAATGAAGCCGGGACTGGTTAAGCAGGGGAATGCATAGAAAGCAAGAGAACAGCCATCTTAAATGGCATAACAGTACACTTCACCCCTACATATTCTGCTCGACCCTTACAGTGTTGGCCCACCCCTCTTCCCAGATATCAAGGGGCACTGCAATCAAATACCACAAACGCAATACAGACACCAGCAGCTAAAGAGTATCAACAATCCAAGAGGTGGGCAAACTTTGGAGCCAGATGCGTACCAGGTCAATTTTTCAAGGAAGTCCCAAGGATGATAGAGGCATCTCGCTGCAGACCCAGCAATCAAATTCATTTCACAGGGAGGCTACTGTTGGTTTCCTAGTTCACAGATTCCCTCCACTCAGACTAGGGGTAAAATATAAGATGTTTAACAAAAAAGATACAGGTAAGATCGTGACCCTGAAGCAGAATACAGGCAGTGACAGCATCCTGAGATATCACGATCCCCGCCTGTGGTCTTCATCCTGGTCTGCAGTACCACCCTCCTGTCCATCCTCAGTCACCGCAGCCTACTGTGTGCCATGTTCTGTAGTGTTTAATCATAACCCATCCTTTGGGAAGATCATTTATTATCTGATATTTCTTATTTTGGTGGAGAATGTGGGCAATGGATTTTTTTAAACAACGTAATACTAAGACTTTGGGCAAGTTATTGAAGTCTTTTGTACCTTACCTTCTGCTTCTGTGAGAATTACATACTAGGCTTGTCTGTGACAGAAAACCCAATAACAATATAAGATTAATTTCTCATGTAAAAGTCTGTGTAGGGGGTTTTTAGGGCAATGAGAATACTGTATGTGATACTATCATGGCAGATACATATCGTTACACATTTATCCAAACCATAGGCCGTAAACACCAAGAGTGAACTCTGGTGTAAACTATGGACTCTGGGTGTCCATATGCTTAAAGACGTGTCAGTGCAGGTTCATCGGTGGTGACATATGTACATCTGTGATGGGGATGTTGATGGTGGGGGAGGCTGTGGGTCTGTGGGGCCTGATTGGTATATGGGAACTCGCTGTACCTTCCTCTTAATTCAGCAGTCAACCTAAACCTTCTCTGCTGCTGCTGCTAAGTCGCTTCAGTCGTGTCCGACTCTGTGTGACCCCATAGGTGGCAGCCCACCAGGCTCCACCATCCCTGGGATTCTCCAGGCAGGAACACTGGAGTGGGTTTCCATTTCCTTCACCAATGCATGAAAGTGAAAAGTGAAGGTGAAGTCGCTCAGTCGTGCCTGACTCTTAGCAACCCCATGGACTGCAGCCTACTAGGCTCTTTCGTCCATGGGATTTTCCAGGCAAGAGTACTGGAGTGGGTTGCCATTGCCTTCTCCAAACCTTCTCTAGAAAAGGTAAATCTTTTTTAAAAAGAAAAAAAGTGCATAGGTGATCATGTGAAGGTCTCCTGGGTACCAGGAATCCTGGCTGCTTGTCTCGTTTATCTGTTATTTACAATCTTCACGGCATGGACTGGGGAGCAGGCCGTATTCCATCTGAGACAAAGGAGAGAGGACAAGGAGGACAGACCTCACCTTTTCAGGACACTTTCTCTTACAGCTGTTGCAAAGGGCACTTCCACTGCACTGGTGGAGCTTAAGTCACAGGCACTACACAGGGTACACCTGGTACCCTGTGCATCCAACTCCCACTCGGGGTCTCTTGCTGAGGTTGAAGAGGAGGGCAGGTATTGGGGGACAGCTAGCAGTCTCCATCACAGTGTGTAGAGCATGTCCAGTAGGGCCTGGCATGAGCAGTGCTGATTCCAGTGTTGTTGTTAGAAGCAAATAAACTCCTCCTACTACAGTATCAAATCCTAGCATCTATTTTCCCCTAACACTGAACATCTCTAATTCCATGCTAACACGTGTCCATGCTGAGGGTATAGCCAGAGTGGCTGTCAGTTCTAGTGTCCTCTAGCCCGTGTGTTTTAAGGGGGACACCCCTGGTCGGGGGTGGGGGTTGAACTTGTGGAGATGAAGGCAAGTGCCAGTGAAAGGAAGTGAATGCTGAGGTGGTGGGAGGTTGGAGCATTTCAAACACAGCTCTCCCGCAGGTCGGGGTAGGGTGGGGTTGGTGAGGAGGCTGTCACGCCCCCACCCCTTGAATTAAAAAATATGTTCAAAGAAATTCAAAACTATTATCTGTGGACTTAATTCCCTACCTAGGTTCCCAGAGACGGAGGCTCATCCCGGCGCTGTCCCTTGACACCCCCTCCCCGGTGAGAAAACCCACCAATAGCGCGGGCGTTCGCTGGGTGGATGGCCCCTTGCGCAGCACCCAGAGGGGCCTCGGGGAACCTTTTGAGATTAAAGTCTATGAAATCGACGACGTGGAGCGGCTGCAGAGGCGACGAGGGGGCAGCAGCAAGGTGAGCCTCCTCCACCCCATGCCCCCGCAGGTCCCCTTGTCGGCCCCCCGGGGGCAGTGCTTGAGACGGGGCGCAGGCCCCGGACACCCTCAGCGGCTTCCGCGCGGGTGGGAGGCGAGGGCTCCGGCCGGCAGCCAGGCCTGTGCACCCAGCTCCTCGGGAGAGCCGCCTATTTATCCACCTGGAGACGTGGAAGGTTCAAAGACGGGGAGAGCTGGTGGGCTCTCCGGGCTTTTCTGGCTCCAGCTTGGGATGCCAATCGCCTTCTAAATTTGGGATAAGCCTGTGATAGTCCTGTCTCTGTGCGTGGGCGTCAGAGCTGAACCCCCTGCACCCTCCTTGCACAGACTATAAGCAAAAGTATTTCTTTCCAGAAGAGGTTGCGTGGGCTGGATTGGAGCTGAAGCTCCCTGTTTCCTCCCCTCTTCACCTCCCGTCTCCTTCTCATCTGCGTCCTAGGAGGTCATGTGTTTTAACGCAAAACTGAAAATTCTGGAGCATCGCCAGCAGAGAATCGCGGAGGTCCGAGCCAAGTACGAATGGCTGATGAAGGAGCTGGAGACAACCAAACAGTATCTGATGCTGGACCCTAACAAGTGGCTCAGTGAATGTAAGGCCCATCACTGCGACTCCTGGGTTCACCCACTAAACAGACCAGGCCGAGGGACAGACCCTGTCTGAACCCCACCCCTGCCCGTCGGCTGGAGGCAGCTTCCCTGAGCTTGATCCCACTCTCCTGGGAGCAGATGGGGAGGAGGGGGCAGCGGGGTGGTGACCATTGCTCTTGCCTGATTATTTCTTGTGTGTCTCAGTCCAGAGTGCCTGAAAATGAGATATTTTTTTCTCCCCCCTGCATGTGGTGGACAATCACCCAGATATGAAGGCTATATTACAAATCTGCTCCCAGGCCACAAAATCACATTGCATATCTAGCCTGAAATAGACAAGAATTTATAGAGCTCTTAAGGGGGCAGAATGTGCAATCCTAGAAAAGCCTCACAAAGAACCCAGAAAGCAAAAAAAAAAAAAAACAAAAAAAAAAACCACATTTTTGAGTGAAAAGAATAACATTCACAGTGTTATTTCCATTTAATAGAAAGCCCAGGATGACAGCGACCATCTAGTAACAATTCAGAACAATTTTGCTCTCTTTGAAAGATAGATTCAATTGTCTCTTATTTATTTGTTCCTAACCATTCCATTTACCACAAAATAAAGCTCAGATCTGGTCCCAACTGTTTCAGTGATATGGGGCCCAGTGCTGGACAATTTAGCCTCTGGAATAAAATGTCTTACTTCCACTAGAATTCCTTTCCCTCCTTTCCTGTCCTGCACTCACCAGCTCTTCCTTGTGCCTCCCTCTCTTCACAACTGACCCCTGAATGTCACAGCACCTCTTCCCAGCATTCCCAGGTCAGTGCAGGGAGCATGACAGGCAGAGTCTGGAGCTGAGGTTTAAGAAAAAGACTGGGTGAAATGATCCTGAGCAAAGAGGAAAGGACAGAATTTGCCAGCCTCCTAGCTGTGCCCTGCCACTTTCACAGCATGTCTTCAGGTGGCTTCCTTTCCATAACGATGCAGTAATAACATCACCCTTGAGTACCCCATCGGTTCATGTGAGGATCAAACAAGCCAATAGGAGAACAGGACACTGGGGCCAGTTATCACGATGCATCTTATCATGTTGAGTTATACCATGTGGTGTCAGCCACAGTCATGCAGAGCCGCTCTGGGTGTGGCTGTGAGACCTCGGGTAAGACACTTAACCTCTCTGAGCCTTGATTTCCTTAACTGTCAGATGGAAAACGTAATGATTTGTCCATCTCATAGAGTTCTTGGGAGAGTGAATGAGCTACTGTCGGTCGAGTGCTCCTTACACTGCCTGCTAGTGATGAAAGCTCAGTATTTAGTAGTAATTAGTGTTTGTATTATTAGAGTTAATGAAAATAGCCGTTCTCAAAGGGTTGAGGAATTTGATTTCCTCAGTGCCTGGTTGCTTGGTGCACCAAAGGGGGCCCCTTGTTAGAAATCCTGACAGAGACACAAACTCCTGCTCTCCAGGATATTTCCCTGTAAGCTGTGATGGGGCAGACAAGACACGAACAAAGACATTAGCTGAAGTCTGACCATGGCATAAACATGGAGCCTAATGCTGGTCTCTCCCACCTGTACACACCCTTTTCCTTCTTCCATGAATCCTCTGGCACTTCAGAATCCTAGGGACACCCATTCAGCAGCTCCTCTTCTTCCTTTTTTATCCTTTCATTAACATTTTTGAGAGCTGTTTATGCCTGAGGCAGCCTTGACAATTGTCTTCATCTTACAAAGTCACACTTTTCCCAGGAAGGGAGCTGCTTAAACATCGGTACAAATGTAGATGCTTCCAGGAAACAATTGCTTCCTTCTTGCCTTTGTTCATGTCAGGAATCAGTGATTTTTTTTTTTTTTTATGCTGAGAAAAGTAATGAACAGAAAGAAGGCCACATGAAAGGAGAAGCTCAGAGACTGGCCCTTCAAGATGAATTAAAATCAAGAATGACCAAAAAAAAAAAAAAAATCAATGAGGCTGTATGCTGACTATTCCCTGGATAATAGGCAGGGTGTTGGCATAGACTGAGGTTCATGAGACTGTACAGGAGACAGGGATCAAGACCATCCCGATGGAAAACAAATGCAAACAAGCAAAATGGCTGTCTGGGGAGGCCTTACAAATAACTCTGAAAAAAGAGAAGTGAAAAGCAAAGGAGAAAAGGAAAGATACAAGCATCTGAATGCAGAGGTCCAAAGAATAGCAAGAAGAGAGAAGAAAGCCTTCCTCAGCAATCAATGCAAAGAAATAGAGGAAGAGAACAGAATGGGAAAGACTAGAGATCTCTTCAAGAAAATTAGAGATACCAAAGGAACATTTCATGCAAAGATGGGCTCAATAAAGGACAGAAATGGTATGGACCTAACAGAAGCAGAAGATATTAAGAAGAGGTGGCAAGAATACACAGAAGAACTGTACAAAAAAGATCTTCATGACCCAGATAATCACGATGGTGTGATCACTCACCTAGAGCCAGACATCCTGGAATGTGAAGTCAAGTGGGCCTTAGAAAACATCACTACAAACAAAGCTAGTGGAAGTGATGGAATTCCAGTTGAGCTATTTCAAATCCTGAAAGATGATGCTGTGAAAGTGCTGCACTCAATATGCCAGCAAATTTGGAAAACTCAGCAGTGGCCAGAGGACTGGAAAAGGTCAGTTTTCATTCCAATCCCAAAGAAAGGCAATGCCAAAGAATGCTCAAACTACCACACAATTGCACTCATCTCACACATGCATTGGAGAAGGAAATGGCAACCCACTCTAGTACTCTTGCCTGGAGAATCCCAGGGACAGAAGAGCCTAGTAGGCTGCCATCTATGGGGTCGCACAGAGTCAGACATGACTGAAGTGACTTAGCAGCAGCAGCAGCAGCAGCACGTGCTAGTAAAGTAATACTCAAAATTCTCCAAGCCAGGCTTCAGCAATACGTGAACCGTGAACTTCCAGATGTTCAAGCTAGTTTTAGAAAAGGCAGAGGAACTAGAGATCAAATTGCCAACATCCGCTGGATCATCAAAAAAGCAAGAGAGTTCCAGAAAAAACATTTATTTCTGCTTTATTGACTATGCCAAAGCCTTTAACTGTGTGGATCACAATAAACTGTGGAAAATTCTGAAAGAGATGGGAATAGCAGATCACCTGACCTGCCTCTTGAGACATTTGTATGCAGGTCAGGAAGCAACAGTTAGAACTGGACATGGAACAACAGACTGGTTCCAAATTGGGAAAGGAGTATGTTGAGGCTGTATATTGTCACCCTGCTTATTTAACTTATATGCAGAGTACATCATGAGAAACGCTGGACTGGAAGAAGCACAAGCTGGAATCAAGATTGCCAGGAGAAATATCAGTCACCTCAGATATGCAGATGACACCAACCTTATGGCAGAAAGTGAAGAGGAACTAAAAAGCCTCCTGATGAAAGTGAAAGAGGAGAGTGAAAAAGTTGGCTTAAAGCTCAACATTCAGAAAACAAAGATCATGGCATCTGGTCCCATCACTTCGTGGGAAATAGATGGGGAAACAGTGGAAACAGTGTCAGACTTTATTTTGGGGGGCTCCAAAATCACTGCAGATGGTGACTGCAGCCCTGAAATTAAAAGACGCTTACTCCTTGGAAGGAAAGTTATGACCAACCTAGGTAGCATATTGAAAAGCAGAGACATTACTTTGCCAACAAAGGTCTGTCTAGTCAAGGCTATGGTTTTTCCAATGGTCACGTATGGATGTGAGAGTTGGACTGTGAAGAAGGCTGAGCGCCGAAGAATTGATGCTTTGGAACTGTGGTGTTGGAGAAGACTCTTGCGAGTCCCTTGGACTGCAAGGAGATCCAACCAATCCATTCTAAAGGAGATCAGGCCTGGGTGTTCTTTGGAAGGACTGATGCTAAAGCTGAAACTCCAGTACTTTGGCCACTTCATGCGAAGAGTTGACTCATTGGAAAAGACTCTGATGCTGGGAGGGATTGGGGGCAGGAGGAAAAGGGGACGATAGAGGATGAGATGGCTGGATGGCATCACTGACGCGATGGATGTGAGTCTGAGTGAACTCCGGGAGATGGTGATGGGCAGGGAGGCCTGGCGTGCTGCGATTCATGGGGTCGCAAAGAGTCAGACACGACTGAGCGACTGACCGGAACTGAACTGGCTTAGAAATATATGTGCTGGGATCCATTTTTTTTTCAAATTTCCTAATTCTGATGCCACCTTCAAGGTGATCCAGTAACATAGTCTGATGTGGATATGGTATGGGGAGTGTTTTTTTTGTTTGTTTTAGACTGGTGTTCAGGAGCCTCCACCTTATTCCGAGCTCCCGTCCTTATTAACTATGTAACCCTGAACAGGACATCCCTTCTCTGAGCTCTGTTAGCTCCCCTGCAAAAGCAGTCAGCCCTGATTTCCACCCCAGATTTTCTGATAGCTCGTTGCAGTTCTCAAACCACATTCACATTCATCGTTTCTTTTTGCTTCTACTCTCCATAGCAACTCTAGTTAGGAAAGTAGGCAGGCTAGGGATGACTCTCGTGTTACTTTGAAGGACCCTGTGCCAGGAAAGGTTAGGTGTGGCCTTCTTGGAAGTCAAGGGCAGACCTCCTGCCTTGGATTCCAGGGCCACCCCACTGCCCTGGCTGCTGTCCACACCTGTCCTCCCACGCTGGACACTCTGCAGCAGCCCATCACCCTACCCAGTCACAACAGGACCAACTAGTAGCCAGTGGCACAGGAGAGGTGGCCGCAGATAATTGCACTTGAGGAACTGAAGGAAACAGACTTTTAACTCTGTGCAGGTCTGAACTTTAGGGACAGAATCTGGGTCCTAAATCTTAATTGTCTTCTGAGCAAAGAATTGTAATTATTTTTCATCAAAGTATAGTTGATTTACAATGTGGTGCTAATTTCTGCAGTATAGCAAGATAATTCAGTTGCATGCACACATATATATATATATACATTTATATAACATATATATATACATTTTTATGTTTTTTCCATATGGCTTATCACAAGATATTGAATAGAATTCCCTTTGCTATACAGTATGATCTTGCTGTTTATTCATCCTATATATAATACTTTGCATCTGCTAATCCCGAACTCCCAATTCGCTCCCTCACTGCCCTGCCCCTTAGCAAATACAAGTCTGTTCTCTGTGTCTGTGAGTCCAGGAATCTAGTTATTAACATGTGTGTGCATGCTAAGTTGTTCAACTCTTTGTGCCCCTATGGACAGTAGCCTGTTAGGCGCCTCTGTCCATGGGGCTTCTCCAGGAAAGAATGCTGGAGTGGGTTGCCATGCCCACCTCCAGGGGATCTTCCTGACCCAGGGATTGAACCCTCATCTCTAAAGTCTCCTGCATTGCAGGTGGGCTCTTTACCACTGAGGAACCGCAAGGTTTAGATCCCTGGATGGGGAAGATCCCCTGGAGAAGGAACTGGCAACCCACTTCAGTATTCTTCCCTGGAAAATTCCATGGACAGAGAAGCCTGGTGGGGTAGCAAAGAGTCGGATAGGACTGAAGCAACTTAGCACACACACAGAGCCTCAATTAAATATCCAGGATCTAGTGTTATCATTAGAATGGAGGGCCCCCAGTACAGTTGCAAGTAGCAAAGGGTTCTGTTCCCGATTTGAGAGCTGCAGAGGGTCAAGGGCACGGCGGTGCTAAGACCTCCGGTCTCAGGCGCAGCAGCCTCGGGACCGAGCCGTTGGGTCACCCTTCCCCGCGGGCGGCGCGTTCCCATCGGGCTTCTCCTTCTTTGCAGTTGACTTGGAGCAGGTTCTGGAGCTGGATTCCCTGGAGTACCTGGAAGCGCTGGAGTGCGTGACGGAGCGCCTGGAGAGCCGCGTCAACTTCTGCAAGGCGCACCTCATGATGATCACCTGCTTCGACATCACCTCCCGGCGCCGCTGACGGGAGCCGCCCGGCCCGGCCCTCGCTCCCGAGCCTCAGGCAGCCGCGCTGGGCCGGCCCTTAGTGCCGGCGCCGCTCAGAGACCACGGAAGGAGGACGAAGGTTGGTGGCAAGTCTGGAGTGAGCGTGGAGCGGAAGGCGAGTTTTTCTTTTGTTTTCTGTAGGGACGGTGCAGACACCAGACACGCAGGAGAGGAGCGAATGATGGGAAGCCCAAGGGACGTGGAAGCCCCCGTGAGACTGAAAAAGCACTTTGAGGAACTTTGAAGAACTTGTTTGTACATAAGAACTGCTGGCAAAAGAGACCTCCCTCTTCTCCTGGTTTGTGAGAAAGGGCCAGAGCGGTCGTGGGATTGTTGTGGAAAGCTAAAACAAAACAACAGGTTTCCCCGAATGACTGATTAAGTGCCTTGCAAATCTTTGTTATTATCCAAACGTTTATGTTCATACTTTCTTGTGTACAGATGGTGCTAGTCAAGATGAGAACAACAACATGAACAACAAAAAAAAATCGAACACATTTTTGCAATGTATTTACAGCTCGTTTTCTCTTGGTGTTTTAGCCTATTTCTGACTTGCTATTTCTAAGTAAGTTGTGTTTGTAGAGCTCTTTCCTAATCAGTATTGCATATGAATAAATGTTAACTGTCTGCTATGGTTCTGCTGGGAAGGCCACTCAAACAGAAGCTAGAGACTTTTGGGCCCAAGCCAGTGTGTTTCCAGGGATGGTTGGAACCACAGGTGATGCTCATTGCCACCTCCCACCAGTGGCAGGGTCAGAGGGCAGACTTGGAGGTCGATTATGGAGCAGGCGCACGTGAGCTTGAGAGAAATGGGTGTGTCTTCAGGGGGAAAGGAGCCTCTATGACCCTGGCCCTCCTTACCCTTTGAGTGGGATGTTTGTGCTGAATAGTTTCCCCTCCAAGTCCTGAGGCACATCAGTTCAGTTCAGTTACTCAATCATATCCGACTCTTTACATGTCCTGAGGCACGTAAGACTGGTTCCTTTTTACCCACGAAGCTGGGGTCCTCAACACCATTTTTCATATTCATTTTTATTCCAAAGATTCTGGATCTAAAGAACACTTGAACCAGTTCAACGGAGCCATATTTTTTGTTCCCCAGTTTTGCAAGTTTATTCGAGCAGAGGATTTTTCCCAGTCTGAAGACCTTCTTGGACTTGTAGATGCTCAGAGATGGAAGTAGTATTGGTCCAGAACAAGGAAGGATGGGGGGCGGGGTTACACAACTTTTCTGTTGTCCAGGGTGCTGTTTAATGCAAGAAGTTCCAGTCCTTTTGAACGAAAGCCTCCATACCAAGAAAGAACCAGGCCTCTCTGCTCAAACTTGACACCTGAAGGCAGAGAAAGGTTTCCTGTCATACATTACACACCTATGGGGGCCAGGGTTTCATGCATGTGGGTGTACAAGGCTTGACTCCAGGAACTTTGGACTTTGTTCTCAAATTGAGATGTCCATCTCTGCCACAATTCCCTTAGGGATTAGTATACCCATTTTAGTGATGGAAACCCAAAGCATGGAGTGGTCCAGGGATTATCTAATAACAGCTGTGCAACAGCAGGGTGTTTACCTACCTTCCAGTCAGGGCCTTCTCCCGGGCCTCTCTAGCCAGGCCATTGATAGAGGTGCCCAGGATTTTCCAGAGTATTGTTCTTTTTGACCTCAAATGCAGCATAACTTCATGAATTTATTTCCAGGCGAGGCAGTCCTGGCTAACTGACTCCTCAGCCCCAACTGCTCCCCAAGGAAGAAGAACAATTGCATTTGTCAATGCTCCTTTGTACACATGCAGCCCAGCATAGCTGGCTAAACAACTGGCAAAGCTCACTGAACCCAATAAGTGGGAACCAAAGTCTTGTGAGCTTCACAGTGCAGCCCTTTACTGGTCAGAACAGGGCACAGACAACCCCCTAGACTAGGAGCCAGCTTCTGTCTGGCTTTATGTTCGATTCAAACTTGCTCCTATGGCATCGTGCACACAGAAGCTATGCTCCATCTGATAGCTAACACAGGCTAAAATATAGTGAAATGTTACTCCAGAATGGATGGTTTCCCCCTCCAGTTTAACAAGTCACCTTGGGAAAGGCAGGCCACCCCAACCCTAACCCCATTCTGCAGAGCAGCCCCATGGTTCTCGGGCTGGGGTGTGCTCTGGTCTCTGCACTTGCGGAAATGAACTTGTTAAACAGCAGCCTAATGGAAATAGCTGGACCCCAAGAGATGTCAACCTGTTGAATTTGTTTGGATTTTCCACCCGGCAACCCTTTGTTTGCTGGCTTGAAATATACCATTTCATGGAAAGCCTTTGATTGAAGGACTGTCAAAGGTATCTTTCTATTTGTTGGAAACATACACATTTGATTAGTAATCAGTGTCCTTCGCTTTTGCCCTGGCCGTATCTTCCCCACAGGTTACTTCACTGAGCTGAGTTCCTTAACAGGCCAGCAAGGGGGCCCTTGTGCCTTTCCTGGAATGTAGAAACATCTACAGGAATTTCAAATCTCGATCAGTGAAATCTTTCCTAGCGGTAATGGCCTTCAGTTTGCATCCTGCCTAAACCTGCTTTATATGTAACAACTTTGTGAGATAGCAAAAGGTTAAATAAAACCAAGAGCTCTCTTGCCAAGTCAGATTGGCCTCTTAAAATGCCACACTGTTCAACTTCTCACAGGCTGCTGTTGGCCATGGATCAGGATGAACGACTTGGCATGGAGGTTGTTCATTCTGACTTTTTCCTTCTTTTTTTTTCTGTTCTGACCTAAGTCAGCTACAAACAACATACCAAGTATTGATGAACTCTGTGAGGAAATCATGAATTTTATGCTATCATGTGATTGTGTCTGGTTCTATCAGTTGATTGTACAGCTGATCAGCTGTCGTGCAGCAGTTCTAGTAACTGAAGAACAACTTCATTCAATGACCAAATGTGAAGTGGTCCAAGTCCCCTTGTGGTTTTGATGACAGATAACCTAGGAAGGCAAAGAGAATGTCAATGAACCCATTATTCCATTTTATTATCCACAAATGAAAGGCTCAGAAAAATATTTACTTGAAATTAACATTTAGAAGCCTTGATTCTTTGTCTGAAATCCTCTTCCCTCTCCAAAGTTCAGCTCAGTGTGAGGTGGAAGCATTAGCACAAAACTCAGAGCCCAAAAGGGGAATAGTGACATTGTTCCCTAGGAGTAAATCCATAGTGCATCTCACGATGGTGTTTCATGTTGCCACAGAGTGAGAGTTTGCTTTATCCTGGGCTTTCAAGCCCCACCTGAGAGCTGGAACCTTTGATCTTCTCATCCTTGAATTCCCCTCTACATCATGGGGAAGCTGTCGCTAACTTTCATCTCTTCCAGACTTGAAATTGAAACACCCCGTCTGTTGTTTTCTCTGCAGTTGCTATTCTGAAGGTGGGGAGCTTGAGATGTGGAAGCAGAAGTCAGTCCTGTGTTGACTCAGGTGGGGTTCATACAAGAGATCCCAGACTGGGGGGAGAAGAAAGCTGTGATAAAATGCTATGCAGCCCAGAGTGGGGAATTCAGCAGGCAGGAATTTGGCCATTTGTCATAAATTAGTCTTAAACTTGAAGTCTGTGTTCCTGGAAGGTGGCAGTGACTTCATTGTAGCCGCAGAAACCATCCACGGCTGTGGTTCAAATAGTCTGACACATACATATGTATCTTATACTAGTTCTCGGATTCCTGTTCATTTTGAGCAAAAGACCGTTTATGGGCTTCAGGTGCTGGATCATGAATTTTGGTTACTCCGTCAGCCTTTATCACAGGTGTTACTATTCAAAAGCAGCTGTCTGACCTGGGTTTCTTGGGATGAAGGTAGAGCTTGCAAGAGCCTGGGCTTTTGTTAAGCTCTCTCTCCACACAGTTGTCTGTGTCATTGGCCACTGCTGATGTGTAATCAAGGCTCCCACCACGAATAACGATGTGATGAATGTTTCTAAATTCCCTATTCCATAAAGGGTTTGGGCCGTAACAGACATTACTAAAGATGAGTTAATTTCAAAATGGAAACTAGAAGAATTGATGAATTTACTCATTGTGCTTTTCCTGCTGGAATATTAGCCCCACTCTTAGAGCACATATTAAAAGGTTTCCTCACTTTTAAAGGCAATGTATTTTAAACCCTGAAACCATGCCTGTAAGAAACATGTTGAAAGCCCCATTTTTGACGAGTTGATGCTGGATAAACCATCCATTGGCACTGGTCCTGGGGCCTGCCTGCTGCCCCACCCAGGCAGTACTGCCCATCTACCCTCATAGAGGATGCTCTTCAGCACTGCCACACTGAAGCATGACTGCCTAAGGAGGCCAGTGCAGCCCACTTTCCTCTGTGCCACCCACTTTCCTCTGTGCCCAATGAAGCAAAACTGACACTCAGTCTCACTGACAACTGCCAGCAAATGGTCTAAGTTTTTTTTTGGGGGGGGGGGGGGGCTAGTGGGAGGACAAGGTGATAGAATATAGCGTTCCTTTGGATTCTAACCTCTCTTTCTCTTCCTCCAGCAAAGATCTGTCAACATTTCTGGGTAAAATCTCACAAATTGTGTCACTTAACAATCATCCTGAAAAAATACATACCTGTTCCAAACTGTTTGTCATTTCCATATTAAAGCATCATTCCAATCCAGGAGAGGCTCATCTTCTCAAAAAATAAACAAACACAAAACTTTTTTGCACAATTTTAGAAGCTACTTATCCCATCCCTAAACAAACACATTCTGCTTTTTGGTGGCCCCCCTCAGAACCAGAGATTATGTCATAATATCAGAGACATAGTGGTGCTTGAGGTGGTATCAAGGCTTCAGTGCATATAATTAATATTCTCTAAATGCATTTCCCAGTGTCTGTATGTGTATTAGAGTGAGTCCTGAAGTGCAGGCCCAGGCACATCTATTTTATATAGAGAAATTACCTTCAAAATGAAAGAGGCTCACTCTTTTAATCCCCATACTGCTCACCAATACCCCACATTGTCATATTTACTTTATGAAGAAGTTATAATTTATTTGTAAACTCGGGCTGTTGTTTTGTAGCATTGCTTGTGTTTTATATTATTTATACATCATGGTTAGAAATGCGATCCAAGTGCTATGCATCAAAGTGTAAGTTTGGTGGATCTGCCTATGGCTGTTTGTTCGCCTCACTCTAGAAAGCTCCATTAACAGAGACACAGGTACCAGAAAGGAAAGAGAAATCAATCAGGAGAACAGGGACTAGGGTCCAATCCTCGAAGTACAGGACTTAGTTCAAAATGTAGTTTGTTTCTATAGTAAGTAAGTAGCTGAAAGGGAAAAGATCCTTTCCTTTTGAACTTGATGATAATGGACTTGGAAAGCAGCCTCCACAGGCCTTAGTGAGAGAGGATCCAGCCTCTTCCTGCTGGTCCCACACTAAATTTCTGAAAAGTGCAGACAGTATTAGGTTCCAACATTTCCCTGAGAAACCCCAGCACCCCCGGTGTTCCTAAAGGGGGTTTGGAAAAGGAACCTGTAATTCCTTACCTTGGAGATATATATACATACATATATATATATAGTACATGTTCTTTTCTGGAGAAACCAAAGCACTTTAGTGAGTCTTAAAACCCATAATACTTAAGGCATCTTGTCCCCTCCCTGGATCCCCGAGAAGCTGGGAGGGGCCGGGGGGTCAGTAGTCTCATTTGAGAGGCAGCTAAACCTAGGAGAAAAAGCCTTGAGCTTGGGGTAAGGAAGCGGTCTGGTTTCCTCACTCGCTATGCAACCTTGGGCAAGTCGCTTCACTTTGCTGGGCCTGTGGCTCGCCGATGGAAGATCGGGGGTTATATTAGCTGCCCTTCTGGGATAGTGTAAAGAGAAAGGTATGGGAAGTGCTTTGAAGAGATGAAAGCTCTGTATTGGAGCTGGGGATAATCATTTTAGATGAAGAAACTGAAGTCAATAGCTAAAGACTGGCCCAAGTTCACAGAGTAGTTTTATAGCAGAACCAGGATCTGAGTCCAGCATCTTGGACTCTGCCCACAAGGTGCTGTTGTACCAGGTGTGTGATATGTGGACACCCACCACACCGAGGGACTGACGTGTGTGTGTGCACGGGGGCGTATACGGATGCATGTGTACAGAAGGTATGTGACATGGTGGAAGAACATAGGACAGAAAACCTGGGTTCGAGCTCCAGTTTTGACCATAGTCCTATGGCCTTGGATATATTACCCAACTATTCTGGAACACAGTTTTCTAATCTGTAAAATGAAGACAGTGTGCTAAATGATCTTTGTGGTTCCTTCAGCTCTAGTCATGTATGTATGTGTATATAAATATGCTAATCTGTAGAAATGGGCCAACTTGAAAATTGGAGATAAGACCTGCCCAAGTGCATTTATTGTGTCAGAAACAGTGAATTCATAAAATCTTTTTTTAAATTCAATGGTGGTATTTAATGTCATTGTGTTAAATTCACTATTTGGATAAAAGATTGGTGCCATTTTAAAAATGAAGTTCTTAGCTTACAAGTGTTTGCTGTTAAAAACTTTTAATAAAATTTGTTAAAAGTCAGAAATTCAACTATTCTGTACTTGGGTAGGTCCCAGCAGCCTATTTGCAAACAGGCTGGTTTTGTGTGTGGGCCTTCACATAGCGATAAAAGAGTTAACTGTTGGCTTGATCTTAATAAAATGTGAGCAGGCTACCTGGAGAACAGTCTGGAAATGAAAGTTATAGTTCTCAAAAACTGGTGACATGATTTCACTAAGCTGTGTGCCATTTCCAGTGTGCGACATTGTTTGCTGGCTACGATCTCTGACTTTTTGTGGCATATGAGGTGTAAAATGTTGTCGAAAAAGAATCTGGTGTTTAAAAAGAATCAACCTATGGTGGCATTAAATGTTCACTTTTCTCCTACTCAGAGTCATGAATTCCTCTCTCCAGTTTATCCTTCTGAAAAGAGGAGGGAACAATTCAAGGTCGGGGCAAGGGCTGCTCACAAGAGCAACACCTTGGCTGAGGACTTCCTCCCATGCCCCAGGGCCTTCCTAGGATGAAGCCTGTCTCCTCCCATTGTGGGGCTGGCCCCCAACAAGTTCAGAAGCTCAGGCAGGGGTAGGTGGATGTGGGGCTGAGTCCTGCATCCCTGAAAGTCCGCAGGTTAGTGATCGCACATGAAACGTGTCAAGAAGTTAGGTGTTGATGTGGTGATGGCTTTGTTGGCCTATGGACTCCTTCTCAGGCCAGTGCCTCTGGGGCTGATACAGAATAGAGGCCTTGACAGTCATGAAGACTGCTTGGGCCTGGACACACAGCCCCTTGTCACAACTGTGCTGGTCTCACCTGTAACTAGGTATACTCAGGTAAGAAAGCAGGAACAGGTCAGAAACTGGAAGAAGGCCTCCTAGGTGTCCCCCATCCTCAAGAACAGTCTGGTGCCTTCCACTGAAGGTATTCCCCTGGGCAGCATGAGACACTTCTCGATGGTGGTAACCCCTCCATCCAATGAGTGAGTGCTCTGCAGTCTGAGAGAGAGGGCAGCAGCCACTCCTAGCAAAGCACACTCATTTTTCCTGGCATGGTGTGCTCTGAATCCATGTCTCCTGCTTTACCGAGCCAGCCTGGACACACGCAGCTCCCATCCACCTGCTCCTCTTGTCTCCACATCCTACACTGGACCTTTGTGGGCTCACTTTGGGCCACTGTAGCAGAAGTCACAAGTTCTTAAGAAGCCAGGAGCCATAAGGGTTTTCTAGACAAAATGTCTTCAATAGAAGAACTGGTGGAGGGGATACCTCGCCCTGGCCATCCCCTGGGAGTGGAGAGACGATAAAGACAGCACCTAGAACTGCTTCTAACCCCTCGTTCTTCCCTCAAGGGAGGACTACCAAATATGTGATCTTATTTGTTGTTTAGTCTCTAAGTCATGTCCAACTCTTTCATGACCCCATGGACTGTAGCCCGGCAGGCTCCTCGGTCCGTGGGATTTCCCAGGCAAGGATACTAGAATGGGTTGCCATTTCCTACTTCAGGGGGTCTTCCCAAAACCCAGAGATTGAACCTGCCATCTCCTGCACTGGCAGGTGAATTCTTTACCACTGAGCTACCAGGGAAACCCATGATCTTACGTGGGTTTGTCTCCTAAACCATTAAGCTCTCCAAATTGTTATTAACATAACTGTTATATTTTTCGTCCTTTCCACCCTGTCTTTTGGTCTCAGGGAGGACAGAATGACTCTATCATGGGGCCATGGCACACTCCTGCAGACATGGGGACTGGAAGGACATAAAAACCAAAGCAAGGTGACACCGCCTTCCAGCAGCAGCAGACCAGGCCATTACTACATCTGCGTGGAGAAAATGCTGCCCTGTCTCACTTAGGGCCCACTTCAATGTCTGATCTTCCAGTTGAAGGTTTTGTTTCCAGAAAACCTTTATAAACATACAGAGCACTTGAATGTAAACACGTTGGCCTGTCAGCGGCCAGTGCTCCCAGCACCAATGGCTGTCTCTTGTTCTTCTATATCCCCAGGGTCTAGAACAGCATCTCGAATGTGGTACTCAAACAATACTAATTGGATGCATGAGTGAATGAGTGAAAGGATCACCTTTGGAAGAAGAGGGGACAGAAAAATCCTGGGCAGAAGTGTGTAGCAATGTTAGACTTCTTTAACAAAAGAACTGAAGGTCTGCAAACGCCTCTTTGGGCATGAAGTCTGTAATTACAATCTGTACCAGGCCCGCGCCAGGCAAACTGGAGCCCTTGCTTACCAGACACACAGCCCTGATTTCCCCACCACTGAGCAGCCTTGGTCTTTGGGCCTCCTAGAGATAGAAGAGTAGCATTCAAGCACATGGATGCCTTCTCACCATTTACAAAGTTACCATGGAACAAATCTTCAGTGAGGGCTTGCTTTGTCTCAGACACTGCTGGGGCTGAAAACAAAACAGACTCCAGCCTCCAAGAGCTCAGTAAGTTGGCAACACCAGCTGGCAAACAGAAACCCCATTATAGACAGGGAAACACAGTTCCCCTCAAGGTAGGCTGATGGTGTCTCCTCCCAGCCCCCTCCACGTGCCCCTTTTCATCTACTTGGAACCTGGGGCCAGACCTCACCTCCAAAAGAATCTTCTTGGGCCCAAGATTGGGAGGACAAGGAGGGGGCAAGGAGGGAGAGAAGAAAAGTATGGATCACTCTGCAAGTCACCTTATTTCTGCTATGGAAGTTCACTCTCCCTGGGGTCCCAGGCTGGCCCAGCCCTAAACCTGTCTGCTGAGGCTTGTCATCCCCAGGGCTGCTCAGCTGAGTCCTCTAGCCCTTGTTTGGAAGCCTTCTCCCTGCACTTACCAAGAGTCTGAAAAGAATCCAGGAAGCTGAGGGGTTTAGGAGTGAGGGGTCGATTGTCCCCCCAAGCCAACATGGCCTCTCTATCTGGGGAAATGACCTGGAGGTCACCTGAGGAAGTTGCTCTGGGAGCTCCCGGTCCACCTGTGTGCTGGGTAATCCACTTATTTTTTGAGTTGCTTCCCTGGTGGCTCAGATGGTAAAGAGTCTGCCTGCAGTGCCACAGACCCAGGTTCGATACCTGGGTCAGGAAGATCCCCTGGAGAAGGAAATGGCAACCCAGTCCAGTATTCTTGCCTGGGAATTTCCATGGATGGAGAAGCCTGGAAGGCTATAGTTCATGGGGTCACAAAGAATCTGACATGACTGAGTGACTTAACTCTCTCTCTCCTGCTTATTATTTTGTTTGTAATTGTTAAATTGCCCTTGATCTACCCATCCTTGGACACCTTCCTTCCATAGCAGTCCCAAGTCCAGATGTGTATGTTACATTGTCTTGTGTGTGCTTGGAAGAAAAACTCAAAGGCTTTCCACCAAACCACAGAGCTCCATCCACAAACCCCAAGTTCCCTGAAGAGCCAGCAAGAAAAAGGCTTAAAAAAAAAAAACAAACTAGGATTTTGAAAAGCTAGAAATAGAAAATAAAAATTATCTTTAATCTCACTTCAGAGAACCACTGTGATAATAGACATACAAAAACACCTGTACAAATACTGGCTAATCATAGACTTAACCCTTTTTCAAAATTTGCTTTCCTCCCCCTTAATAATCTTACCCTGTAGCTCAAACAGTAAAGAAGCTGCCTGTGATGCAGAAGACCTAGGTTCAATCCCTGGGCCAGGAAGATCCTCTGGAGAAGGGAATGGCAATCCCCTCCAGTATACTTGTCTGGAGAATCCATGGACAGAGGAACTTAGTGGGCTACAGTCCATGAGGTCGCAAAGAGACACAACCGAGCGACTAACACTACTACCGCTAATAATCCTACGATGCACATTTATTTCCCCAGTCAAGAACATGTGTTCTTACAACTAATGTTTAATGGCTCCTGAATATTCCATCGGGTGGATTGACCATCATTTCGGTACTACAGTTCCTTGCTATTGGACCTTAAAATTGTTTCCACTTTTTTGGTATAAATTACATTACAATAAACATATTGAACATAAGTCTCTTTTTTACATCTCTGGCAAGTCTCTTGGGATAAATCCCTAGAAGTGATTCCTCCCAAGAGGAATCCAAGATTACAAGGTGTTTTATACACAGAGAGTGGCCATGTTTTAAACCAACATTACAAGGCATTTTATACACATGGAGAGTGACCTGAACAATTTAAAGGCCTCCTCCCATGGCCCCATTTACAGTCATCTCTTCCTCTCTAAATTCCTATTTCATTGACTCAATTACTTGTTCACCCCACAAATATATATCAAGGAGTTCCAAAGTGGGATGAGTTCTTGCTCTAAGATGCAACAAGTCCTTATACATTCCTTTGTATCTAATGGAAGAAAAATATATCTGTCTCTGTATTAGGCTCTGGAGGTGTAGCAGAGACAAAACTTAACTCCAACCTTCTTAGATCTTCTGCTGTTCCTTAGAATTAAATTGACACAAGACAGATTTACAGAAGAAACACATACATATTTATTTAGTATAAGCTTGATGTGCCATGAGAGCTTTCATTAAAAAAAAAAAAAAATGAAGATCCAAAGAAGTGGCAAAGCCTAAATGCTTTTAAACTCAGCTGAAGAGAGGCAGCTGTGAAAACGGAACTAAAATATGTGGGGAGGCTAAAGGAAGATGAGTTATTTTAACAAGGCTGTACGTGCACTGTTCTCTCAACCTTGACTCCCCATCCCTGATGATAAGAACGTTTTTCTTCTCCTCGGTACTGGGAGAGCATCTTTCATAGGGGAGTTAGATCTCCTGTTTTCAGGAAGAAAAGGGGGCGATCAGAACATACTTCTTACATCTGTGGTTTTTCAAGTGCCTTTAGTTCAAAATAACCCTCATGCTAAACTGGCATGTTGTGGGTGGCAGGTTTTCAACTTTTCCAAGCGCAGATCTTTCTATGACCCATAGTGTCTAGCACAGTGCTGGGCACACAAGTGTTAGCACACAGAAGGTTTGGGTCATTGCTCTCAGAAAGGAACTTTTATATACATTATAAATATACACGTGTGGGGAACACTTCCCTGAGAAGCCAAGAAGTCACAAACCTGGGTGCTAGTTTGAGAATGGCATTCTGCACTCAACTTTAAGGGGGTCAAGGGAGATCTTTGGGTTCAGATTCCTAGTCTGTGTAGAAGTGAATGTGCGGCCGAGGTCCCTCGAGCTGGTTCTGACAATGAAAGGAGACACTGTATGCAGAAGGATGTCAGAATCTGCTAATGCTCATCGGAGGTAAGCTACTGGAGCGCCAGGCATTTAATAATTAGAACAAAGACCTTTCAGACATGCTTTCACTTCTCCCACCGGCTGGGCCTGTCATCCAGTGGCCTCATTCAGCACTGGTCCATTCGTTTATAACCCTCAGGGGCCTCCTCCTGTTGGATGTAGATGGGCTGTCTGGCCCCCACTCCCCAAACCCCGCTCCCAGGTGGGATGACTGATGAAGGCCCAGGTGGTGGGATTCTGCTGCACGTGTAACTTTTCTTTTGTCCCAGGTTCATAGCATCCTGAGACCCTGCCTGCTCCCCGTCCTCAGTCACTCCGAGAACCCCGTTCGAGGGGCACAGGCAGCTGCTCCAGGCGGCAAAGCTGCCAGCGCTTCCCTGAACGATGGGGACACAGGATCAAGTGGAACCCCAGACCCAAGGCCTCGATCCAAACGCCCTGCTGGATGCAGGTACAATCCCCTCCCCCCACCAAGGATGGTTCGGTTTGTTTCTCAAGTCGACCACATGCCTTCAATCTAATATTACTAAGAAAAACAATTTCAAAATGCCTTAGCTATCAATTCACGAGCCCCCCTGGTTTGATTCAGGTGATGAGATTTAAACTGATTACTGTGCTGTGTGGCTGAGTCCTTCACGTGCTGGCTAGCCATTCCTGGCGGATGATTCCAGACTTCGCTGCAGAAGCTGACTACCCCTGAGGTGTTCCCTGCAGCTCCCGCGAACCCCGGTTCACAAAGAAGGCTTTACTGTACTGGAGCAGCCCCGGGAGCACGGTCTGCAGGCGCCTCCCCGGGGCGGTCAGGCCACTCTGCGCACGCGCAGCCTCTCGACGGTGGGGGGAGCGGCCAGGCCCGCACCGCCCGCTTCTTCTGCGGCCACCGCCCCCCGGGGCGAGCAGAGGTGGTAATGGAGTCTTTGTCGAATACAAGTGAAAAATGAAGAATTACGGCTTGAGTCCGCACTGTGCACGCGCACGTGCCTGTCAGAGGAGAGGCAACCCCACCCTGAACGAATGTGTGGCCGCCGGGGACTCCGCCGCGGTTCACAGAAATGATGGGCGTTCGGCGCCAGGGTCCCCGCTCAGTCGGGCGGAGGGCGGGTCCGGGCGGGGAAGAATGATGCGATCCTCCGCGCCCGCAGTCTGCACGTGGACGCCGGGGCTGCGCTTCGCAGAGCACAGCGATCCACCGTGTGCCTCGGCGCCCTCGGAGGTGCTGGTCACCCCGACCCCGTGGGACTGTGCAACTGCCCTCTGCTTGAGCAACTTCAGTGCTGTTTCCAAGACACACCAGCTTCAGGCTGCTGATCTTTCTGGAAAGTTTTTTAACTGTGGAGGGGAAAGGAAACGTTTTAGTTTTAGAAGCTGGAACTGCCTCGAGGGCAAGGCAAAAGGTGGGGGGGGGACTGGAGGTAAGAAAGGTTCAGAGACTGAGGGGAGATCAGTTTTACCTTCTCCACAGCCTCTCTCAGCCCCCCAGGCCCTGCCTCTTGAGTTTCCTTTTTTGAACACCTGAAAACCTAACTGATTTCACCGCTTTCCCCCGCTCCGTCTCCCCGTCTTTGCCAACTGTTTTCACCTGGTGGCTGTATCTGAGGCGGCAGGGGTAGGCAGTAACTTCATCGTCCCTGTCCTTCTCCACTTCACTCGGCTGGGTGCTGGGGGGCTTCAGTCATGTCCGACTCTGTGATCCCACGGACTGCGGCTCTCTCGGCTCCTCTGTCCGTGGAAACCTCCTGGCAAAGACACTGGAGTGGGCTGCCGTCCCCGCCTCCGGTGATCTTCCCGACCGAGGGACTGAACCTGTGGCTTTTGTCTCCTGCACTGGCAGGAGGTTTTGTTTTTTTCTTCTAACCATTCGCCCCACCTGGGAAAACCACTTCACTCAGCATCATGTGCTTTTTTTTTTTTTAATAGACAAGGAAGGCCGTTCTGTAAAAGGCCCAAATGAGCGCTACGCCATTTTGGAGATGCGCTACGCCAGCCTGGAGAAGGAGAAGGGAGCGACCTGAACCCTCAGGCTTCTTGCACTTCGCATGAGGTCACCTGGTTTGTCCATGTCTCCCTCTGGCTGCGCCCCAGCAGATAACTGGGGACTTTTCGGTTCAGGAGTTCTTGGTAGGGAAGGAGGCTTCTCCTTGTCCCTGATGGAGCGTTTTAATTCACTCAGGCACAGACAGGCCGAGGGGCTTTGCTCCACAATACACCTCCCTGTAGCCTCCTGAGCCATCTCAGGCTCCAGGCCAGTGGCAGGCCCTCTTACCGGCTCCAGCCCATGATTTAAGCATGGCTCAACCCCGCGTACTCTTGTGTGACCCACAGCAGTGAACAGACATCCTTTTTCCGTATGTACACACATCTTATTGGTTCTGTTTCTCTGGAGAACCCTGACTAATACAGGCTGCCTCTCACCATGACTGTGGAACTCCTTTCTCTCTAATAAGAGCTCCCTTTGGGAGAGCTCAATAAGAAAAAAGAAAAACCCTCATTAGGACTGTCCACAGGAGCAGTGACTGCGTGAACCCTAATTACTGCACCCAAATTATTCTTTTCTGGTTGCAAAGGAAGGAATCTCTAAGGTCCTTATTAAAACGTAGGACACTTCTAAAGAATGGTAAATTGAGAAGGCTTGAGTCTTTTTTTTTTTCCTTTTGCATTGACAGGAACATATAAGATCCTAAGGGCTTCTGAACCCCAACCAGGTCAGCCCAGAATGGCTTCTGCCAACATGCCCCATGGAAGGGAAGAAGCGGTAAGTAGTAACTCATGTTTATAGAGCATTTTATACTGTACTAAGTGCTTTCATATTTGTTAATGTCTTTGATCTTCATCACCACCTCCTTTACGTTAAGTATTAGCTCACGTCTTTGGACAAGGACAAGTCAGAAGGTGAGAGGGAAGGTAGGAAAAGCATTTGAAAAGAACAGGAAGGAGGACCTGCTTGTTGGTTCTTTCATGCACTCATTGCACAAATATTTATTGGTTACCGCAGTGTGTCAGCTGGGGAGACAAAAGTTAATGAGGGCAGTCATGGTCTTAAGTCCTTTATGAGCTTAGAGTCTAGCAAACGTTTCTTCACTACCTGCCCCGGCAAAGCACTATTGGTGAAATCCAAGTGTGCATCAGCCTGCTTACTGCAAGGTTTTCCAGGTCTGAAAGGTACCCTCCGGTGAACTTCCTTGTCCCCTCTAGTGTACCTCTGCCTCAGTGATGGTCACTCTCTCTTCTGTTGTGGTTACCTCTTTTATTTTCTCACCAAGAGCAGGACCATTCTCCACCCAGCCCAGCAGTGTCTAGCCCGCAGTTCCTAAGGCATGTTTATCTACTGAAGACCTACTGTGAGCCATGCTTAGCAGCAATAACTGAGGCTGCAGAAAAGGAAGAAACCCAGGTCCTTTCCTCCTGATCTGGAGTCTAATGGGGAGAATGACAAATAGAGAAGCAATTATGTTGCTGTGATAAGTTTTGAAGGGAGTGAATAGATGCTTAAGCAGCACAGAGGTCTCCTTAGAACTGTCAGAAAAAGTGAGCAGAAAGTTTCCAGGCGCATGGGGGCCGGGCAGGGAGGGCGGGAAGGCAGAAGGGCATTTGGCACAGAGTGAGTAACATGAGCACAGGGGCACGAGGGAACAGACTGTCAGGAGCTGGGCTTGGCTGCAGGGTAGGAGGCTTCTGGTAAGGTGGAGGAAGGTGAGGCTGGATGTCCTGTCAAAGGCCACAGGCCGACAAGCACAGGGACAAATGGTGGGCAGGGGTACTTGGCGCTGGTGGACAGTACTGAATCATTTTTGCCCTCTAACCCTCATGGCAGAAAAAGTGTCCTTCAGATATAAAATCACAAAATGTGTTGGAAGTAAACTAAGAAGTTATTTAGCCCAGTTGTCACTGGATGCAGAGGTAATTTACCCAAAGTCACAGAGCTTATGGTAGAGAAAGGACACAAGAAGTCTCCTGGTCTTTTTTACTAACATCCCACATCATCAGGCAACAGCTGCAAGAATCTTTGTATCATTTATAGAAAACTCTCAGGAACTTTAGGGTGTGTCAACAACTTAGTCTGAAATAATTCAGGAAAAAACAATTTTTTTTTTGTCCTGTACTTGCAACTCTTCTGGAATTTTGCAATTGATTTTTCTTAAAAATCCCAACAGAATGGTTAACATATTAGTTTGCTAGGGCTGCAATAACAAAATACCACAGGCTTAAACAACTTACCCTCCTGGAGACTGGGAGACCAGTATTGAAGTGCTGGCAGGGTAGGTTTTCTCTGAAGGCCTCTCCGCTTGGCTTGCGGACGGCCACCCTCTTGCTGTATCCTCACATGATCTTTTCTCCATGCACACACCCCTCTGGTATTTCTTTGTATGTTCAAATTTCCTCTTCTTTTAAGGACAACAGTCAGATTGGATCAGGACCCAATCGTAATAGCCTCATTTTAACTCAGTCACCTCTGTAAAAGCCCTGGGTCCAAATGCAGTCATATTTTGAGGTACTGGGGGTTAGGATTTCAACAAACTTGGGGGAGGAAGACAGAATTAATCCCATAATAGTTAATTTCTTCACTTTCCTGACTCCTCTCTTGCCCGTGCTCACTCGCACTCACTTGCTCTCTCTTGGGTCTATACCCTCTATTTTCTGGGAATTGGCAGTGAGTCTCTAGAAGGCTTATCCTATGTCTTCAGCACGCAGGAGATGAGTACTTAGTGACTGAAAATCACACATCATTGGTTTGTCTCTTCTATGTCTTCACTACTGGGCAGTGAGCTCTGATGGGCTCAGCAGTGACTGTTTCCCAGTATGCAGAACAGAGCCTTGCACAAAATAGACATATTCTCAGTGGTTAAATGCATCCAATAGTCACATATCACATAGCAGTTAATTTGAAGTTTTTTAAGAAAAGCAGAACAGCAAAAAACTGAATAACATTTTTTTAGATTAGTTAGAAATGTATATTCTATACGTAAGAAATATGAACCAATAGAATGAAGTCCCAGAGTATAGTTTTCACATGTGCTTGCAATGTGATAAGTCCATGTTCCCTGAAGAATCATAAAAATTCACTAATTGCCCAATATTTAATGTATGAGAAAACTACCTAAATCATGGGGGAATGTTGCTTGATGGAGCACAATCAACTTTTTTATCTCTTATATTTGTTTCATATTTGTAATTGTAAATGCGCGCGCAGCCACGTGAAATCAATGTTAATATCTGGTTTCTAGAGGAGGTTCTGAAATGGTAGGAAGCCTGTCTTACTAGGATACAGCAAGCACATTGCTGTGTACAGAGGATTCACATCATGAAATACCTCAGAAACTAGTCTGTGGATGATGCTTGTTATTTTTGCAGGTTTTGCTTAGTAACCCAGTCAGAGTTTCTCACGCTTTGTTATTCTAATGACACTGGTTTATCAAATGTAAGGCGTAAAATGCCTACAGCAGAACTAAAACAATCAGAGTGTTTAATGAAAGAGAGAGAGAGGAGAGGAGGGGAAAAGAATAGGAAGGGTGAGTAATTCCCGTTCTCTCATAGTGGGTCATGTTTCTTAACTCAGCTAAGAGGAAATCCCAATTCATGCAAAAATAGTTCTGTCTTTATTATTCCATGTCTATGGTGATTTGAGCCCTCCTTTTCTGAAGAGAAAAGAAAAGCATGTGTCTTAACAATACATTCCTCCTGTTCCCACTGAAATGTTACGTTAGTGACCGCGTTTGATCGCAATATAACCTGGTTCAGACCCCCTGCTGGGCTCTTACAGACCATTGTTAATGCAGACTCCTTCAGGGGCTGTAATTTGGGATTCAATTTGCCATAAAATTGTCCTGAGTGTCACCTTGGTAATAGAAGATCATGTGACCCGTGAAACACATTGAACTGAAAGATGGTACCTCTTGAAAATTAATGTCAAATTGTTTCCAGTAGTAAAAAGGCCCTAGCCATTTTATGTGAAATGAATGTCGCTATATCTCAGAGCTGGTAAGGGGTTAAGAGGAGGATGCTCCACCCACATCCCTTGAGCTGGACCTGTGGGGTCTCAGAGCAGAGCCTTCATCATAAATATCTCAAGGCTCAGCACACAGACTGGTCAACTCAACAGCCCCTCTGGGTTTGATGGTCCTTATCTGGTGGCTCAGAGGTTAAAGCGTCTGCCTCCAATGCGGGAGACCTGGGTTAGATCCCTGGGTCAGGAAGATCCCCTGGAGAAGGAAATGGCAATCCACTCCAGTATTCTTGCCTGGAGAATCCCATGGACAGAGAAGCCTAGTAGGTTACAGTCCACGGGGTCGCAAAGAGTCGGACACGACTGAGCGACTTCACCTGTCTTCTTTTTAACCAAAATTCTGCATGTGGTTTAGTAAAGGGTTTTTATTCTGATTGTACATATAAAGGAAGTTTAAATGTAAAGTCTGGGCAAACAAAAGTCATAAATGGATGTTGGATATTGTCAGAAGCTTTTTCTGCATTTGCTGAGATGTTCGTATTTTTTTTGTTTGTTTGTTTATATGGTACATCACATTGATTTTGTGAAGAATCCTTGTATCCCTGGGATAAATCCCACTTGATCACGGTGTTCAGTTCAGTTCAGTTGCTCAATCATATCTGACTCTTTGTGACCCCATGGACTGCAGCATGCCAGGCTTCCCTGTCCATCACCAATTGCCAGAGCTTGCTGAAACTCATGTCCGTTGAGTCGATGATACCATCTAACCCTCTCATCCTCTGTCATCCCCTTATCCACCTGCCTTCAGTCTTTCCTAGAATGAGAGTCTTTTCCCGTGAGTCAGTTCTTACTATCAAGTGGCCAGAATATTGGAGTTTCAGCTTCAGCATCGGTCCTTCCAATGAATATTCAGTACTGATTTCCTTTAGGATGGACTGGTTGGATCTCCTTGCAGTCCAAGGGACTCTCAAGAGTCTTCTCCAACACCACAGTTCAAAAGCATCAATTCTTCGGCACTCAGCTTTCTTTGTAGTCCAACTCTCACATCCATACATGCCTACTGGAAAAACCATACCTTTGACTAGAGGGGCCTTTGTCAGCAACTTAATGTCTCTGCTTTTTAATATGCTGTCTAGGTTGGCCATAGCTTTTCTTTGAATGGAGCAAGCATCTTTTCATTTCATGGCTGCAGTCACCATCTGCAGTGATTTTGGAGCACCCCCAAAATAAAGTCTGTTATGGTTTCCATTGTTTCTCTATCTGTTTGCCGTGAAGTGACAGGACCAGATGCCATGATCTTAGTTTTCTAAATGTTGAGTAAAACTCAAAAAAAAAAAAAGCCAACTTTTTCGCTCTCCTCTTTCACTTTCATCAAGAGGCTCTTTAGTTCTTCTTTGCTTTCTTCCATAAGGGTCATGTCATCTGCATATCTGAGGTTATTGATATTTCTCCCAGCAATCTTGATTCCAGCTTGTTCTTCATCCAGCACTGCATTTCTCATGATGTACTCTGCATATGAGTTAAAGAAGCAGGGTGACAATATACAGCCTCAACATACTCCTTTCCCAACTTGGAACCAGTCTGTTGTTCAATGTCCAGTGCTAACTGTTGCTTCTTGACCTGCATATAGATTTCTCAGGAGGCAGGTCAGGTGGTCTGGTATTCCCATCTCTTTAAGAATTTTCCATAGTTTGTTGTGGAAAGTCAACAGTCACACAGTCAAAGGCTTTGATATATAGACAGTAAAGCAAATGTTTCCCTGGAACTCTCTTGCTTTTTCCATGATCCAGCAGATGTTGCCAATTTGATCTCTGGTTCCTCTGCCTTTTCTAAAACCAGCTTGAACATCTAGAAGTTCATGGTTCACATATTGCTGAAGCCTGGCTTGGAGAATTTTGAGCATTGTTTTACTAGTGTGTGAGATGAGTGCAATTGTGTGGTAGTTTGAGCATTCTTTGGCATTGCCTTTCTTTGGGATTGGAATGAAAACTAACCTTTTCCAGTCCTGTGGCCACTGCTGAGTTTTCCAAATTTGCTGGCATATTGACTGCAGAATTTTTACAGCATCATCTTTTAGGATTTGAAATAGCTCAACTGAATTCCATCACCTCCACTAGCTTTGTTTGTAGTGATGCTTTCTAAGGCCCACTTGACCTCATATTCCAGGATGTCTGGCTCTAGGTGCGTGATCACACCACCATGATTATCTAGTCGTGAAGCTCTTTTTTGTACAGTTCTCCTGTGTATTCTTGCCACCTCTTCTTAATATCTTCTGCTTCTGTTAGGTCCATACCATTTCTGTCCTTTATCGAGCCCATCTTTGCATGAAATGTTCCCTTGAATGAACATGCAAAATGTCCCCTTTGCATGAAATGTTCGTTTCCAAGGCAAACCATTCAATAGCACTGTAATCCAAGCCTATGCCCCAAGCAGTAATGCTGAAGAAGCTGAAGTTGAACGGTTCTATGAAGACCTACAAGACCTTTTAGAACTAACACCCAAAAACGATGTCCTTTTCATTATAGGGGACTAGAATGCAAAAGTAGGAAGTCAAGAAACACCTGTAGTAACAGGCAAATTTGGCTTTGGAGTATGGATTAAAGCAGGCCAAAGACTAATAGAGTTTTGCCAAAAGAGCACACTGGTCATAGCAAAAACCCTCTTCCAACAACACAAGAAAAGACTCTACACATGGACATCACCAGATGGTCAACACTGAAATCAGATTGATTATATTCTTTGCAGCCAAAGATGGAGAAGCTCTATACAGTCAACAAAAAGAAGACCAGGAGCTGACTGTGGCTCAGATCATGAACTCCTTGTTGCCAGACTCAGCCTTAATTTGAAGAAAGTAGGGAAAACCACTGGACCATTCAGGTATGACCTAAATCAAATCCTTTATGATTATACAGTGGAAGGGAGAAATAGATTTAAGGGACTAGATTTAGAAATAGATTTAAGGGATAGATAGAGTGCCTGATGAATTATGGACTGAGGTTCGTGACGTTGTACAGGAGACAGGGATCAAGACCATCCCCATGGAAAAGAAATGCAAAAAAGCAAAATGGCTGTCTGAGGAGGGCTTACAGGTAGCTGTGAAAAGAAGAGAAGTGAAAAGCAAAGGTGAAAAGGAAAGATATAAACATCTGAATGCAGAGTTCCAAAGAATAGCAAGGAGAGATAAGAAAGCCTTCCTCAGCAATCAGTGCAAAGAAATAGAGGAAAACGACAGAATGAGTTCCTCTGCCATTTCTAAATCCACCTTGAACATCTGGAAGTTCATGGTTCACATACTGTTGGAGCCTGGCTTGGAGAATTTTGAGCATTACTTTGCTAGTGTATGAGATGAATGGAATTGTGCAATAGTTTGAACATTCTTTGGCATTGCCTTTCTTTGGGATTGGAATGAAAACTGACCTTTTCCAGTCTTGCGGCCACTGCGGAGTTTTCCAAATTTGCTGGCATACTGAGTGTAGCACTTTAACACCATCATCTTTTAGGATTTGAAATAGCTCAACTGGAATTCCATCACTTCCACTAGCTTGTACATAGTGATACTTCCTAAAGCCCACTTGACTTCACATTCCAGGATGTCTGGCTCTAAGTGAGTGATCACACCATTGTGGTTATCTGAGTCCTGAAGATCTTTTTTGTATAGTTCTTCTGTGTATTCTTGCCACCTCTTCTTAATATCTTCAGCTTCTGTTCATGAATCATGGATCATGGTGTATGATCCTTTTATTGTGTTGTTGGATTTTGTTTGCTAGTATTTTCTTGATGACTTTTGCATCTGCGTTCATCAGTGATATTGGCCTGTAGTTTTCTTTCTTTGTGATATCTTTGGTTTTGGTATCAGGGTGATAGTGGCCTCATAGAATGAGCTTGGGAGTATTTCTTCCTCTGCAATTTTTAGAAGAGTTTGAGAAGGATGGGTGTTAGCTCTTTTCAAAATGCTCGAGAGAATTCACCTATGAAGCCAACTGGACTTTTGTTGGGAGATTTTTTTCTTTTTTAATATTTATTTATTTGTAACGGATTGCTTTACAATAGTGGTTTGATTTCTGTCATACAGCAACATGAATTAAACATAGGTGTACGTATGTCCCCATGCTCTTGAATCTCCCATCCACCTCCTGCCCATTCCCACACCTTTAGGTTATTACAGAGCACCAGTTTGAGTTCCCTGAGTCATACAGCGAATTCCCATTGGCTGTCTATTTACCTGTGTTAGTGTATATCCTTCCATACTGCTCTCTCCTTTCATCTCACCCTCTCGCTCCTCTCCCCAGTCCTTGTCCATAACTCTGTTCTCTATGTCTGTGTTTCCACTGCTGCTCTGTGAATAGGTTCATCAGGTTCCTCTTTCCAGATTCCATTTATATGCATTAACAAACGATATTTGTTTCTCTCCTTATGACTGATGTCACTCTGTATAATAGGCTCTAGGTTCATCCACCTCATTAGAACTGACTCAAGTGTGCTCCTTTTATTGCTGACTAGTATCCCATTGTATATATGTACCACAGCTGCTTTATCCATTTATCTGTCAGTGGACATCTAAGTGCTGCTGTGAACATTGGGATATACATGTGTTTTTCAGTTTAGGTTTCTTCAGGGTATATGCCTAGAAGTGGTATTGCTGGGTCATATGGTGGTTTTACTCCTGTTTTTTTTTTAATATAAATTTATTTATTTTAATTGGAGGCTAATTACTTTACAATATTGTATTGTTTTTGCCATACATTGATGTGAATCTGCCATGGGTACTCCTGGTTTTTTAAGGAATCTCCATACTCTTTTTCACAGTAGCTGTATCAATTTACTGTCCCACCAGCAGTGCAAGAGGGCTCCCTTTTCTGCACACCCTCTCCAGCACTTGTTGTTTGTGGATTTTTTTGATGATGGCCATTCTGACTGGTGTGAGGTGATACCTCATTGTAGTTTTGATATGCATTTCTCTAATAATGAGTGATACTGAGCATCTCTTCATGTGTTTCTTAGCCATGTATATGTCCACGTTTTGATTGGATTGTTTGTTTTTCTGGTATTGAGTTGTTTGAGCTGCTTGCATATTTTGGAAATTAATCCTTTGTCAGTTGTTTCATTCGTTATTATTTTCTCCCACTCTGAGGGTTGTATTTTCACCTTGTTTTTTAGTTTGTTTTGCTGTGCAAAAGCTTTTAAGTTTAATTAGGCCCCACTTATTTATTTTTGTTTCCATTATTCCAGGAGGTAGGTCATAAAGGATCTTGCTATGATTTATGTCATACAATGTTCTGAAAGTTTTCTTCTAAGAGGTTTCTAGTTTCTGGTCTTACATTTAAGTCTTTAATCTATTTCAAGTTCATCTTTGTGTATGGTGTTAGGAGGTGTTCTGATTTCATTCTTTTACATGTAGTTGTACACTTCTTTCATTAGCACTTATTAAAAAGATTACCTTTTTCCCATTGTACATTCTGGTTTCCTTTGTCAAAGATAAGGTGCCCATATGTATGTGGGCTTTCTGTCTTGTTCCATTGGTCTATATTTCTTTCTTTTGTTTGAGTACCATTCTGTCTTTATGACTGTAGCTTTGTTACATAGTCTGAAATCCAGTAAGTTGATTCTTCCCAGCTCCATTCTTTTCTCAAGATTGCTTTGGTTATTTGGCATCATTTGTGTTTGCATACTAATTGTGAAGTTTTTTGTTCTGGGTGTGTGAAAAATGCCATTGTAATTTGATAGGGATTACATCAAATCTGTTGATGGCTTTTGGTAGTCATTTTCACAATATTGATTCTTCCAGCCCAGGGGGAAGGAATGTTCTTCCATCTGTTCGTGTCATCTTTGATTTCTTTCATTAGTGTCTTATAGTTTTCTGAATACAGCTCTTTCGTCTCCTTCAGTTCAGTTGAGTCGCTCAGTCGTGTCTGACTCTTTGTGACCCCTTGAATCGCAGCATGCCAGGCCTTCCTGTCCATCACCAACTCCCGGAGTTCACTCAGATTCACGTCCATTGAGTCCGTGATGCCATCCAGCCATCTCATCCTCTGTCGTTCCCTTCTCCTTCTGCCCCCAATCCCTCCCAGCATCAAAGTCTTCGCATGAGGTGGCCAAAGTACTGGAGTTTCAGCTTTAGCATCATTCCTTCCAAAGAAATCCCAGGGCTGATCTCCTTCAGAATGGACTGGTTGGATCTCCTTGCAGTCCAAGGGACTCTCAAGAGTCTTCTCCAACACCACAGTTCAAAAGCATCAATTCTTCGGCTCTCAGCCCTCTTCACAGTCCAACTCTCACATCCATACATGACTACTGGAAAAACCATAGCCTTGACTAGACAGACCTTAGTCGGCAAAGTAATGTCTCTGCTTTTGAATATACTATCTAGGTTGGTCATAACTTTGTCTCCTTAGGTAGGTTTATTCCTAGGTCTTTTATGCTTTTTGTTGCAATGGTAAATGGAATTGATTCATTTCTCTTTTTGATTTTTCACTGTTAGTGTGTAGGGATGCAGGTGATTTCTATGTATTGATTTTGTAATTCACTGGTTCTAGTAATTTTCTGATAGTATCTTTAGGGTTTTCTATGTTCAGTATCATGTCATCTGCAAAGAGTGAGAGTTTTACTTCTTCCTTTCCAGTCTGGATTCCTTTTATTTCTTTCTCTTCTTTGATTGCTGTAGGTAGGACCTCCAAGAGTGGGCACCCTTGTCTTGTTCCTGATTGTAGAGGGAATGCTTTGTTTCTCACCATTGAAAGTAATGTTTGCTGTGGGTTTGTTGTATGTGACCTTTATTATGTTAAGATAGGTTCCTTCTATGCCCATTTTTCAAAGAGGTTTTTTTTTTATCATAAATGGGTGCTGAATTTTGTCCAAAGTTTTTTCTGCATGTGTTGAAATTATCCTATGGTTTTTATCTTTCAATTTGTTAATGTGGGGTATCACATTGATTGATTTGCATATATTGAAGAATGTGTTGCATCCCTGGGATAAACTTAACTTGATCATGGTGTATGATCTTTTTAATGTCTTGTTGAATTCTGTCTGCTAGAATCTTGTTGAGGATTTTTGCATCTATGTTCATCAGTGATACTGGCCTATAATTTTCTTTTTATGATATCTTTGTCTGGTTTTAGTATCAGGTTGATTGTGGCTTCGTAGAATGAGTTTGGAAGTGTTCCTTCCTCTGCAGTTTTTTGGAAGAGTTTCAGAAGGATAGGCATTAACTCTTCTGTATGTGGTTGATAGAATTCACCTATAAAGCCATCTAGTCCTGGGCTTTTGTCGTTTTTTATTGAGAGATTTTTTTATCACCGTTATTTCATTGTTTGTAATTGCCTGTTCATAATTTCTATTTCTTCCTGGTTCAGTCTTGGAAGGTTGAACTCTCCTACGAATATGTCCATTTCCTCTAGGTTGTCCATTTTATTAGTGTATAGTTGCTCATAGTAGTCTCTTCTGAGCATTTGTATTTCTGCATTATCTATTCTAACCTCTCCTGTTTCATTCCTAATTTTGTTGATTTTTTTTCCCCATTTTTCTTGATGAGTCTGGCTAATGGTTTGCCGGTTTTGTTTATCTTATCAAAGAACCAGCTTTTAGTTTTATTAACCTTTACTGTTGTTTCCTTCATTTCTTTTTTAGTTATGCTCTGATCTTTATGATTTCTTGCCTTCTTCTAACTTTGGGGTTCTTCTGTTCTTTTCCCAGCTGCTTTAGGTGTAGTTAGATTGTCTGTTCAGTGTTTTTCTTGTTTCCTGAGGTAGGATTGTATTGCTATCAACTTCCCTCTTAGAACTGCTTTTGCTGCATCCCATAGGTTTTGGGTCATTGTGTTTTATTTGTCATTTGTTTCTAGCAATCTTTTGAGTTCCATTATTTCTTCAGTAACCTTTTGTTACTTAGAAATGTATTGTTTAATCTCCATGGGTTTGTGTTTTTTGCAGTTTTTTTTTCCCTGTAATTGATAGAATTATGGTCAAAGAAAATGCTTGATACAATTTCAATTTTCTTAAATTTATTGAGGCTTGATTTGTGACCCAAGATATGATCTGTCCTGGAGAATGTTCCATATGCACTTGAGAAGAAAGTGTATTATGCATTTGGATGGAAGTCCTGAAGATGTCAGATCCATTTGGTCTAATGTTTCATTTAACATTTGTCTTTCCTTATTGACTTTCTGCTTTGATGATGTGCCCATTGGTGTAAGTGGGGTGTTAAAGTCCCCACTATTATTGTGTTACTGTCACTTTCTCCTTTTATGTCTGTTTGTGTTTGCCTTATGTACTGAGGTGCTCCTGTGTTGGCTGCATAAATATTTACAATTATTTTCTTCTCGGTCTATCCCTTGATCATTATGTAGTATCTGCCTTTATCTCTTATAATATTTTTAGTCTATTTTGTCTGAAATCAGAATCACCACTCTGGCTTTCATTTGACTTCTATTTGCATGAAATATCTTTTTCCGTCCTTTTACTTTCAGTCTATATGTATCTGTAGGTCTGAAGTGGCTCTCTTGTAGACAGCGTATATATGGGTCTTGTTTTTTTATCCATTCAGCCAGTATGTCTTTTGATTGGAGTGTTTAATCCATTTACATTTTTTATTTTAATATAAATTTATTTTAATTGTAGGGTAATTACTTTACAATATTGTATTGGTTTTGCCATTTACATTTAAAGTAATTATTGATATATGTTTTTATTGGCATGTTCTTAATTATTTTGGGTTTGTTTATGTAGTCTTTCCTGTCTCTTGTGTTTAATGCCTGTATAAGTACCTTTAGTATTTGTTATAAAGTTAGTTTGTTGGGTGCTAAATTCTCTTAACTTTTGCTTATCTGTAAAGCTTTTGATTTCTCCACCAATTTTGAATGAGATCTTTGCTGAGTAGAGTAATCTTGGTTGTAGATTTTTTTTCCCCCCAGTATTTTAAATATATCCTGCCATTTCCTTCTGGTCTGCAGAGTTTCTGCTGAAAGATCAGCTGTTAATTGTATGGATTTTCCTCTTGTATGTTACATGTTCCTTTTCCGTTGCAGCTTTTAATATTCTTTCTTTGTGTTTAAACTCTGTTAGCTTATTTAGTATGTGTCTCAACGTGTTTCTCCTTGGGTTTATCCTGTATGGGACTCTCTTAGCTTCTTGGACTTGATTGACTATTTCCCTTCCCATGTTGGGGAAGTTTTCTGCTATGATCACTTCAAAATTTTTCTCAGAGCCTTTATTTGTCTCTTCTTCCTCTGGCACCCCTGTAACTTGAGGGTGTGTTTAATATTGTCCCAGAGGTCTCTGAGGGTATCCTCAATTCTTTCCATTCTCTTTCCTTTATTCTGCTCTTCAGCAGTTATTTCCACCATTCTATCTTCCGTCTTGCTTATCCTTTGTTCTGCCTTAGTTATTCTGCTATTGGTTCCTTCTGTTTTTAATTTCAGTAATTGGGTTATTCATCTCTGTTTGTTTTTTACTTCTTCTATGTCCTTTTTTTTAAATTTATTTTTTATTTTACTTTACAATTCTGTATTGGTTTTGCCATACATTGACATGAATCCACCACGGGTGTACATGCGTTCCCAAATATGAACCCCCCTCCCACCCCCCTCCCCACAACATCTCTCTGGGTCATCCCCATGTACCAGCCCCAAGCATGCTGTATCCTGCATCGGACATAGACTGGCAATTCGATTCTTACATGATATTATACATGTTTCAATGCCATTCTTCTATGTCCTTGATAGTTGATTGCTTCTTGTATTTTCTCCATTCTGTTTCTGAGGGTTGGAACATCTTTACTCTCATTATTCTGAATTATTTTTTCAGGTAGCTTGCCTGTTTTCCTCTTTGTTTATTTGGTCTTGTGAGTTTCTACCTTGTTCCATCATTTGTGCTTTATTTTTCTGTCTTCTCTTTTTTTCCCCCCTAATTTACTCCTTTTGAGGTCTCCTTTGCCAAGGCTTTAGGGTCATATTCCTTCTTCCTTTTGGTTTTTGCCCTTGGTGGGAAAGGTTGGTTCAGTTGTTTGTGTTGACTTCTTGAATGTGACTTGTGTTTGCATTCTACCGAGAGCAGGTGAGTTGTGCTTTTTTTCCCTTTTTTTCCTCTGATGGGCAGGGCTGTGTGAAGTGGTATGTTTTGGAGTGTCTGTGGGAATCCTGTTGCTGATGATTGTTTTTGTGTTTTGTCTTGCTTGTTGTTTGGGTAAAGTGTCCTGCACTGGATGTCATCGACAGCTGGGTGTTACCAGACTGTGCACAAGTGTAGGCCTTCCTGAAAGTTCTCAGTAATTAATACCCCTGGGGTTTGGAGCTCTCTGGCTGTCTGAGATCCTGGACTCAATGCTCCCATTTCAGTGGTTCAGGCCCAGTCCTTGGATGGAGGACCGAGATTCCATAAGTTGTTTGTTATGGGATTCAGTTCAGTTCAGTTGCTCAGTCGTGTCCGACCCTTTGCGACCCCATGAATCGCAGCACGCCAGGCCTCCCTGTCCATCACCAACTCCCGGAGTTCACTCAGATTCATGTCCATTGAGTCAGTGATGCCATCCAGCCATCTCATCCTCGGTCGTCCCCTTCTCCTCCTGCCCCCAATCCCTCCCAGCATCAGAGTCTTTTCCAATGAGTCAACTCTTCGCATGAGGTGGCCAAAGTACTGGAGTTTCAGCTTCAGCATCATTCCCTCCAAAGAAATCCCAGGGCTGATCTCCTTCAGAATGGGATTAAAGGGGATTAAAACAAACACACCAAGACAGCAAAACATAACATGAAATAAAAGACAAACACAGATAAATGGAAAATACAGGATCAGGCAGGTAATTAGAATAACAATGGGACACATATACACACACCTACACACACACAAATATAACCAAAGTATTCCAAAGAGAGGAAAGTACAAGAGACTGACTTGGTGAGCAAAGGAAACAAAAAATGATATTGACCAATTAAAAATAGAGCTAACTTAACACTCAGACCAGAAAACTGAGCCAGAGTGGAGTGCCAACTGGGGAATATAGCAGAGAAAACATAACAAATTAACGTACATGGTGAAAAAAGAGAGTGAAGGGGAAAATAAAGAAGGGAGAAGAAAAGAGAAAAGGGGTGAAGGAAAGGATTAAAAGAAAAAATAGAAAAGCAAAGATGAATAGACATGTGAAAAAGATTTGTATATATTAAAGAATAGCTACAGCAGGAAAAGAACAATTAAAAAACAGAACAAAAACAAAATAAAATTACAAAAAAGGAAGAAAAAAATCTTAAAAAAAGAAGGAAAAATCCACAGTTCCACAAAAAGCCAATGTAAAGTTCAGAGTATGTAGGGGGAATAAAAACTGTGATTTAAAAGAAAGAAAAAAGTTCTCAAAGTGCTGGTTCTTCTTAGTTTTGGAGTTTGCCCCCACTGCATGGGGGTGGATGAGTGTCCTGTGATGGCTTCCTGGTTGGGGGGACTTGTGCCTGTGTGCAGTTCGGCGGAGCTGGATCTCATCTCTCTGAAAGGCAGCACAGTCTCCAGTAGTAGGTTTGGGGGTGTCTGTGGGTGGGCAGTCCACAGGCCGTGGGCAGGCCTCGGCTTAGGCTGCGGCTCAGGCAGTGACACTTCCACGGCTGCGTCAAAGTAGCCCTCCTAGTGCATCCTCGCTGCTGCCAGCCCCTGCTTCTCTCTGGGGTCTTTGCTGTAGCTTCTGCCCCCAGCCCCACCTGTGTTGCAGGGCAAAGCCTGCTGGTGTGGCACTTTTCTCTGTTCCCTGACCCCACCCTCTGCTCGGCTGAGGTTTGTGTGCGCATCTCTCAGCATCCTGGGCCGCCCTCTGTTGGGAGGTTTTTAATTACAATTTCAGTTGTGATAGGCCTATCCATATTTTCTATTTATTCCTGGGTCAGTGCTGGAAAGTGTTTCCTTCAGTGAAGGAAAGTGTACCTTTCTAAGAATTTGTCCATTTCTTCCAGGTTGTCTGTTTTATTGGCCTATAGTTGCTTATAGCAGTCTCTTATGACCCTTTGTATTTCTGCAGTGTCGGTTGGCATTTCTCATTTTTCATTTCTTATTGATTTGAGACCTCTCCCATTTTTTTCTTAATGAGTCTGGTTAAAGGTTTATCAGTCCAGTTATCAATTTTACCAGAAAACTTCTGGTACTAATCAGTGAATTTGGTAATGTTACAGGATATAAAAATTAATGCACAGAAATCTCTTGCACTCTTATACACTGACAGTGAAAGATCGAAAAGAGAAATTAAGGAAACAATCCCATGTACCATTACAACAAAAATAGCAAAATACCTAGGAATAAAGCTACCTAGCAAGGCAAAAAAAAAACTATTCAGAAAATTATATTGATGAAAGAAATCAAAGATGACACAAACGGAGAGATATACGGTGTTCTTGCATTGCAAGAATCGATATTGTGAAAGTGACTATACTGCTGAAAGCAGTCTACAGACTCAGTGCAATCCCTAGCCCAGTGGCATTTTTCACATAGTTAGAACAAAAGTTTTATAATTTGTATGGAAACACAAAACACCTCGAATAGCCAAAGCAATTCTGAGAAAGAAAAACAAAGCTGGAGGATCAGGCTCCCTGACTTCAGACTATAGTATGAAGCTATTAATTAAGACAGCATGCTACAAGCACAAAAACAGGAATATAGATCAGTGGAAAAGGGTAGAAAGCCCAGAGGTAAACCGCGCACCTTTGGTCATCTAAGCTATGACAAAGGAGGCAATGGAGAAAAGACAGTATCTTCAATAAATGGTGCTGGGAAAACTGAGCAGCTACATGTAAAAGAACAAAATTAAAACGCTCCCTAACACCATACACAAAATGGATTAAAGACCTAAATGTAAGGCCAGACACTGTAAAACTCCTTGAGAAAAACATAGGCAGAACACTCTTTGACATAAATGGCAGCAAAATCTGTTTTGATCCATCTCCTAGAGTAATGAAAATAAAAATAAATGGGACCTAAATAAACTTAAAAGCTTTTGCACAGAAAAGAAAACCATAAACAAGATGAAAAGACAAGCCTCAGATTGGGAGAAAATATTTACAAGTGAAGCAACTGACAAGAGATTAGTCTCCAAAACATAAACAGCTCATGCAGCTTAATATATTTAAAAAAGCCCAATCAAAAAATGGGCAGATGATCTAATAGACATTTCTCCAAAGAAGACATACAGATGGCCAACAAAAACATGAAAAGATGCTCAACATCACTAATTATCCAGTTCAGTTCAGTCGCTTAGTCGTGTCCGACTCTTTGTGACCCCATGAATTGCACGCCAGGCCTCCCTGTCCATCACCATCTCCTGGAGTTCACTCAAACTCACATCATTGCATTGGTGATGCCATCCAGCCATCTCATCCTCTGTCGTCCCCTTCTCCTCCTGTCCCCAATCCCTCCCAGCATCAGAGTCTTTTCCAATGAGTCAACTCTTCACATCAGGTGGCCAAAGTATTAAGTTTCAGCTTTAGCATCATTCCTTGCAAAGAACACCCAGGCCTGATCTCCTTTAGAATGGACTGGTTGGATCTCCTTGCAGTCCAAGGGACTCTCAAGAGTCTTCTCCAACACCACAGTTCAAAAGCATCAATTCTTCGGTGCTCAGCTTTCTTCACAGTCCAACTCTCGCATTCATACATGACCACTGGAAAAACCATAGGCTTGACTAGACAGACCTTTGTTAGCAAAGTAATGTCTCTGCTTTTCAATATGCTATCTAGGTTGCCTTCCTTCCAAGGAGTAAGCGTCTTTTAACTTCATGGCTGCAATGACCATCTGCAGTGATTTTGGAGCCCGCCAAAATAAAGTCTGACACTGTTTTCCACTGTTTCCCCATCTATTTCCCATGAAGTGATGGGACCAGATGCCATGATCTTCGTTTTCTGAATGTTGAGCTTTAAGCCAACTTTTTCATTCTCCTCTTTCACTCTCATCAAGAGGCTTTTTAGCTCCTCTTCACTTTCTGCCATAAGGGTGGTATCATCTGCATATCTGAGGTGATTGATATTTCTCCTGGCAATCTTGATTCCAGCTTGTGCTTCTCCCAGCCCAGCATTTCTCATGATGTACTCTGCATAAACGTTAAATAAACAGGGTGACAATATACAGCCTTGACGTACTCCTTTTCCAATTTGGAACCAGTCTGTTGTTCCATGTCCAGTTCTAACTGTTGCTTCCTGACCTGCATATATTATTTGCTGCTGCTTCCATTGTGTCCGACTCTGTGCGACCCTGTAGATGGCAGCCCACAGGCTTCCTCGTCCCTGGGGTTCTCCAGGCAAGAACACTGGAGTGGGTTGCCATTTCCTTCTCCAATGCATGAAAGCGAAAAGTGAAAGTGAAGTCGATCAGTCGTGTCTGACTCCTAGCGACCCCATGGACTGCAGCCCACCAGGCTCCTCCGTCCGTGGGATTTGCCAGGCGAGAGTACTGGAGTGGGTTGCCATTGCTTTCTCCACATATATTATTAGAGAAATGTAAATCAAAAGTACAATAAGGTTTCATTTCACACTGGTCAGGATGGCCATCACCATAAAATCTACAAACCATAAATTCTGGAGAGGGTATGGACTAAAGGGAACCCTCTTACACTGATGATGGAAATGTAAAGTGATACAGCTCCTATGGAGAATAGTATGGAGATTAATTTAAAAACTAAAAATAGAACTACTACATGACCTAGCAATCTCACTACTAGACATATATATACCTGAAGAAAACCATAATTCAAGAAGATACATGCACTCCAGTGATCATTGCAGGACTATTTACAATAGCCAGGACAAGGAAGCAACCTAAATGTCCATCAACAGAGGAATGATAAAGATGTGGTCCATATACACAATGGAATATGTACTCAGCCATAACAAAAGTTGAAATTGAATCATCGAAAAAGCGAGAGAGTTCCAGAAAAACATCTATTTCTGCCTTATTGACTATGCCAAAGCCTTTGACTGTGTGGATCACAATCAACTGGAAAATTCTGAGAGAGATGGGAATACCAGACCACCTGACCTGCCTCTTGAGAGACCTGTATGCAGGTCAGGAAGCAACAGTTAGAAATGGACGTGGAACAACAGACTAGAAACTATCATACAAAGTGAAATAAGTCAAAAGAGAAAAACTAGTATCTTATATCGCTTTTATGTGGAATCTAGAAAAAAAGGATACAGATTAACCTATTTGCCAAGCAAAATAGACACAGGAACAAATATATGCACACTGAGTGGGGAAGGAGAATGGGTGGGATGAATTGGGAGGTTGGTAATGACATATATACACTACTATGGATAAAATAGTTAATTAGAATCTAATGTATTGCACAGGAAACTCTACTAAATTCTCTATAGTGACCTAAAGTGGGAAGGAAATATAAAAAAGAGTGGATGGATATATGTATGTGTATAGCTGATTACTTTGCTGCATAGCAGAAACTAACACAACACTGTAAAGAAACTATTGTTCAGTCACTGAAGTGTGCCTGATGCTTTGTGACCCCATGGATGGCAGCACGCCAGGCTTCAAAATTTAATTATTATTCTGAAAAAAAAAGATTAATGATTATAATTATATTATGATTATATTGTTTGTACATTGTCTTTATTATATGTATACCATATAATATAATGATTACCATATAATTATATCAATTATAGTTATATAGTGATTATAATGATTAATATTTATTCTTAAATCTTTTCTTTTTCTTGTCTTATGACACTGGCTAGGAGCTCCTGTATAATGCTGAGAAAATATTTCTTCATAGAGTATTTCTTTTTTTTTTAAATAAAATATATTTGATGTATAATATTATTGTAAGTTCAAGGTGTGTACCAAATGTTGACTTGACATGTTTTTATGTGACTGCCATTGTAGTACTAGCACCTCTATCACATGACATAATAATCTTTTTGTGTCATGGGAGTAATTAAGATTTAATCTATTAGCAATTTTGATTATAATACAATATTGTTGCCTATATTCACTAAACAGTGGATTATGTCTCCAAGACTCATCTACTAATAAAGGCAAACTTCTAATATTCACTATTAAGTGTGATGCTTGTTACATGTTTTTGTAGATATCCTTCACCTTTTAAGGATTCTCCTTCTATTATTAAGGTTTTATTTAATCATAATAAGATGTTGAATTTTCTTTAAATGCTTTTTCTGCACATCCTGAGATGTTCACATGATAACATCTCTCTAGTGTGTAAACGTAGTGGATTTACTGCATGTATCATCCCTTTTATTTGTGCTTACTTTGGCTTACCAGCATATTAAGTGTTGCTAACTTTGATTTACTAATATTTGTTTAGTGTTCGTATGCTATATTCTTGTGTTTTCTTTGTACTTTTCCTTTCTGTACTGTCAGATTTTGGTACTGAGGTAAAATGTATAAATTAGTTGGAAAGTGCTCCTTACTGTTCTCTTCCTTGGAAAAAAAATTGTGAAGGGTTGAATTCTTTTCTTCCTTAAATGTTTTGGTGGAATGCACTAGTAAAACCAACTCAGCTTTTCATTATTCTTTTAGAAAGAGTACTAAAAAGTATAAAGTGTTCCTTGTTGTTCGTCAGTGAATTTTTTTTCAGATTTTTAAAATTTTTCTTGAGTCAGCTTTGGTGAATCACATCTTTCTAGGAATTTGTTCATGTATCTATTCAAGAATTTTGGTATAAAGTTGTTAAAAATTATTTAATGCTGAGGCATCTGGAGTGCTGTTCCCTTTTCATTTCTGATACTAGATGCTTATAGCTTCTCTTTATTTCTTCATTAATTTTGCCAGAAGTTTGTCAGTTTTATAAGTCTTTTCAAAAAATAGACTTTTTAATTGACCCACTGTATTTTGTCCTTACTTTGTGTTTTTGCAGATTTTCCCCTGGTCTTTATCATTTCCTTCCTTCTACTTTTGTTGGGTGTATTTTCTCAGCTTTTTATAAGCTTTTGAGATAGGTTCTTAGCTCATTTATTTTTGGCCTGTTTTTTCTTTGAATAGTACAAGGACCTTGCAACATTTCTAGCCTATATATTTACACTGTCTATATCTGATTAACTACTGCTGATCCTGCAAGTTTTTGTTATCAATCAGTTAGAATATGTTTCTATTTCCATTGTAGTTTTTTCTTTGATCTTTAAGTTAATATCTCATTATGATTGTTGATATGTCTGTTTCTGTTAAAAGTTCTGTTCTTTTCTACCTTATAGGTACTAAGCTAAGTTACTTCAGTCGTGTCCAACTCTGTGCGACCCCATAGACAGCAGCCCACCAGGCTCCCCCGTCCCTGGGATTCTCCAGGCAAGAACACTGGAGTGGGTTGCCATTTCCTTCTCCATGAAAATATTCCATAAATGAATTTCAGTAACTCTTAAACATTCCACAAAATTCCCTAAGAACCTGTGAGAGTATAATACCTGGTAATCCTCTCTAAAACAGAAATACATCATTACTGCTGATGATCTGAAATGTACATGATCTCTAAAAAATAACAGTACTGAATAAAACTGAAAGGATCATCCAAGTTCCTACATAATACCAAAGTATTTATCCAGGATTACTGAATAAATCATAGCAATTTGGTATCCTTTTCAGAAAAAAAAAATCTCAGAACTTACAAGCATGTGGCATTTCACACTGTAGGTACTAATGCTATATTATTATATGCCCTTTTAGATTTTATTTTTAGATGTCTTTATTTCATCCTTACTATTGAACTTTTGCAGGGTGTAATATTCTAGGGCAACTGTTATTTTCTTTCGTCAGTTGAAAACATCTTTCCATTTTTTCTGACTTCTACTGAGGCCTTTGAGAAGTCGCCTGTGAATCTTAACTGGCATTCTTTTGAGGATTATCTGCCTTTTTTCCTTTGGTTGCTTTTCAGATTTTGTCTTTTTTCATTCTTCTTAAATTCACAATGATGTACCTGTTGTGAATTTCTTGTTATTTATCATGCTTGAAATTCACTGATCTTTGAATCTGTGGATTAGTGTTTTTATCAGTTTGGGGGAAATTTCAATCATTATATGCATGAATCTTTTCAACCATCATGTGCTGCATGTTCTTACTCTTTTTTCCTTAATATATTTTATTGAAGTATAATTGATTTACAGTGTTTCAGGTGCACAGCAAGGTGATTCAACTATACATATACACATACATTACTTTTGAAATTATTTTCTGTTATAACTTATTACAAGATACTATAATTCCCTATGCTATACAGTAAAACTTTGTTGCTTGTTGCGTATCTGTTGTTTATATTAGAAATCTAGCATTCTGTCCATACGAAGTCAAACAAGTGGAATCAAAATGTCATGAATTTTTTAGTTAGGCAAAAATTCATAAGTTTTATAAAATACATAAATTATATATACACAAAAGCTTTTCTACTATGCTTGATAAAGGCTTGGGAAACTGGGAAACTGGAAAACGTAAATGAAATGGGATCATTGAGTATAAAATAGAAAAAGTGAAACAAACTAGGTAAAAGTAAAAGATAATCATATAGTCCTGTTGTTTTTAAACATGGCTGCTCATTAGAAACATATCTGGAGCTCTGAAGAGAAAAAAAAGCAATATGTAGGTATTTGTATTTTTCAAAAAATTCCAAGGTAATTCTGATATGCATCTGGATTTTAAAAAGTGATTACAGGTTTTTCTATTAAGTTGTAGATTTGGTGATAATAGAGTTCTATTGTTTTTCTGTTGACAAATCTTGATACAGTGGTATTAAGTGAGTAATAGTTACATAATCACAATAGTAAAAGATGTTTATCAGTTTTCACAATCAGTGGCCAGACACAAATTAAAAGATAATTACAACTGTAAGCCATAATGGGAACATGATTAAATCTCACAATATAAAATAATTACATACAATTTAAGGGGTCAGGCAGAGTGATGTGATAGGTGGAAGTACATGCATATATATGTTTTCATCCACCCAGCCAGTCTGCGTCTTTTGGTTGGTGCATTTAATCCATTTACATTTAAGGTAATTATTGATATGTATGATCCTATTACCATTTTCTTAATTATTTTGAGTTTATTTACTGTAGATCATTTCCTTCTCTTGTGTTTCCTGCCTTGAGAATTTGCTTTAGCATTTGTTGTAAGACGGGTTTGGTGGTGCTGAATTTTCTTAACTTTTGCTTGTCTGGAAAGCTTTTGATTTCTCTATCAAATATGAATGAGAGTCTTGCTGGGTAGAGTATTCTTGGTTGTAGGTTATTCCCTTTCATCACTTTAAATATATTGTGCCATTCCTAACTGGCTTGTAGAGATTCTGTTGAGAAATCAGCTGATAGCCTGATGGGAATTCCCTTGTATGCTATTTGTCATTTTTCCCTTGTTGCTTTTTATATTTTATCTGTGTCTTTAATTTTTGTCCGTTTGATTACTGAGTGTCTTGGTGTGTTCCTCCTTGGATTTATCCTGCCTGGGACTCTTTGTGCTTCCTGCACTTGGTTGACTATTTCCTTTCCCATTTTAGGGAAATTTTCAGCTATTGTCTCTTCAAGTATTTTCTCAGGTCCTTTCTCTCTTCTCCTTCTGGGACCCCTATAATGCGAATGTCGGTGCAATTAATATTGTCGCAGAGGCTTCTTAGGCTGTCTTCATTTCTTTTCATCCTTTTTTTAATATGCTGTTCTGTGGCAGTAATTTCCACTATTCTGTCCTCCAGGTCATTTATCTGTTCTGCTCAGTTATGCTGCTATGGATTCCTTCTAGTGTATTATTCATCTGTTTGTTTGTTCTTTAGTTCTTGTAGATCTTTGGTAAATATTTTTTTACATCTTCTCCATTGTTTTCCCAAGATCCTGGATCATATCTTCACTATCATTATTCTGAATTCTTTTTTTCTGGAAGGTTGCCTATCTCCCCTTCATTTAGTTGTTTTTCTGGGGTTCTATCTTGTCCTTTCATCTGGGACTTAACTTTCTGCTTTTTCATCCTGATGAACTTCATGTAATGTGGGTTTTGTTTTAGCTGCTGTGGGATTGTGGTTCTTCTTGCTTCTTCTGTTTGCCCTCTGATGGAGGAGGTTAAGAGGCTTGTGTAAGCTTCCTGATAGGAGGGACTGGTGATAGGGAAAAACTGGATCTTGCTCTGGTGGGCAGGACCTTGCTCAGTAAAGCTTTTATCCAGTTATCTGCTTCTGGGTGGGGTTGTGCTCTCTCCCTGGTAGTTGTTTGACCTGAGGTGACCCAGCCCTTGGGCCTACAGTAGGGTTAATGATGATGTCCAAGAGGGTTTATGCCAAGGGGGACCTCCCAGGACCGCTGCTTCTGGTGCCCCCATGCCTGTGGTGAACCCTTGCTGACCTATGCCTCCACAGGAGACCCTCCAACACTAGCAGATAGTTTTGGTTCAGTCTCCTATGGGGTCATTCCTCTTTCCCTCTGGGTCTTGGTTCATGCAGGATTTTGTTTGTGCCCTCCACGTCTGGAGTCTCTGTTTCCCCAAGTACTGTTGAGAGTCCTGTAATCAAATCTCACTGGCCTGCAAGGTCAGATTCCCTGGGGATTCCCAGTCCCTTTGTCAGATCCCCAGGCTGGGAAGCCTGATGGCAGGTTCAGAACCTTCACAACAGTGGGAGGACTTCTTTGGTATTATTGCTCTCCAGTTTGTGGGTCACTCACCCAGTGGATATGGGATTTGATTTTATCGTGATTGCACCCCTCCTACTGTCTCCCTGCAGCTTCTTTTTTTTTTTGGTAGGTTCCAGCATCCTCCTGTAGATGGTTGTTCAGCAGATGGTTGTAATTTTGCTGCTCTCTCAGGAGGAGATAAGTGCACATCCTTCTGTTCCACCATCTTGAACTGGAAGCCTGCATGTTCTTACTCTTCTATCCTTATGGATCTTAGATCAAATGTATGGTTGACCTTACTACCATTTCCTCCTCACTCTTCACTTATTTACTAAATTTTTTTCATATTTTTCTCTCTGTGCTGCGTTATGGATCATTTCTTCTGACCTATCTTCCAGTACATGGCTTGTTTCTACTCTGACCAATTGGCTGACAAGATTATCTATTGCAATTTTCATTTCACTTACTGTATTTTTTTATCTCTAGAATCTGTGTGATTCTTTTTCAAATATATTATTTTACTTTTTATTCCTTATTCTCTATTGTTTAAAAACCTATCATTTATTATTTTAAATAGTGAACTTAATTGTTTTAAAATACGTATGGTATTTCCACACTTGGAATGTGAGTGTGTGGCTGCTCTTTGTTGTTTTCCTGATACAGAGTCTTTACTTCTGCTCTTGAGTTCCTGATTACCATTGACTGGTCATTAACTGGTTGTGAAAAATGACTTGTGGGCATTGCCAGAGTTTTTCATTTGTTTCTGCCAGAGATTTGGGGACGTTATCAACCGAGAATCACCCCCGAGTCAGTTCACAACCTGAGGCTCATTGGTTAACCCAGACTTTGCCTGGTTGGACAGTAAATAAACGGAAGTTCTGGTCTCTAGGCATGACTGTCACAGAGTCTTCTTTTTGCCTCCCCTTTCCTTTCATTTTCCATTTATTACTCTTTTCAATACGAAGACATTCCTGAGCCAGTCTCCTCTTAAAATACGTATTTAGCCTTCTGGGGTCCCAGTTCAATATAAACAAAATCTCTGTTAAGTCTAACCACGTTAGAGATTTCATGAGTCTTAATTTCTGTCCCTTTTTCCCCACAAAGCCTCTGAAATCCAAATATGCAGCAGTGACAAATGCCTTTAGTGGATAAGCAGCTTTGGTTCCAATATCTAACAGTTCACTAGCCTCTCTATTACAGGCTTTCATCCAAAAATTAGCCACAAAGTACCTCAGTTTCTTAATCTCTTCAGTGTTTTAAAAGTTATTTTTGTGGTTCCCCCCTCCTCCAGCATTTTCCTCGTGAAAGAGTTGTGCCACAAAACTCAACATTCCATAATCAGAAGCCATAAAATCTCCAAACTCTTTTATGGAATCCTATTCTAAATTGTGGATAGCCAGTGGTCACTAGATTTTGAGAAAATATATTATAAGAAGAATGAATAATAAAAAGAAAAAGGTAATTTGGCTGAAATCAGTTATGCAGAGAAAAAAATTAACCTTCTCTCCACTGTCATTAGTATCCTTAGATAAGATATTGAATCCATAAAACAAGAACAAGATGCTATTTAGAAAGAACATTAGGATATAAAACAAGAGCTCTTGGAAGTTAAAAGTGCTAGCAGAAGTGAAAAAATTCTATAAAAATTTGAGACTTAAAATGGAGAGAATCTTTCATACGGTAAAATAAAAATATAAAAGACTGAAAAATAGGGAAGAAAGACAAGAAAATTAGAGTGCTAAAATCATCTGATAGCTTCCTAAAAAGTATTCATGGGAAACACAATGTGGGAGACTTACAGTCCTTATTTCACATTTACTTTTAATATACTACGTTGGCATTTATCTTTCAGATTTGGGTTGTAAACAATTTTCTCTCACAATTACTGTTAATAATGCATTTGCAGATTTTTGCTTCCTATTCCTGTGACTTTTGAATCTGCTGGCTTAAGTTCCATCGCTTAAATCATTCCTCACTTAGAAAAGGGAGGACGATTCCTCCAGGAAACACAATAATGGCTCCATTATTATGGGAGCTGAGATTTTCATGTAGTTATTTGGGCCTCTTCTTGCCTCTGAATCAACAGTAGAAACAGATTACTGAGCTGGTTGGACTGAGTGATCTCTTTCGAGTTGGTGCTGTACACCTGGGTAAAGGAGAATCGTGTCTGAACTCGGATTCTCTGAAGTGCATCTTAGTAATTGTATATCTAGTTCAGTGAAGACTGAGGCAACCCACAAAGGCAAAACCACTAAGGACCCTGACAGTCAGGTATGAACATCTGAATCATTTCACCAGGTAAAGAACCTTGACAAGGCAAGGTGCTGAGTGAAGTCAAGAAGATCATAGAATGGATTGTAGAAGAATGAATTTTAAAATGTTAACTCCTCAGGTCCGTTTATTTCTCTTCCTCAGTTCTCGTCTCATTGCAACAAAAATTTTGAACTACAGACTAAAAGGTTTAAAACAACAGACAAGTTATAGTTCAATTCAGCACACGCAGACAGATCTTTTACTACACAGACACTCCCAAGATATGGGAGCAGACCAGCAACAAAGGAGTCGTCCTCCTATCCTTCTTGACTCCCCGCTTTTTATACTTCCTGTCTTTTCCTTATGGTTGTGCCCTGTGCAGAATAGGGCTTGTACCCACCATCAGTCAAGAAAGGGAGTGCAAGTGGACATACGCTCAAGGCCAGCTGACAGCTGCAGGTTATGTAACAATAGGCTCTGTCGTGCATGTCTTCCCGTAATCCTGCCTGTTATAAGCAGATGTATATATGTGTAGAATATTTATGAACCATTAATGGGCTGGGAGGGATTGGGGGCAGGAGGAGAAGGGACGACAGAGGATGAGATGGCTGGATGGCATCACTGACTCCATGGACGTGAGTCTGAGTGAACTCTGGGAGTTGGTGATGGACAGGGAGGCCTGGCGTGCTGCGATTCATGGGGTCACAGAGTCGGACACGACTGAGCGACTGCACTGAATGGGCTCCTAGCTGCCTAAGGTTACTTGAGAAAGCCCAGTGGTTAGTTTGTATCCACTGTGTGCCTAGGGCACACGTGCAGGAGGTAGAAACGTCTCTGTGGTTATTTTTGTAGCATATCTGTGAGCTCTGTGTCTGGGATGGGGTTTAGAGATCAGCTTGAATCCTTTTTGGCGAGGCCATCTCTCTTTGCTCATGCCTAATTTCCTATCTAATATTCCCCTCCTCAAGTGTATGGACCCCAGTTCTTTGGGAAATGGATGTCTTTCATTCTGGCTACCTCCTGTTGAGTTGGGCCTTGAGTGTCCATCACTTGCTAGCTGTCAACAAGAGGGGCTGGTAAGGGCTGCTGATGTCCATCCAGGGGGGAGCATTATGAGGAAGTTTTCAGAGAGGTCAGGGGTTGGTGTCCCTGTTGCATCAGAACCAGCCTGTATCTTGTTGACATGAGTAGAAATAAACAAAGAAAGTTGAGGAAACAGGGAGCTATTGGAATTATAGGCCAGAACCACTGTAGGGGCGTATCCTTGATTGACAGAAACCGGGATGTTGCTGTGGTGATCTTGTCTTGTTATGGTCGTTTGGGGGCCTGTTCCCCTAAAGGCCTTTCTAGTAATCTCTGGAGGGCTTTGCCTACTAAATAAGTGGTGGCATATAGGGAGCTGACCAACTTCCATTCACGGTTCCTGGGCAGAAAGAAGAGTCCCTCCTTTTGGAACCACCCCGCATGATCTTGTTGAAAGCCCTCACTCTTAGCTGTGAGTGCCTCACCTTCAGTATAGGAAGTGGTTTCTGGCAAGGTAGACTGCGGAACTAGGGTAGCAACCGCTGTTACGTCACAGTTTTGTAATGCTGCTCTCTTAGGCGCCTGGTTGGCCGTTTGGTTTCCTCGTGCCACCTCTATACTTTGTTTTTGGTGTCCCCTGCAGTGGGAGATAGAAACCTCAGTGGGCAGATGGACTGATTCCAGGAGCTTAAGGATCTGGTCAGCCTATTTGATTGGGGACCTCGGGTGGTCATGTGGCCCCTCTCTTTCCAAGTGGCAGCATGTGCATATAGCACCAGAAAGGCATACATGGAGTCAGTGTAAATAGCTACTGCTTTTGTTTTCCCCAGCTCTAAAGCTCCAGTCGGAGCTATGAGCTCACACAGTTGGGCTGAAGCTCCTGGTGGTAAAATTTTAGCCACTGTGGTCTCCAAATTGAAGACTCTGCATGTCTTGCTTTCCTTTTTCTATCAAAAAGCTGCTTCCATCAGTGTACCAGATTTTCTCATGATTGGTCATAGGATCTTCTGAGAATCCCTCCCGTGGCTTTGTCCAATGATCTGATGGTTTCTAGACAACAGTGGAAGGGGAGAGAGCCCTTGAGTGGGCAGAAGGGTAGCTAGGTTAAGAACATCACAGCACTGAACATCTAGTCAGTCCTAGATTTTCCATCAGCAGTGCTTGATATCTGAGGATCCTTTGATCAAACATCCATTAACGTCCTTTCCTCTTCAGTTGTTTCACTCAGTGGGTGATAAAAATAGCTTGCCCCCAAGAGAGCATTTTAAGGCACCTTCTATCAGGAGTGCAAGGCTATAAGGTTTTGAAGGCAGGGAGGGCAGCCTCAGGCACTTGGGTTGAGCCTCTTAGAAAAGTAGGCCACTGGCTGGGGTTCAGGTCCCAACCTTGAAGTGAATACTCCCAAGGCATCAAGTCGTGGCACTGAATATCAGGTCAGTTTATTTCTCTTCCTCAGTTATTGTCTCATTGCAACAAAAATTTGGATGATGGACTAAAGGGTTTAAAATAACAGATAAGTTACAGCTCAGTTTAGCTCAACCAGACAGATCTTTTATTACACAGACATTCCCAAGATATGGGAGCAAACCAACCACAAAGGAGTCATCCTCCCTATCCCTCTTGGCTTCCCCCTTTTTATACTTGCCCTCTCTTCCTTTTGGTTGTGCCCTGTGCAGAATAGGGCTTGTACCACCACCAGTCAAGAAAGGGAGTGTAAATAGGCATGTGCTCAAGGCCAACTGACAGCTGCAAGTTCTATGACAGCAGGCTCTGTTGTGTATGTCTTCCCATAACATACATTACGTTATAATCAGATGTATATATGTGTAGAATATTTATAAACCATTAATGGACTTCTAGCTGCCTAAGGTTACCTTAAGTCCCTGTGGTTATTTTGAATCCACCGTGTGCTTTAGGGCACATGTGCCAGAGGTAGAAAGGTCTCTGTGGTTATTTTTGTAGCATATCTGAGCTCTCCTTGATGTGCCTGGGATGGGGTTTAGAGATCAACTTGAATCTTTTTTAGTTAGGCCACTCCTTCCTTATACCTAACTTTCTACCTAACAAACTTATGAATTGTTGAGTCAAGAACCATGTGAGGAAAGTTGGTTGTATTTACTAGTTTTATAACTGGAAGCTGGTTTATCATGGAGTAGAGCTCTTATGGAATGTTTTTGAAACTTCTGTCCAAAGGAACTCAGGGCAAAAAGGTAAAGCAAAGTCAAAAAGCAAATGCATGCTGAGAGATTATTTATTATAAAAGGAAAATCTCCCTATTATATAAAGATCATGAGGGAAAAAACAAAAAATCTGATAGAAAAATGGACAAAGGGCATGTAAAGATGGTTCACAAAACCAATACAGTATTGTAAAATAAAGTAAAAACAAAAAAAAGATAGGCAAAAAGTCTTTAAATATTTGAAGACATCCAACTTCACTAATAAGGAGAGTGCAAATTTAAACTACATTGAGATACCTACCATTTCTCACCTATCAGCGTAGAAGAATCCATTCTGGTGGAAAGGCTGAGGGGACACAGGCATAATTATATTACCCCTCTCAAGGTAAATTTGACAGTACCTATTATATGTACATTTACCATTTGATTCATAAATTCCACTTTTAGGAAATTACCCTGAGTATACATCTCTAGCCACAGGACAATAAAAAATAGGCACACAGTTTTTCATTATGGCATTATTTATAGTAGCAAAATATAATATATATTAATATATTACTTTGATATTTATATACCAGCATACATCAATGATGGGACAAACTATAAAATCGAATTAAATAAAGAAACATAATTGGATATCAAATTGATTACATAATCACATGGGAAAATTTAATTCAGAATTTTAAACATGCTATGCTATGCTATGCTAGGTCACTTCAGTCGTGTCCGACTCTGTGTAACCCCATAGACGGCAGCCCAGTAGGCTCCTCTGTCCCTGGGATTCTCCAGGCAAGAATGGAGTGGGTTGCCATTTCCTTCTCCAATGCATGAAAGTGAAAAGTGAAGGTGAAGTCGCTCAGCTGTGCCTGACTCTTAGTGACCCCATGGACTGCAGCCTACCAGGCTCCTCCATCCACGGGATTTTCTAGGCAAGAGTACTGGAGTGGGGTGCCATTGCCTTCTCCAAATTTTAATCATAGTATTCTGAAAATACAGTCTCTTTTGCTTAAGAACAAAAAGCACTAGAAAACTTAAATTTCACTTAGTAGTTTTGCTGTTAATGGTGGTCATAGTCATAATTTTTGGAACTATTGTGTGTGTATGAGAGAAGTACAAATATGGAAGGAGGAGGAGGAAGAAGAAGACCCTAGATGCTGGATTTTTTTAATGTGATTTTTTTTTGGCTGAGCTGGATCTTGGTTGCTCTGCAGGCTTTTCTCTAGTTTCAGCAAGCAGGGTCTGCTCTCTAGTGGTGGTGCACAGGTTTCTCACTGCAGGGGCTTCTCTTGTTGGAGAGCCTGGGCCCTAGAGCGCAGGCTCAGTTGTTGTGGTGCTTGGGCTTAGTTGGTGTGCACTCTTCCCAGATCAGGAATGGAACCCACGTCTCCTACGTTGGCAGGTGAATTCTTTTAGCACTGAGCCACTAGGGGACCCCTGCAGATGCTGAAGTTTAATCAGTGGTATCGGTGTGAGCTCATGATTTTAAAAAGACCTAGAAAGCTGTGACTCCCTAGGAACAATAAGCAAACACAGTACCTGGATCAGGGCTTCTAATAAACCTTTCATTAGTAAAAGAAACCAGAGATCTTCAGAGAAAGGTTAGTTCCAGGTCTACAGTGCAAAAGTTTAAGATGAGCCTAGAATATCTTGCTGCACCAAGTAAAAAAGTGTTCCCCAAAACATAGCAACTCATAGGAAACAGGATCCAGCTTGAAGATGATTCCAGTAGCCAAGACTGATACAACCTGAACATCAAAAATAGTAATTCTTGTTATAGAATGTAACATGTTTGAATGATTTTTAAAACAGAAAAAAGGAGGAGGCTTGGGCTAGACCTTTGAGAATAGATTCAATTTAAATGGAGAAGAAAGGTAGTTTAGTCAGTATGAAGAAAGTAAGGAATTGGTAAAGGAAGAAGGCATATTTCAGGAACTTGAAGTTGGGGGTGGGATTGATCCAGGTAGGTTGCGGGTTCACATGGGGATCAGTAAGCATGAGAGCTGATAGTTCCAGTGCCAATCTGAAGACTACATTTTGAGTGTAGTGGCAATGGGGAGCCACTGTAAGTTTCTGAGCAGAGGAGATATGTGAGGAAAAGACAAAATAGGTGTTTGGGGAAGATGACTGGCAGCTAGATGGACAACAGGAAATAGAGGGATGGCAAGCAAGGAGATCAGTGAGGGAGTCTTTGCAGAAGTGCTGTGGGCTGCAAAGAGTCTGGGAATGGATAAGGATAAAAGGGGCTGAAATTTAAAAAAGCATTTCAGAGGATGAATAGACAGAACTTAGTCCTCTGAAGGATAAGGGATGAGTCAGTGACACTTGAGTTTCTGTGCTGAAGGGTAGAAAGATGATGATGGAGCTAAGCTAAATATGAGGAGCAGAGAATTGGTTTTTGATGTATTTTTTAATGGAAGATAACCTGATTTGTTTTTTTCATTTTGTATTGGAGTATAGCCGATTAACAACGTTGTGATAGCTTCAGGTGGACAGTGAAGGGAGTCAGCCATACATGTACATGTATCCATTGTCTCTCAGACTCCCCTCCCATCCAGGCTGGCACATAATACCGAGCAGAGTTCCATGTGCTGTACAGTAGGTCCTTGTTGGTTATCCATTTTAAATATAGCAGTGTGTGCATGTTCAGAGTTTTGATGTATTTCAAATTGGTTTTGAATATATTAACTGAGCCAATAGCATTTTGATGTTTACAGATCTCAAAAACGTCAAATGGGTGTGACACTTTAGGGATGGTGCTGCTGAGCTTCCTCAACCATCTCTTACAGAGCTCAGGCGAAAGCAGGGCTCTGGTGTTTTCCTAAAGCTGCTGTCAGTGTTTGCTTTTCACAGTACTTTATGGTGTTCCACAGACAATGCTCAGAACAACCATGTCCCTGTGGAAGCCCAGTGGGCTACTCTGAGCGAATATAACATCACCTCCTGGTTGGGCCAGAATAGGGTTTTCAAGGCACAACTCAGGGGAGGGTGCCCATATATGGAATTTCTCTTTCATCCCTGCAGTGAGGCTTGACTGAGGGGCTTCTGTGGTTTGTGGCTGTCTGGCTTCATCACAGGGTGACTGCCCTTTCTAGCCGCCCCACATTCTTACTTGGCTAAAGGAAGCCTGTGCTGAGCTCTCAAAGTGAGCAGGTTTCCAGGCAGCCTTCCTCCCCTGCAGTCTTGGCATCCACATGGCATGGCTATAAATTATGCCCGGTGTGTTCATTTTCAGTTTAAATGTGTTCTCATCCCAGAGGAGCAACTAATGGCGTCAAGTTACTGATGTGAAAAAGCCTGCCGCTACGATGACTATGGATTAATGAAATAGCAGACATGGAGGCTGGGGCAGCAGTAAATTGTCAGCCACCAGTGACGTGGGTTTTAAATTATATTCTCCATTTCCTTTCCGCTTTTCCCAAATTGTTTTCCTGTTAAGTTGTTTGGTAAATGTTTACCATTGTTTAAATGTTTGGTTTCTGTTAAAAGTTGGTGCAAGCTGGGCCCCTTCCTCTTAAGAGCCCTTTTCTCAGAAAACTGGAGGTGAGCTAAGAGGGATTTAAAAGCCTGTCATGCTTTCTATAGGAGGCATGAAGGCAAATCTCTTAATCCAGGATCATCACTGACTGATCACTTTCATTCAGAAAACTGACAAACACAGGGCTCTATCAGTGAATTCTGCTCATTCGGCATGTAAGTTGGCTACGTTTACCTTCTATTATGACCTTTCTTTTCCTAATGAATTTAAAATTCACCGTGTTTCTGAAAGGCAGCGAGTCTGTTTTTCATAGATGAAGGACCCCAGGCAATCCATTCATGGGCCATAGGGAGATCAAGGATGCCTGATCCTATAAGCAGATTGCCCATATGTGTATGTTTCCCTAGAAGGAAGGTCTGTGGGTTTCATCAGATTCACCAAATGTTCTGTACCCCTGAGATAGCGTAAGGGCTGCCATAGTGGACTACGTAAATAGCCACGGCATCTCCCTGTCCCCAGATCTATACCCTTGCAGTGCACTTTGTATTTCTTCCAACTGAGAGGAGTCTAGCTACCCTTTATCCTGGATTGGCATTGTGATTGGCTTTGTCCTCTGCTGTTCCATTGCTCAGTCATGTCCAACTCTTTGCGACCACATGGACTGCAGCATGCCAGGCTTCCCTGTCATTCACTATGTTCTGGAGTTTGCTCAAACTCATGTCCATTGAGTTCATGATACCATCCAATCATCTCATCCTCTGTCGCCCCCTTCTCCTCCTGCCCTCAATCTTTCCCAGCATCAGGGTCTTTTCCAGTGAGTCAACTCTGCATTAGGTGGCCAAAGTATTGGAGCTTCAGCATCAGTTCTTTCAATTAATATTCAGGGTTGATTTCCTTTAGGATTAACTGGTTTGATCACCTTGCTCTCCAGGGGACTCTCAAGAGTATTCTCCAGCACCACAATTCAAAAGCACCAATTCTTCAGGGCTCAGCCTTCTTTATGGTCCAACTCTCACATCTGTACATGCCTACTGGAAAAACCATAGCTTTGAGTAGATGGACCTTTGTTGGTTTCCCCCATCTGACCTGCCAGCAACTGCAGACAGTGAGTGTGCCCAGCTGAGATCAGCCACTCCAAGGTTTATGGATCTCATTAAACTCACTAAATCTGAGTTTATGCTGAAATAGTGTAGGGGCTGCCATGGTGGACTGCATATGTGGCTGCAACTTCTTCCTCTCCACACATCTATGCTTTTGCATTGTGACTTTGCAAGAGCCAGGGGTGTATGGAGATTGGGCCAAACCAGAAGCAACTGTTCAGTCCAGATTGCTGACATACAGAATAGTGAACAAAATTAATTAATTTTGGAGTAGTTTATTATACAGTAAAAACTAACTGATATAAATACTCTAACTGTGCATTTTGAGAATGAGGGATACATCTTATTCAGACTTGGTATCTCTTTCCCCTAAGAACACAATAATCATTTAATATGCATGTGTGCTCAGTTGTGTCCAACTGTTTTCGACCCCATGGACTGTAGCCCTCGGGCTCCTATGTCCTTGGGGTTTTCCAGGCAAGTGGGTAGCCATTCCCTTCTCCAGGGGATCTTCATGGCCCAAGGCTTGAACCTGCATCTCTTAGGTCTCCTGCATTGGCAGGCAGATTCTTTACCATTGCCCCACCTGGCAGTTCTCCAACCATTTAATACATATTTATTGAATTGGTTAGAACTGGTCTCTCAAAAAGACTGAGATTCAGCCACTTTCTCAAGGTCACTTAATAAATCAGGAGAGAGCCCTGAGCACCTAACTCGGGCCCTCCATTTCCTTACTTATAAAATGTGCTTCAAAACACCAACCTTGTGGTGCTACTGTGGCTATTAGAGATACTGTGTGCATTAGAGATGCCCAATACTTGGCAGACAGTAGCTGCAGCCAAGCACTCTGATGAAATGGCTGCAGGACTCATCAGCATGCAGGAGATCAGGCATGTTTCGATGATCACAGTGACCACCAGGTGTGAGGCACGTGGACTCGTTTCCAGGTGTCAGCTTTCTTTGCTGCAAAATGAGGTTGGTTCCTCCTAGCTCGATCGTGTGTCTTTCTGACATGGCTGCTGCTGCTGCATGCAACCATGTGGCCGGAGGACTTGCCACTCCCTCCGTGGGGGTGGGGAAGGCTCCTGAAAGAACAAGAGTTGCTGCTCTGGCTTCTGCCATCACTCCCTGTATCTCATTTCCTTGCTTATAAAATCAGGTGTGGGTGACAGGAAGCTCTCTGAGAATCCTGTCAGCTGCAGGAATCCAAGGGCTTCAGTCACTACCAGAGTCTCCTCTAAGGACAGGGGACTAAACTGCTCACAGGATCACTGAGCCGTAAGAGAAGTTACCTTGCATCTACTAGAGGAAAAGAAAAGGTTTCTGTATTTGTCTAAAGCAGAAAGAGGAAAAGCAGACCACGGAATTGGGGAGTAACTAGTGAGGACAAAAGGGAAAGGAGCAAGCCTGATTTGAGCTGGGGTGCTAGAACCCTGCTTCCTGCAGGGTAATGGTGCCTCATGCTGTGTAGATCACATGGTCAAACTTTAGACATAGAGAATTACAGAAAAAACTTCCTTCCCCCAAAGCATGACACACACACAGAGTTATGAAATGCTTAGAATGAATTATACAAAGAGCCATGAGACATATGAATTTTTTTTTCTTTTCCATTAAGACCTCCTGTCCTTTTCTAATAAAACCTAAAAAACCTAATATGACTTCTTTCTAAGATTTAGAATAAAACTTCTTGTATTGGAGACATATTTGGAAGTGAATAATGGACACGTATCATTTACCACAAGCAGTGAGGACAGTATCTGAAAATCTTGCTTTTTGCCAAAACAGACATTAACTTTTGCTTGGAAGCAAATGTGAAAACATTGATTTCTATCCAACTCTCAACATATATCCAACGAGAAAGTTAGAACTTATTCTGTTATGCTTTTAATAGGATTTTCTGTCTTTAATGTTGAGATCTTAAACATTAACATTACCAATGAAAGAAAGCAAAGAAAACAATTACCAGATGGTATTTTCAACCAAATTTTTAAATATTATACCATGCTTCTTTAATTCTTGTGGTGTGCAAACCATATGTCTGCTTTTATTTACCTAAGTAAATATGGAACAGCATTTCCAATAGGGGAGGTCCACACAACAAACAAAATATCGAGTGTGTGACCTCAATAAGGCATCCAGGAAAGGTACAAGCTGGCTCTCCCTTTGCAGAGTTCTCTTAGGGTGCTCTGATGTTGGCGTCGCATTCTTCTAAGAGTAGAATCAAATCTTCAATCAGGCTGTGCTCTCTGCCATGTGTTACTCTCATAATATCAAAAGCCTGAAGGAAAAAGAAGATGGATTAGATCCCCAAGTGAGGCAGGTCCCCACCTGTTTCTCATCTTTTCTTGGGCCAGGAGCCCGGAGAAACCCGCAGCCTACAGTATGATCAGCACAGTGGTTCTCCACACTAGAAATGAAGTGACAAGGGTGAGTTTAATGTGGTGCTTGGACTTACTGCTTGAGTCTTGCTGGAACTGATGTCCAACAATGATCTTCAGGGATTATTAGAGCTTAGATTTGGTGTAGGTAGTTAACAGAGGTTTAAGAAGAGTTACTAAAATGATTAATATTAATGATTACCGTGCTGTTATCACCTTAAAAGAAGTTTTCATTTTTTCATGCTGTATTCTCATCTATATGATACATATAACACATACATATACTTTTCATATTCTTTTCATGTTATATGGCATTATAGCATTTGCGTTTTGACATTCATGGCCTTTAGTCTCCACTAAATCTTGTCAATTCTGCCTCCAAAATATTTCTGAAATCTGGATGGATTTGTAACCACTACAGTAATAGAGTATGATGGAATTAATGCTGTCAACTTCCAAAGCTAGGTCAAAAAGACCACGCAACCTTTGCCTTTTTTATTAGTACACCTGCTCCTGGAAACAGGAGCTTCTATGCTGTGAGGAAGCCCAAGCCACATGGGGAAGCCAAGGGTAGATGCTTTGGTTGATAGTCCTAGCTGAGCCTATCTTTAAATTTTATTTATTGACTACTTTTGGCTGTGCTGGGTCTTCACTGCTGCACAGACTTTTCTCTGGTTGTGGCAAGTCGGGGTTGCTCTCTGCTTGTGGTGTGTGGACTTCTCATGGTGCTGGCTTCTCTTGTTGTGGAGCACAGGCGCTAGGTCGTGTAGGCTTAAGTAGCTGCAGCTCCTGGTCTCTGGAGCATAGGCTTAATAGTTGTGGCACACAGGCTTAGTTGCTGTGAGTGAACCTATCTTTAAAATCATCCTAGCCTAAACACCGAAAATGTGCATAAAGAAGCCTCCAGATGATTTCAGCCAGATTTCTAAGCTACTCTTAGAACTTTGCTGCTACTTCTGCTAAGTTGCTTCAGTCATGTCTGACTCTGTGCGACCCCAGAGATGACAGCCCACCAGGCCCCCCTGTCCCTGGGATTCTCCAGGCAAGAACACTGGAGTGGGTTTTAGATCACTACCAATTTTTTTGTTATGGTGTAAATCTTCTGGCATCGGCCAGATTCCAGTCTTCCCAGCTGACATCCAAGACATTATGGAAAAGAGGCAGGCCATTTCTACTGTGATCTGTTTGAATTCCTGATCCGAATCATCTGTGAGCATAATAAAAGGGTGGTTGTTTCACTTTGCTAAGTTTTGGGAAGGTTAGTTATAGGGCAATAAATAGTCAAAATATCCACAAAATATTTTTGCAGTGAATTATAGATAAACCATATCATCCTGAGCTTCCCAAACTGGGGGCTCTCAAACAGAAGGGCTGGTCAGCTTAGTTGGTTAGAGCATGGTGCGAATAAAGTACACCAGGATCAGGGGTTTGTTCCCTGTGGGCCAGGCTGTGCAGTGACTATATTTATGGGCTTCCCTAGTGGCTCAGTGGTAAAGAATTTGCCTACCAGTGCAGGAAACGTGGGTTTGAGCCCTAGGTTGGGAAGATCCCTGGAGAAGGAAATGGCAACCCACTCCAGTGTTCTTGGCTGGAAAATCCCATGGACAGAGGAGCCTGGTGGGCTACAGTCCATGAGGTCGCAAAGGGTTGGACATGACTGAGAGACTAAACAGCAACAAACAGAAGGGTCATCAGATCCATTGTCTTCCATGTAAATGTGCCTCAAGAGATAGGTAAACACACTTTGGGTGTTTTAAGCACCCAGAAAAATACCTGGCAGGCAGTACCATGGCTCTCAGCCTTGGGTGCACAGCAGTAGCAACCAGCCAGCTTCCAAAGGTGTACCAGTGCCCAGGCCCCACACATGGTCAACTGAATCCTGTTCTCTGGAGGTGAGCCTGGCCTCGGGAGAGTCTCACATGTCCTCAGGGTTGAGAACAACTGATAGAGTAAGCTTTCAACAAGTAATAACAACTATTGATTATTCAATGGTAACTTGTAGCCAACCATAATTACCCTTTTAATGGCTGTGTACAGTTCATTTCATGAGGTTTATAGATCATTATTCACTGAGCTACTCTTAGAAATTCAGATCACTACCATTTTTTTGTGGTTGTGATGTAGATCTTTTAGTATGGGGCTTTGTTGGCTTTGCTGATTCTCTGCTTTAGATGCATTCCTGGAGGTGGGATTCCTAGGTGTGAGCATCTTTAAAGCCATAGCGACTTTATAGCTGGGGCACACAGTCTCCTGAGGAGGAAACCTGAGAGTGGAAGAAGCAACGTGTTCAGGACTAGGAGCACTTTCCACCCGTGTTCCTGGCTTTTGGGGCCCTTTAAAAATGTTCCCTTTAGGCTTGAATGAAGGAAAATAGGCAGACAGATGGGGTCTAGATTTAGCTGCTGAGAGAAAAGAGAAAGGGAAAGAAAGGCCTTGCCATCTCTGGCACTGGTGTGCCAGCCTGGAAAAGAGCTCTGCTTATGGAATCAGCTGTAATTGTGCAGACCCATCACCCATGATACCGTCGCTGGAAAACCAGAAGGTGGCCGTGATGGAGTCAGGGTGGAGTCAGGATTTGGTTCTTATTAACTCGAATGGGTCTGCCCTGTGTAGTATCTGCAAGCAAATCCCGAGGGTGGGTGGAGTGAAGGGTGTCTGAGATGGAGGGGAGGCGTTGGGAATAGCCCGTACCTTGGAAGCAGCCAAACTCAGTGAGATGTCTTTGGGCAGAAAATCAAAATCAAATATTTGATGCCATTCAGAGAACAAATGTCTCCTGTCTCCTCCCCATACCCCCTTGGTGCTCCATTGTTCTGGACATCTCAGGGTCTGAGGCAGAGGCATATGGGAGAGCGTGATTGGACAGAGAGACTGGAGAGACACTTAAAGCCCTTCATGGGAAATTCTCTCACTCAAAAGCTGCTTACATGTTCTCCCTTCTGCTCAACAGAGGGCCAGATGTACTTGTGATCTGACAAAAGGAGTGAATGCTCCAGGAGCACTGCCTGAAAAGAGAAGAGTCATACTGTTCTACCCCACCCCATGGACAGGTGGGCCAGAGAAAGGCCAGCCTGACCTGTGGGGGCTCTCGCCTCCCCACTCCTCACAGTTCTCCTCTTCAGGGTGAGAGCCTGGCTTTGTTTCTCAGGACTCCCAGACCAGCTTCTCTTTGTCCTCCTTGTTGTATTTCTCCAGGTTCCTCCCCAGAAGATATTTCTCAGGGACTTGAGTCAGAGGTTAGGACAGTCACCTTCATACCACTCGGACAGGGTCAGGCCTGTCTGCATGTTTTCAGACCTGTTACAGCTGTAGCTTCCTTCCTCACTGCCATTCTTTCAGTCATATGCTTCGCTGTCTCCTCCCTTCCAGCTCTAAGAATAAGGCCTACTCCTCAAGAGCCATAGTTCATGGTGGTTGATCTGGAGTCCTCCCATTCGTTCCTGCTCATCCCACAACAGGGCAGGTGCCAGCAGGAGGCTTCTGGCCCCGCAGCCCTTCAGGATCCAGAGCCACAGCCAGGAAGGAAAGCCTCACTTCCACACCTCCCAGGCTGTTCCCTTGCAGAAGCACCATAAAGACCATCTGGTCCAATGTCCTCACATCTGGCCTGAGAGTGGCCCCAGGGTGGACCCAGTGTTCATTCCATGACTCTGCTATGTGGCCTTCCCCTGCTGAGAGTCTGCAGTGACCAAGGAGAGGGCCTGGAGGGTCTCTGAGGTGTGACTCTGCAACACCTTGAGGGGCCGCAAAGGTCTTCCTAGTCAGGATGCTGCTGGTTTTGACCTTCATTCTTATTTGGTGATGAATGAAGCACTGGAAGCAAAAGTGGGGTGGGGACAATCCCTGGGTGTGTATATGTAAGATCCAAGATACTAAGATTAGAGGATCTTATCTACAAGGGTGGCTAGAAGCAGAGCAGAAATGGGCATAGCTGGGAGCAGAGGACCAATATGAAGAGCCTGGGAAAAAAGTCCATATCATTTGTCTAGAAGGTAAAACCAAATATAAATATGATGAACAAGTAAATACTGTAATTTTCTCAGAGCCATGGGTGGGATAGGAGGGAAAGAAAAGAAAAAAATATAAAGAAATAGGATTTAGTTATGTGCAAAATATGGTGATGACTGTTCTGTGTGTGTTGAGTAATATGTCAATTTGGATGTACAGGAAGCTAAAACTCACACCTGGTCAGGTAGGACATCTGGTCCTTGTCGTGGATGCCACCTGGGCCTCCAGGTAAGCTAGGGCACAATTCTCAGTGATGTAAGAAGGGAGCCTTAGGGAGCTGTCAGCACAGGCTGGCTCTCTGCGGTGGCCACAGCCCCTCAGCCTGGCAAGAAGAGGAGGGCTCCCCTCCCCCAAAGAAAGTTACAGTAAATCTCTGACAAACCAGCATAATTGTTTCTGGTAGCTCTGTGTCTCCCCTTCTCTCAGCCCTGCCCAACTGCCACACATACACAAGTCAGAGAGAACGGTTTTGATTTAATTTCCTGAAGCAGTATGTAAAACAGATTAAGGAAGTATAAAACCAGAGCCGGCCTGTGCTGGGAAAAGCTTATCTCTTTCCATTAAATTTTATTTTTTTAATGGTAGCATTTAAAAAGAGCCTGGCGTAATCTCCCACTGAGGACCTATTTGAAGCCTTCAAGGGGGGCTGCTGCCCCTGTGAACTGACTCTAAATGTCACAGGAGGAATGGAAGCACAGATTGTCTGCCACTTGACAGGCACGGTTCACTCAGGAGTAAAGATGCGGTCTTTAAAAGATAGGGTCCCCAGAACTGATTTCAATCTCATCACAGCATTTTTTTAAAAATTAATTTTAGAACTGTGGTCATATATTAAATAAAATGAATTGAATCAAATTATAATTTAAAGTTGCAAACAATATAGCTTTCTTATTAATTTTTAATAAAAATATATTAAGCTTATCAAGGATCTCATATACTCTCTCCCAAAAGCCTGAGGGAATCCAATAAATGACTTCCCCAAGCAGGATTTAAATATGGATATAAATCAGAGGGAAAAGAAATGTATGTATGATAAAATCCTCTGCATTCAGATCACAAGAGAAGGAAATGCAGGCATGTTTTCCTCTGCCCATTCAGGATGACAGCAGAGTAGTGGGGTAGAGGGTGCTGGGCATGGGCTGGACGTGTAAGAAGACAGACCAACAACACATCAGGAAGCTCCAGAGCCACGACGGGCCCTTCACAAGGGGCAGCAGGGACTCCCAAGGCTTTTGATGACCTGCTTGAGGTCACAGCACCCTTGCAACTTCATTGTGCTCTACACTTTGTATAGGACCCACTGGAAGGACCTGTCCTAGCAGGCAAAATTTCCTTAGAAGGTCTACACACTAAATATTGTCTGTGCTGTGCTTGGTCGCTCAGTTGTGTCCGACTCTTTGCAATGCCATGGACTGTAGCCCGCCAGTCCCCTCTGTCCATTGGGTTTTGCAGACAAGGATACTGGAGTGGGTTGCCATGCCCTCTCCTCCAGGGAACTTCCCAACCCAGGGATTAAACCCAGGTCTCCCGCATCGCAGGTGAAATACTGTCTAAGCAGCTATAATGAGTAAGACTTGGCCTTTACCCTGGGAGGAGCTTTGGCACAACCAGGAGATAGAGTTATAGAAGGACAGTGTGTGACAAAGAGAGACGAGACGTGCTGAGTGTCCAAAGGAGGGAGCCCAGAAGGGGTGACAGATGTGCTGAGCTGAGGTGTGTCTTCCAGTGGGAGTAGCTATTCCAGAAAGAGTTGACTTCGTGTTGCTCTGTTGAACTAATCAATTGATCCAAGGTGTATTTATTAAGTATGCGAGAGAGCCTGGAGACATCATGTCTCCTCCCTGAGCTTCAGTTCAGTTCAGTCACTCAGTCATGTCCGATTCTTTGCGACCCCATGAATCGCAGCACACCAGGCTTTCCTGTTCATCACCAACTCCCGGAGTTCACTCAGACTCATGTCCATCGAGTCCGTGATGCCATCCAGCCATCTCATCCTCTGTCGTCCCCTTCTCCTCCTGCCCCCAATCCCTCCCAGCATCAGAGTTTTTTCCAATGAGTCAACTCTTCACATGAGGTGGCCAAAGTACTGGAGTTTCAGCTTTAGCATCATTCCTTCCAAAGAACACCCAGGATTGATCTCCTTCAGGATGGACTGGTTGGATCTCCTTGCAGTCTCCAAGGGACTCGCAAGAGTCTTCTCCAACACCACGGTTCAAAAGCATCAATTCTTCGGTGCTCTGCCTTCTTCACAGTCCAACTCTCAAATTCATACATGACCACAGGAAAAACCATAGCCTTGACTAGACGGACCTTAGTCGGCAAAGTAATGTCTCTGCTTTTGAATATGCTATCTAGGTTGGTCATAACTTTTCTTCCAAGGAGTAAGCGTCTTTTAATTTCATGGCTGCAATCACCATCTGCAGTGATTTTGGAGCCCCCCAAAATAAAGTCTGACACTGTTTCCACTGTTTCCCCATCTATTTCCCATGAAGTGATGGGACCAGATGCCATGATCTTCGTTTTCTGAATGTTGAGCTTTAGGCCAACTTTTTTGCTCTCCTCTTTCACTTTCATCAAGAGGCGTTTTAGCTCCTCTTCACTTTCTGCCATAAGGGTGGTATCATTTGCATATCTGAGGTTATTGATGTTTCTCCCGGCAATCTTGATTCCAGCTTGTGTTTCTTCCAGTCCAGCATTTCTCATGATGTACTCTGCATATAAGTTAAATAAGCAGAGCGACAATATACAGCCTTGACGTACTCCTTTTCCTATTTGGAACCAGTCTGTTGTTCCATGTCCAGTTCTAACTGTTGCTTCCTGACCTGCATATAGATTTCTCAAGAGGCAGGTCAGGTGGTCTGGTATTCCCATCTCTTTCAGAATTTTCCACAGTTGATTGTGATCCACACAGTCAAAGGCTTTGGCATAGTCAATGAAGCAGAAATAGATGTTTTTCTGGAACTCTCTTGCTTTTTCCATGATCCAGTGGATGTTGGCAATTTGATCTCTGGTTCCTCTGCCTTTTCTAAAACCAGCTTGAACATCAGGGAGTTCACGGTTCACATATTGCTGAAGCCTGGCTTGGAGAATTTTGAGCATTACTTTACTAGCATGTGAGATGAGTGCAATTGTGTGGTAGTTTGAACATTCTTTGGCATTACCTTTCTTTGTAATTGGAATGAAAACTGACCTTTTCCAGTCCTGTGGCCACTGCTGAGTTTTCCAAATGTGCTGGCATATTGAGTGCAGCACTTTCACAGCATCATCTTTCAGGATTTGAGGTTTCCTCATTTGCATACGAGGAGATTGGATTAGATCAATTCTGTGGACAAAGTCACAGATGCAGAACTAGGAGATGCAGATTTGGTTTTGCTTCCAAATATTGTGGTGTGTGTGTGTGTTAGTGTTTTCTAATTTAACTCCATTGGAGTTAGAGAATTCACTATGTCTGACCTGAATCCTTTTACGTTTATTGAGACTTGTTTTATGGCCCAGAATATGGTCCTTCTTGGTATATGTTTGGTGGGTACTTTAAAAAGAACATGTATTTTGTTACTGCTGGATGGAGTTTTATAAATGTCAATTGGATCCTGTTGGTTGGTGACTTTGTTAAATTCTTCTATATCCTTGCTGATTTTCTGTCCATTTCTTCTGTCCGTTGTTGACAGGGAGTGTTGCATCCCCAGCTATACTCATATCCATAAGTCTATTGCCTGTACCTCCTTTTAGTTCTATTAGTTTTTGTTTCCCAAATTTTCAACTGGGTTGTTTAGTGCATATGCATTTAGGATTGCTTTTAATATGTTTCCTTGATAAATTGACCTCCTTCTCCAAAATATAATATCCTTCTCTGTCTCTAGTGTCATTGTCTTTACTATGAAGTCTACTTTATCTGTTATTAATATAGCCATTCCAGCTTTCTTTTGATGAGTGGTGCTTTCATGGTATATCTTTTTCCATCCTTTTACTTTCAACCTCCCTGTATCGCTATATTTAAAGTGAGTTTCCTATAGACAGCATATAGTTGGATCATTAAAAAATCCATTCTAATAATCTCTGTCATTTAGTATATTTTAGACAAGAAATTTACACTTCTTACATAGATCACTTACATAATGTCGTTAATTTTAAGTTTGCCATTTAGAAAAATTTGTCTATTCTGATTTTTTTTTGCTTTTATTTTCTCTTTCATTTCCAGTAGATAGCTAACTTTTTAAAAGAATTCTATTCTGTAATGTTTTTGAGTGTATTTGTGTAGGTTTTAAATGGTTACTCTTAAGTGTTATATATAGACATAGACGTTGTTATTGTTCAGTTGCTAAGTTGTGCCTGACTCTTGGCAACCCCATGGACTGCAGCATGCCTGGTCCTCTGTCCTCCCCTATCCCCTGGAGTTTGCTCAGATTCACGTCTGTTGAGTTGGTGATGCTAACTGACCCTATCATCTCATCCTTCCACCTTCTCCTTTTGCCTTCAATCTTTCCCAGCATCAGGGTCGTTTGCAATGAGACATATATATACACAAATAGAGACATATTCAGTTGTGCATGGTATCTCTTCACACTTCTACTGGTGTTCTCATTTTACCAGTTCAAGAAACCTTACCTCCCTTTATGTCTTTTATCCTCCCCTATTTTGAATATAATTGTCCTAAACATTTCCACTATATACATTTAGAACCACAGAAGACAGTGTTATACATTTTGTTTCAACTGTCAAAGATTAGCTAAAAAAAAGGAGAATTAAAGTCTGTTTCATTTACCCTTACTTTTGCTTACCATGTTCTTTCTTCCCGATGTTCAAAGATTGCTGCTTTTATTACTTCCTTTCTGTTTAGAGAAATGCTTTAGCAATTCTTTTAGAAGAGGTCTGCTGGGGACAAATTCCCTTAGTTTTCCTTCATCTGAGAATGTTTTGATTTCCCCTTAACTCTTGAAGGCTATTTTGCTGAATGAAGGTTTTTGCCTTAACAGTTCTTTTCTTCAAGTCCTTGAAAAATGTGCCACTGTACATTTGGCCTCCGTGGTTTCTAATGAGAAAGCCACTGTAACTCAAATTGTTTTTCTCCTATAGGCAAGGTATCATTTTTCTCTTGCTGCTTTTAAGATACTGTTGTCTTTATAGTTTTCAGAAGTTTGACTAGAATGCCTTGATGTGCATTTTCTTGGGTTTTTCTTATTTGGATTCACTTGGCTTCTTGAATCTGCAGGTAGATATTTTATTTTCAGTGGCATTAATTACATGCACATTGTTGTGCAACCACTACCACTATCCATACCTAGAACTTCTGCATTATTCCAGACTGAAGCTGTATACCCGCTAAACAAGAATTCTCTAGTCCTTTCTTTCTCAAGCCCTTGGTACCACTATTCTACTTTCTGTCTCTGTGTCTGACTACTCTAGGTACCTCATATCAATGGACTCATACAACATTTGTCTTCTTGTGACTGGCTTATTTCACTCGGGGCTTCCCCGCTGGCTCAGCAGTGCAGGAGCCATGGGAGACACAGGTTAGATCCCTGGGTTGGGAAGATCCCCTGGAGGAGGGCATGGCAACCCACTCCAGTATTCTTGCCTGGAGAATCTCATGGACAGAGGAGCCTGGTGGGCTACAGTCGATGGGGTTGCAAAGAGTCAGATATGACTGAAGTGACCTAGCATGCATGCAGTGTTCAACAAATTTCATCCATGTAGTTTCACTTTCAAGGCTGAATAATATCTCATAATATGTATATTCCAGCTTTAAACTACTCACCATCCATGGACATTTAGGTTTTTCCACCTTTTAGCTGTTGCTAATAATGCTTGCTATGAACACTGGTGTACAAATATCTGTTGAAGTCCCTGCTTTCAATACTTTTGTGTACATAACCAGAGGTGTAATTGCTGGATCAAATAGTCATTCTATGTTTCACATTTTTTAGGAACTGTTATACTGTTTTCCACAGTGGCTTTTCCATTTTGTAGTCCTGTCAGTAATATGCAAGGGTTCCAGTTTCTCCACATCTATACCAATACTTGTTTCTCTTCTGTGTGTTTCTTTCTTTTTTAATAATAGCTATCCTAGTGGGTGAAAAGTAGTATCTCATTGATTCTGGTTTGCATTTCCCTAATGATTAGTGATGTTAAGCTTATTTTTTATGTGCTTTTTGGCTGGTTGTATATGTTTTTTGGAGAAATGTCTATTCAAATCCTTTGCCTGTTTTTGAACTGCACCGTTTTGATGATGTTGTTGAAATTTAGGCATTCTCTGTGTATTCTGGATGTTAACCACTTGCCAGAAATGTGATTTGCAAATGTTTTATTCCATTCTATAGGTTGCCTGTTGATTTTTACTGTTTACTCTGTTGATCTTGTCTTTTGGTGCACATTTTTAATGTTGATGAAATTCATCTTGTCTATTTTTTCTTTGTTGCCTGTGCTTTTGGTGCCATATTCAAAGAAACCATTGCCAAATTCAGTATCATGAAGCTTTTCCTCTGTGTATTCTTCTAAGAGTTTTGTAGTTTTAGCTCTTATACTAAGTCTAACCCATGTATTACTCTTTATTATAGTATTAGGTGAGGATCTATCTTCATTTTTTTGCATGTGGATATCCAGTTTCCCCAGCACCATTTGTTCAATAGACTGTCCATTCTGCATTGAGTAGTATCGTCACTCCTGTCAACAGTCATTTGACATATCTATGAGAATGTATTTCTCAGCTCTCTAGTGTATCCCATTGGCCTTCATGGCTGTCTTTATCCCAGTCCCACTTTGTTTTGAGTACTGCACTCTTACAGTAAATTTCAAAATCAAAAAGTATGAGTCCTCCAACTTTTTTTTTCAAAATTGTTATGCTATTAGGGTTCCTTAAACTTTCATATGAACCTTTCCATTTCTAAAAAAAAAAAAAAATGTCATTGGGCTGTTGACAAGAGATTTCACTGAAACTGTAGGTTGCTTTAGGTACTATTAAATGTGCTTTAGGTACTTATTAACAGTAATAAGTCTTTCGATCATGAACATGGGATGTTTTCTGTTTGTGTCATCTTATTTTTTTCAGCAGTGTTTTGTACTTTTCAGTGTATAGTCTCCTACATCCTTGGTTAATTCCTCAGTATTTTATTTTGTTTGCTGTTGATGTTCAGTCACTCAGTCATGTCTTACTCTTTGCGAACCCATGGACTGCAGCTCACCAGGCTTCCCTGTCCTTCACCATCTCCCAGACTTTGCTCAAACTCATGTCCATTGAGTCAATGATGCCATCCAGCCATGTCATCCTCTTTCATCCCCTTCTCCTCCTGCCCTCAATCTTTTCCAGCCTCGGGTCTTTTCCATGAGTCAGTTCTTCACATCTGGTGGCCAAAGTATTGGAGCTTCAAAATCAGTCCTTCCAGTGAATATTCAGGGTTGATTTCCTTTAGGATTGACTGGTTAGCTCTCCTTGCTGTCCAAGGGACTCTCAAATCTTCTCCAGCACCACAGTTCAAAAGCATCAATTCTTCAGCGCTCAGCCTTCTTTATGGTTCAACTCTTAAATCCGTACATGACTACTGGAAAAATTATAGCTTTGACTATACAGACCTTTGTCAGCAAAGTTATGTCTCTGCTTTTTAATATGCTGTCTACGTCTGTTATAGCTTATCTTCCAAGGAGCTAGCATCTTTTAATTTCATGGCTATAGTCACCATCTGCAGTGATTTGGGAGCCAAAGAAAATAATGTCCGTCACTGTTTCCATTGTTTCCCCGTCTGTTTGCCATGACATTATGGGACTGGATGCCATGATCTTAGTTTTTTGAATGTTGAGTTTTAAGCCAGCTTTTTCACTCTCCTCTTTCACTTTCATCAAGAGGCTCTTTAGTTCCACTTCACTTTCTGCCATTAGGGTGGTGTCATCTGCATATTGATATTTCTGCCAACAATCTTGATTTCAGCTTGTGATTCATCCAGCTTGGCATCTCTCATGATGAACTCTCTACTTAAGTTAAATAAGCAGGATGACAAAATACAGCCTTGATGTACTCCTTTCCAAATTTTGAACCAGTTCATTGTTACATGTCCAATTCCAACTGTTGCTTCTTGACCTGCATACAGGTTTCTCAGGCGGCAGCTAAGGTGGTATGCTATTCCCATCTCTTTAAGAATTTTCCACAGTTTGTAGTGATCCACACAGTCAAAGATTTTAGCGTAGTCAGTAATCAGAAGTAGATGTTTTTTCTGGAATTTTCTTGCTTTTTCTATGATCCAGTGGATGTTGGCGATTTGATCTGTGGTTCCTCTGCCTTTTCTAAATCCATCTTGTACATGTGGAAGTTCTTGGTTCATGTACTGTTGAAGCCTAGCTTGAAGGATTTTGAGCATTACCTTGCCAGCATGTGAAATGAGTGCAGTTGTATGGTAATTTGAACATTGTTTGGGATTAGAATGAAAACTGACCTTTTCCTGTCCTGTGGCGACTGCTGAGTTTTCCAAATTTGCTTCCATATTGAGTACAGCACTTTCACAGCATCATCTTTTAGGATTTGAACTAGCTCAGCTGGAATTCCATCACCTCCTCTAGCTTTGTTCGTAGTAATGCATCCTAAGACCCACTTGGCTTCATACTCTAGGATGTCTGGCTCTAGGTGCGTGACCACACCATCATGGTTGTCTGGGTCATTAAGACCTTTTTTGTATAGTTCTTCTGTGTATTCTTGCCACCTCTTCTTAATATCTTCTGCTTCTACTAGGTTAATGCCTTTCATGTCTTTTATTGTACCCATCTTTTTATGAAATGTTCCCTTGGTATCTCTAATTTTCTTGAAGAGATCGCTAGTCTTTCCCATTCTATTGCTTCCCTCTATTTCTTTGCATTGTTCACTTAAGAAGGCTTTCTTATCCCTCTTTGCTACTCTTTGGAACTCTGCATTCAGATGGGTGTACCCTTCCTTTTTCTCCCTTCCCTTTTGCTTCTCTTCTTTTCTCAGGTATTTGTAAGGCCTCCTCAGACAACCATTTTGCCTTCTTGCATTTCGTTTTCTTGGCAATGGTTTTGATTACCACCTCCTGTACAGTGTTAGAAACCTCCATACATAGTTCTTCAGGCACTCTATCAGATCTAGTTCCTTGAATCTATTTGTCACTTCCACTGTATAATCATAAGGGATTTGATTTATGTTACACCTGAATGGCCTAGTGGTTTTACCTACTTCCTTAAATTTAAGTCTGAATTTTGAACTAAGGAGTCCATGATCTGAGCCACAGTCCATGATCTGATCCACGGCTCCCGGTCTTGTTTTTGCTGACTGTATAGAGCTTTTCTGTCTTCAGCTGCAAAGAATGTAATCAATATGATTTTGGTGTTGACCATCTGGTGATGTCCATGTGTAGAGTCGTCTCTTGTGTCGTTGGAAAAAGTTGTTCGCTATGACCAGTGTCTTCTCTTGGTAAAACTCTGTTAGCCTTTGCCCTGCTTCATTTTGTACTCCAAGGCCAAACTTGGCTGTTACTCTAGGTATCTCTTGCTTTCCTACTTTTGCATTCCAATCCCCTATGATGAAAAGGACATCTTTTTTTTTTGGTGTTCTGGAAGGTCTGGTAAGTCTTCATAGAACTGTTCAGCTTCTTCAGCTTTACTGGTTGGGCATAGACTTGGATTACCTTGATGTTGAATGGTCTGCCTTGGAAATGAACTGAGATCTTTTGGATGTTTTTGAGATTGCACCCAAGTACTGCATTTTGGACTCTCTTGTTGACTGTGAGGGCCACTCCATTTCTTCTAAGAGATTCTTGCCCACAGTAGTAGATACAATGGTCACCTGAATTAAATTAACCCATTCCCATCCATTTTAGTTCACTGATTCCTGAAATGTCCATGTTCACCTTTCCCATCTCCTGTTTGACCACTTTCAATTTACTTTGACTCATGGACCTAACATTCCAGATTCGTAGGCAATATTATTCTTTGCAGCATCTGAGTTTACTTTCTCCACCAGACATATCCACAACTGGGTGTCATTTCTGCTTTTGCTCAGCCTCTTCATTCCTTCTGGAGCTATTTCTCTGTTCTTCTCCAGTTGCGTGTGGAACACCTATTGACCTCGGGGTTCATCTTTCAGTGTCATATCTTTTTGCCTTTCAAACTGTTCGTGTGGTTCTCAAGGCAAGAATGCTGAAGTGGTTAGATGCAATTACAAGTAGAACTGTTTTCTTAAGTTTCTTTTGGCATTGTTCCCTCTAAGTGTAATTAAACACTGCTGACTTTTGTATGTTAATTTATATCCTCCTGCTTTGCTGAATTTCTTAGTCGTTTTATCTCTGTTTTTTCGATTGGACGGCTTATATTGCTCTGTCTTCAAGTTCATTAATTCATTCTTCTTTCTGTTCTGTTGTTAAGCTCCAGTCTGTATATTTTGGCAGTTGTATTTATCAGCTTTTAAATTTTTGTTTGCTTCTTCTGTGTTAATTTCTTTGCTGCAGTATTCTATTTTTTCATTTGTTTTGAGGATGTTTGTAATTAACTATTTAAGCATATTTATCATGGGTTTTAAATTTTTTGTCAGATAAGTCTAAAATCTATTATCTCTGAGTTGGCATCTATTGATTGTCTTTTTTTTCATCAAGATTATAATCTTCGTCTTTCTTATGGTGAGTGATTTTCAACTGAAACCTGGACATTGTGAGTATGACACCGAGATTCTGAATTTTATGTCAACTTTCTGTTTTAGCTGGCTTTCTCCACCATTGCTTCAACAGGAGTATGGGGGATGATACCTTGTTACTGCTTGGTAGAGATACAAGTCCAGGTTCCTCACTTGGCTCCTTGTCACTGCTGGGATTACACTTTCTGATAGGTAAATTTCTATTTGTTTCCTTAAATGTAACTTAATCACTATGCTCTCATTTTAGGATCATTCTCTTATCTTCTCCTTTCTTGGTTGAGAAACATACTCTTGAAACTACTGTTTCCTATTTCAGGTTAGTAGGGGCCTGTCATAAGTACCAGAGTCAGAGACTGTCAGACTCCTCTTTGAAGGCATCACTGATGGTTATGGCACCTCACCTCTGCACACCTTCTTGTCCTCCCCGTGTCCCTTCCATCTGTCTACATGTGTGATGATACACACTTAGAGGAGAGATTTTTTTTACCTAGAGACTGCTAGCCTAGAGAAAGTCCATGGAGAGTCTTCAGGTGGTCCCTGTATCCCCATATATATATAATGTTTTATGTGTGTACATTATCTCTGGTGAGTCAGTGGTTCTCACACAATTCATAAATAAGAACACGACCAGAGAGGTTAAGAATCATTGTAGCAGATTAAGAAATGGGAACAATAGATGTGCAGGCTCTAACTCATCCATTTAAGGGGGAGGACTTGAAATCAGGGTGCAGGCTGGAGTAGACACACACCAGCTTGTGCTTGGGGCTTTCCTTGAATGTGCTGAAATAGCTCATAACTGTGTGGGTGTGAGAGGAGCTCTGTGTGGGACTGAGCCTGGGCTCCCTATTCAGGTCCAAGAAAAGCTTAAAAGATCCTCAAAATGCTTCAACATACGAAATGAGAAGAGAAAAAGCATTACAGTGTAATTTACATCTCAATAAAAGTGGCTATTGAGGGGGATGAAGTCTGACTTTTTCCTTCTGAGTTCAGTTTAACAAGGCACTGCTAACAAAGCAGCTAGTCTGGTCAGGGTGAGGGAGTAGGCAGTGTGCAGAGCTCACAGAAAAGAAGCAGGCTCCCTGATAAGACAGCCCAGATGAGGACGGTTGCCCTTAAGGTCTAAGAAGTCAAATTAGTCCTAACAAAATTCTTCTTAGAAATAAATGGAAAGAAATGAAAATAGATTAGAGACAGGACAAAGCAGGAGGGAGGTACTGTGAAGGGACCCCAGGGCTGTCCTATGGCAGCAATCACAAGAATTTCAGCTGAGCCCAGTGGAGATGGGGGCCTAAACCAAATCAGAGCTGGGCTAAATGGATTCCTTTCCTGGAGGAGGCTGGGCCTAATTGAATCTGTAATGCATTTTTGTGTCTGAAGCTTTTCTCATTTTTGTTCCAAACTCAGCCTTTGGAACCGTTATTCAAACTCTTTCTTCCGTCCTATTATTTCCAGAGTTTCTAAGAAAGAATATCTAGGGGTGCCAGTCTAAAAAGAACATCAGTTCATTTTTATTTTTAAAAAAATATTTATTTATTTTGGTTGCACTAGGTCTTCATTGCTGTGCAAGGGCTTTCTCTAGTTGCAGAGAGTGGGGACTACTCTTCGTTGCTCTGCTCAGGCTTATTACAGTGGCCTCTCCTGTTAGGGAGCAGTCCCTAGGCTCACAGCCTTCAATAGTTGCGTCTCACAGGTTAAGTAACTGTGGCTTATGGGCCTCAGAGCAGAGGCTCAGAAGTTGTGGTGCATGGGCTTTGTTGTTCTGTAGCATGTGAGATCTTCCCAGATCAGGGATCAAACCTGTGTCCCCTGTGTTGGCAGGCAGATTCTTATCCACTGTGCCACCAGGGAAGTCCAAGAACCTAAATTTTAAAAGGCAAGTGTATATCTTCCTTTCTCTGGGTCACCTGAGCCCTGAGAAACCTCAGGAGGTGAGTCTTTCTGCAGACTGAAACTGACCTGCTTCTAGACTCAGGTCCTGTGAACTTGCAAAAAGATGGATGTGTGTCGGCCATCTCTCTGTGTGACACTGTGATATATAATAAGAAATATACACTTGGTCTTCATCCCTGTTTCTGGTACCGAGCTCTTAAAACCCTTGGAATTTCCTAAGTGATGAAAATGATCAGGGTATCTCTTGTTATTTTAATAAGATGACTTTTAGAAGCACCTAAAATGTGGGGGCTGGTTGCTAGGATAACCATGTGATTAGAAGGTTGGAACTTTCAGTCCAACCCCTGATCTCTGAGGGAAGAGGAGCTGGAGGTTGAATCCGTCACTAGTGACCAATGATTTAATCATGAGTCTCTAATGAAGTCTTCATAAAAACCCTAAAGGATAGAATTTGAAAGCTTCCAGGTTGGTGAACACATGGAGAATTGAGGAAAGTGGTATACTCAGAAGGGGCCTGGCACCTCCATGCCCTTTTCCAGTGCCCTACCCTGTATGCATCCCTTCCATCTGGCTGTTCCTGATGTACAGCCTTTTATAATAAATGGGTGATCTAGTAAGTAAAATGTTTCTCGGAGTCCTATGAGCTGCTCTGGCAAACTAACCAAGGCCATGGTGGGATCCTTGGAACCCTCAAGCTATAGCCAGTCAGTCTGAAGCCTATATGACAACCTGGGCTTGTGACTGGCATCTGAAGTGGAAGACGATCTTGTGGGCTGTGGGATCTGATGCCACCTCCAGGTAGATAGTGTCAGAGTTGAGTTGACTTGTACGACACCCAGCTGGTGTCCGAGAGATGTTTGTTGATGGGGGAAAACCCCTACTGCATGCTGGAATTGGGTGAACAGAATCTTACTCTGCTAGTAAATGGCCAGCACAGGTCCATATGTGTTAGATTAAACTGGACAAACTAGACCTGGCTCTGCCTCAGTGGGACTCTAAATGGCCATGAGAATGCCTGGCCCACTGGCCTCAGATGGCCGTCATGAGGACCAGAACATTCATGTATGCATGAGCAGTATTAATAGTCTCTAGTCCCATGAGACATAAAGGATTAATTTGATTATCTGTAAAATACTTACTTGGAGGTGACCCTTGGGTAGGTCACATCATACACTTGGAAAATTTCCTCCAGAAAGTTTCTGTGGGAGAACATTCATATGGTAGATCCTCAATAAGCATTTTCTGCCCAGCTGATTTGACTAGCTGACCACCATTCACCAGAACAGAAAAGGAAAGTTTTTCTGAAACTGCAGGAACCTTCCAGTGTTCTTCTGTCAGTCTGGGTAAGGATGTCAGACCAGGTAAATGAAATAGGAAGTGATGCGTGCCTTCAGGAATCCTAGGATTCTTCCTGTTGATGTCACTTAGAGATCAGGAAAAGACAACAGGGCTGGTATTCAACAAAAACCAGCATAAGGGAATGTCACTTTTGAGTATCCCTTTGTTCTTATTGCTCAGTCACTAAGTTGTGTCTGCAGTGGACTGCAGCATGACCAGCTTCCCTGTCCTTCCCTGTCTTTTTGGGTTTGCCCAAAGTTATGTCCGCTGAGTCAGTGATGCCATCCAACCATCTCATCCTCTGTCGCCCTCTTCTCCTCCTGCCCTCAATCTTTCCCAGCATCAGGGTCTTTTCCAGTGAGTCTGCTCTTCCCATCAGGTGGCCAAAGGATTGGAGTTTCAGCTCAGCATCATCCTTCCAATGAATGTTCAGGACTGATTTCCTTTAGGATTGACTGCTTGGATCTCCTTGCAGTCCAAGGGAGTCTCAAGAGTCTTCTCCAGCACCACCATTTGAAAGCATCAATTCTTAGGCACTCTGCCTTCTTTATGGTCTAACTCTTACATCCAAACATAACTACTGGACCTAGATGTCCATCAGCAGATGAATGGATAAGAAAGCTGTGGTACATATACACAATGGAGTATTACTCAGCCATTAAAAAGAATACATTTGAATCAGTTCTGATGAGATGGATGAAACTGGAGCCGATTATACAGAGTGAAGTGAGCCAGAAAGAAAAACACCAATACAGTATACTAACACATATATATGGAATTTAGAAAGATGGCAATGATGACCCTGTATGCAGGACAGCAAAAAAGACACAGATGTGTATAGCGGACTTTTGGACTCAGTGGGAGAGGGAGAGGGTGAGATGATTTGGGAGAATGGCATTGAAACATGTATAATATCATGTAAGAATCGAATTGCCAGTCTATGTCCGATGCAGGATATGACACGCTTGGGGCTGGTACACGGGGATGACCCAGAGAGATGTTGTGGGGAGGGGGGTTCATGTTTGGGAACACATGTACACCCGTGGTGGATTCATGTCAATGTATGGCAAAACCAATACAGAATTGTAAAATAAAAAAAATAAAATTTAAAAAAATAAAAATAAAAAAAATCAGTTCAATGTCAAAAAAAGAAAAAGAAAAACCATAGTTTGACTATACAGACAGATGTTTGTCGGCAGAGTGATATCTCTGCTTTTTAATATGCTGTCTAGGTTTGTCATAACTTTTCTTCCAAAGAGCAAGTGTCTTTTAATTTCGTGGCTGCAGTTACCATCTGTAGTGACTTTAGAGCCCAAGAAAATAAAGTCTGTCACTGTTTTCATTTTTTCCCCATCTATTTGCCATGAAGTGATAGGACTGAATGCCATGATCTTCATTTTTTGAATGTTGAGATTTAAACCAGCTTTTTCACTCTCCTTTTTCACCTTTTTCACCTTCATCAAGAAGCTCTTTAGTTCCTCTTCGATTTCTGCCATTAGGGTGGTGGTATCTGCATATCTGAGGCTATTGATATTTCTCCTGGCAGTCTTGATTCCAGCTTGTGATTTATCCAGCCCACCATTTCACATGATGTACTCTGCACAGAAGTTAAACCAACAGGGTGACAATGTACAGCCTTGTCATACTCCTTTCCCAGTTTTGGAATAGTCCATTGTTTTGTGTCTAGTTCTAACTGTTGTTTCTTGTCCTGCATACAGGTTTCTTAGGAGGCAGGTAAGGTCGTCTGCTATTCCCATCTCTTTTAAGACTTTGCCACAGTTTGTAGTGATCCACACAGTCAGAGGCTTTGGTATAGTCAGTGAGGCAGAAGTAGATTTTTTGGGGGAATTTCCTTGATTTTTCTATGATCCAAGGGATGTTGACAGTCTGCTCTGTGGTTCCTCTGCCTTTTCTGAATCCACCTTGAACATCTGGAAGTTCTTGGTTCATGTACTGTTGAAGCCTGGCTTGGAGAATTTTGAGTGTTACCTTGATAGTGTGTGTAATGAGCGCAGTTGTGCGGTAATTTGAACATTTGGCATTGCCCTTCTTTGGGATTGGAATGAAAACTGACTTTTCCAGTCCTGTGGCCACTGCTGAGTTTTCCAAATTTCCTGCCATATTGAGTGAGGCACGTGAACAGCATCATATTTTAGGATTTGAATAGCTCAGCTGGAATTCTATCATCTCCACTGCCTTTGTTTGTAGTAGTGGTTCCTAAGGCCTGGTTGACTTCACACTTCAGGATGTCTGGCTCTAGGTGAGTGATCACACCATCATGGTTATCTGTCATTGAGATCTTTTTTGTATAGTTCTTCTGTGTATTCTTGCCACCTCTTCTTAATCTCTTCTGTCTGGTCCTTGCCATTTCTTTCCTTTATTGTGCCTGTCTTTGCATGAAATATTCCCTTGGTGTCTCTAATTTTCTTGATGAGATCTCCAGTCTTTCCCTCTATTTCTTTGGATTGTTCACTTATGAAGGCTTTCTCCTTGCTCTTCTCTGGAACTCTGCATTCAGTTGGGTGTCTTTCCTTTTCTCCTTTGTCTTTCTCAGCTATTTGTAAGGCCAGCGGCAGGATAACATGATGACATGGAAAGTATCCCTTAGGCATTTGTTATTTTTCTTATCTAAAAAGAGCCCCTAGTCAGTCCCTGAGAGACCCCATTTCAGGGCCTGAGTCTCTCCACTCTTCTGCAGACAAGGGCATCATGGCCCAGAGGACCACATGAGCTCTGCTTTTGGAAGCTCTGCCAGAATGGAGAGGTCAGGACAGCATAGAGCCCTGGGCCTTGGTGGTAGCAGAGGTGCCTAGAGAGGGTGAGCACAGGTGTTATCCTTTACATTGCATCCCAGCATGAACCTAGTTCTCCCACTTGGTCTCTTTGCACTTATTGCAAGGATTGTACTGACCTCTCCCTTCTTCCAACAGTGAACACTTCCTGAGTCCCAGGTTCTTTGCTTGATGCTAAGCTGGTTTCAAAATAGCCACACAGAGACCTTGCAGTCTCCTGAGGGGAGCGGCATCAGGTATTTGTGCTGCTGTGTGATGAGGGCTCAGCTGACAGAGTGAGCAGACTGCAGAAAGTAAGGGAGAAGACAGCATTCCAGTGGGCTTTAAAGGGTCAGGAGAGGTATACCAAGCCCAGGGGGTTGAGGAAAGGGCATTTAAGGCTGAGGAAACAGCTTTGAAAGGACCTAAGTGTGAACATTCCTTAGGCACTGGTGAGTGTCTCCGTGTATACTGTCTGTAATGTGTGTGTGTGTGTGGAGGTGGGAAGGGAGGCTGGAGGTGAGGAGGCTGTGAAGGTGGTCCTCAGACAGGTGGTCAAGGGTCTGCAGATTTAGACTCTGTTCTGTGGGCCGAGGGTGGGGAGGCATGGAGACAGATGGTTACAGGGGTGTCTGAGGTCAGTTCACACCAGTTAGTAAGAGTTAATTATTACTTTTTCTGAGTTTTGTGAACTGGTTGATTTGACAGTAGTAGTTTAAAATCAGTGACAGTGGGCATGTTCATACCATAGAAACTGGCAAACACGCCAATGTTTTTTTTTTTAACATTTATGGGCATGTGTATTAATGCATGTGTCTGCACACTGGTATAGAGTTGGTAGGCCCCTTTCTTGTGATTTCTATCAACAGGCAGAAAGAACTGCCTGTGATTTTGGCACACTCACCAGCCTCAGATTCTTCATCGCTTGGGGAAACATGCCTTGGTGTAACTGCAGTTTGCCAACTTTCATTATCTGCACACCTCTGACGGGATGGTTTCCTGGGTAAAAAATCCTGGAAGAAAACAAATGGCAAGCAGTGTGAGTAGCTCTCACCCATGTGGTCAGCATTTCATCAGGAGAATACAAAAGTGGGAGCGAACGCTGGCTGTGAATGTCAACGAGCCACTAAGCAGAATCAGCTTTGCAGCCTTGAGAATGCGATGCTGAGGGAGGAAGCTCACTGCTGGTCTCCTGCTCCCCGGAATGCCTTCTGCATTCAGGGAAAGTGACGGGGCTGGAATGCCTCTCTACTAAACGCTAAGAGAAGCTCCAGCACCCAGGAAGCCTTGGACCAGAAGCTGGCCTCTCAGTATATAATGGTTAAGTAAATCAATGATACGCCCACAACCCTCCTTTTCACCACAAAGTCCTCTGAGTCTCAGCTGCAGAGTCTATCATTCATCACAGCCCACCTTTCTCACTGCCCCTGTGTATTCATTCTATCATCACTGGATCCAGAACTTTGGATTCAGACACCCCATCTGTGTTGGCCACCGTGTCCTGCATGGAAGAACTCCACACATACTTGACCTTTTTTCACCCACAGTGGAATAAGAACAGAGGGTTGCAGTGGACTGAAGAATGAAAACCCAGGACTATGTTTCAGACGCAGTGTTATTTCAGCTTGACTCAACAAGAACTTACTATATTAGATTCAACAAAATGGGAACAGTTCAGCCTCTTCTTCCTCCTACATCGTCTATCCTGAGAGTCTCCTGCTGTATGAGTAAGATCGATCCTCGGGCTGGAGGAGATAGTACACTGTATATATGTGATCTTTTCCCTCGAGGCTCATAATCCCATTAGACACAAGACAGACATTCATACAACAGTTTCAAAATATCACAGGATAGAGCATGACTTAGTGCACAGCAATGGTCAGTTCAAGTGTGTGGAATGAACTGAGAAAATGACACAGGAGTTACAAAGAGGAGAGTTATGATGATTGGTGGGATCAGGGAAGGTTTCCTGGAGGAGGGGAACAGGGGGACTTTAATGGGGCTCCCCAGGATCTGGGAAGGCTTGTCTTGGTTGGGGGTGGGGAATGGAAATGCATCCTTGCTGTTGAGTGGCTTGAGTGAAGGTGCATTCCAGATGCTGCCTGTCCAGAGACCACAGGTGCTTGCCTGTAGGCCTCCAAAAGGTAATCCTAAAAGTCATGACTTACACGGGGCTTGCCATGTGCCAAGCACTGTTCTGCATTTCATTTATGAACACGTCATAGAACCCACATTTAGGCTCTACTGTGAGGTGGATTTATCAAGAGACACATATGTTCTCCAATTAGTATACTATCTGCACAACATTCCCTAGCCCTGAACCTCAGCTCTTGCCCACATGAAATGTGATATAGAAACTTTGTTCATTCAGGCTCTTAAAGAAATGGAAAGCAGTACCCAAGAGAGGGAGGTGTTTAAATTAATAGAATGTTGGCTATGTTTCTTTTAAAGAACTAAAAAGGGAGGGGATGGAGGGAAACAAAGGTGACACCTGGGTCCTGGCTTTTCCTTCATCTACTGAGCCTGCCAAGAGATCAGTCACGTCACCTCTCCCCCTTACAAAACGAACATCATTATCTACTTGTGTGGAAGAGATTTTAAGATCCCCGGACAAAAGGCTTAAGTATAGGACGCCATTGCCCTGTACTTAATTGCCTTGGACACTTTCCTTGAAAAGCACACCTGGATTTGGAACTTTATTTTATTGCTATGAATGTGACATAATTAAATTTAAAGGCCAAAAAGTAATTTCATACTAATAATCATTCTATTCAGTGGATGTCTGTCATGTCAGTTAGCAGAAGCAAAGAAAATCTTGGGTTCTATGGTTGCAGAGAAAGTGGTGCATATAATTACTCCATGACAGGTACCTGCTCTGGTTGCTTAAAGATATTAAAAAACGAAGTGGAGTTTAATCAGGAGAGGATAAGGAAGTGCCTGGGAGGGGGACTTCCACATAAGTATTTACGGAGCAGCCTTGCAGCTCTGGCAGGGGTGCTATGCATGTGCCTGGGTGGTTTCTGGAGGCCTCCCAGCTGACATATGGAATAAGCATCATGATTACTTGCTGGAATAGCACCCCAGGGAAAACTGGTGAAGCTCACTCCTGCTGGGAGAAGTTCTCTACCCAAGGCACGGCTTTCATCAGCTTTCCGCATGTGACAGTGATGAGGAGGGAGGAGGCCTGCAAGAGGTCTTCAATCACAGAATCAAGGCCAGGCTGAGGGCCTGAACCAGAGAAGGAATGAAGGATGCCCAAGGACTAGAACAGGAGTTTGAGTGGGAAGGTGAGACTCTAGAGGCAGAGAGACCTGAGGCAGGATGGTGGTAGTGAGAACAGAAGAGAAGGATCTGAAGTACAAGATGTTCGGCAGCGGACTGGATAGGGCCTGGAGACCTGCTGAGGTCTGGCAGTCAGACCCCAAGATTCAGAAATCAAAATGCTGCCACAAAAACACAAGCAGACTGTATAATAACAAAACTTTCATTCAGCCAGGCCTTCTGCCTGTTTGGTGTTATGAATTTTCATGGGTATAGTGCTAGCAATCATGTGGTCCAGGATGCTGGGCCCAGAAAGGAAAAAGTGCCCTTGGTGTTTCTGTGGTGAAGAAGTGTATAGGAAGGAAGGTGTTTAAACAAGCAAGAGAAAAGCAGCAGCACATGCTAGTTTAAAAGACCCATAAGCACCAAGATCTTGCTGCCATATTCTCCCAGAAGGCTTTGGGTCAGGGAACTGGAATGTCTCAAATTAAAAGGGGATAGAGAAAAACACACGTGACGGCAGGACCTATGTTGTTGGTCTTGCTGACGTTTTCCCATGTGATGCAATTACAAATCACATTTCTTCAGTACAGGTAGCAGTTCTAATATTTGTATGGCAGCCAAAACCATTTATTGTTAGGACTTTTTTTTTTTTTAGAACTGATGTAAAATGCGTTACTGGATTTAAAACAAGAGCTTAACTATATAAACTGTATTTTAGTATAACCAAGTAGCTATAATGTATTAGTATGAATTTTAGCTAATAAATGTGAAATCTAATTCTAATAATTGAATTAGAAAAATCAGCATTTTGCAACTCTTGAAGAAATAACTAATCCATGGAAAATGTATCACTAGATGAAACCAGTAGATCAAAGAATGATGGAAAATTTTACAGTGTGTAAGGTTGTTACCATCTGAACTCAGTCATCAATCTCAGCATCACTAACATGGGACAGCCAGACATTACCTGCTGTCTGAGCTGACACAGTAAGATTTTGTACCACCTATAAAGGATCCTTGACAAAAAAATTTAATCAAGCCCATAAAATTCCATTTCACAGGAAAAACAAATGGTAGAGGAACAAATAAAAGCAACCAGCTAAATTCAAAATATGAACTGTCGTCACCCAGGATCTTCAGCAGGTCCATGGCATGTAAAGAAAAAGGTGGCAGAGAAGGAAAAGACTCTGGATTAAAAAGAGATACAACAGTCAAAGGTAATTTGTAGACCTTTTTCATTTTAACTCAAAATAACTATAAAAAGACGTTTCTGAGTCAGTCTAGGAAATTGGAACATGCAATGGCATTGTAAGGACACGTCCACATTTTTCAGAGATACAAACTGAAATACGCATGGATAAAATGATGTAATGACTATGATTTGATTTAAATCTCTTCAGCATAATTTCTCCTTCCAGCAATGATGGGTTAGTTTTTTTTCAGACCAAACTCCATGCTAACAAGAAACGTTAGACAAAATATTTATAAAACTGTTTGAAGGTGTCGAAGAATGACTGAGGGACTGGAGTCTGAATGAATCAAATGGCAGAAAGAATAGAATCTCAAGTAGGTGGTCCTTTGTTGCTACTTTTCCCTTAATTGATTTCAAAGGAGAGGCAGCTAGGCTAAAGAGCTGAGCAGAAGTTTTGGCAGTCTCAAAGGTATGGAGACACAGAATTTGGAGTTCAGGGCTCAGCAAAGAAGAGAAGGAGCGCTAATAAACATCCTTGACTTTCATTTGTGACCCAGCACCCCGCTCAAAGGGCTACAGTTCAGGAATAGAGTAGCTTTACTTGTAGTATGATGCATTTTTGTTTTGCTAAAAAAAAAAAAAAAAATCCTAACACTGGGAAACAAAACCTAAGAGAGAAAAGAATGTGTAGCAAAGAGAAGCCTGGTGGGGCCGGGAGAGGCTGGGAAGACACTGGTTACGTAGCCAGAAGCTGCCTCCTTAAGGAAAGGCATATGATGTAGATAGAGTTAAACGTCCAACTTTAAACCTAATAACTTTGAGTTTTAGCTTTCTTTTTGAAAAAAGGTACAGAGAAGACATTGCCCATACTTATGCCTTTCAACTAGGAGCGTTTAATTTAACCCTGGATTTGTGCACAAATTTCCTCATCCCCTTGCCAGACCTGCTTTGTGCTGCCTGGCCCACTGGCAGCATGGCTAACAGCGGGGAGATGCCAGCATGACCGAATTATACTGTGACTATAATTCAGTCATTAAGTCCTTGGGAAAAAATGGCAATGAGATTTTCATTAGAAAAGTTCCACTTGTCCTATATACGGTCTATTTATTCACTTACATGGGCAACAAAACTCACCACCGAAGTTCTAGATGTGTACTCTAAATCCCCTTAGTATCTGAATACACAGATCTCATATCACTCGGAGATCAGTTTCCAAGAAGAAGCCCTTGAGTAGAAATCTTGTTTTCATAAATTAGATTATTTGAGCCTGTTAGTTCAGATTTATGAAAATTGTTCTGATGCTGTTTTGCTGGTAATATGGCAAGTTTAGTAGCCATGTTGATTATCTCACTGAAAACAATGTAAGGCGGTAGGTAAAATATTTTTTAAAGTAAGGATGTGCTGGCAAGATAGTAAAGAACCATCAGGCCAAAATCTAAATGAAGAGGTACCCTTGAGAAGTAAGGAGAGTGGTGAGACTACTGCTCCGCTGGTGTGCAGAAACCTCTGGCTTTATCTGCTGTTGGGAGCTTGTGGGGCAGAAGAGCAAGCTCAGGGTCTGCCCAGTGTGGAGGGGTCTAACAGGGAAGCCTCCCCTTTGGCCAATCATGGGAGACAGATTACATTCAAAAGAGATGCAGTAAAGCCAACAGTGGAAGCCTGTAGAATGATACCTTCAATGTGCCTAGGAAAAGTGATTCCTAGACCAGTATTCTGTATCTTCAGAAATATCTTTCTCAAGAGTCAAGATGGATAGCTGAAAGGTATACTTCTAGAGGTGGTGAAAATGTTCTAGAATTGACTGTAGGCATGGTGTCATATCTTTGAACATAATTTAAAAAAACCACCAACTTGTACCTTTAAATGGGTTGGGTAAGTTGTATGGTGAGTGAATTGATTACAACTTAACAGAACTTTAAGAATGAGACATTAGCACCCCACAAATGAAACAGGTATAAATCTATGACAGAACATATAGAAAATCTATATAAGAAAAACTGGACAACTTTGATGAACAAAATCAGAATAAGTGGAAAGATATTCCATGTTCACTGACAGGGACAGTCAGTGTTGTCAAAATGTCAGTTCTTCCCATTTTGATCTATAGATTCAGTGCAATCCCAAACAAAATTCTAGCAACTTATTTTGTGGATGTCAGCAAACCCATTCTAAAGTTTATATGGAGAGGCAAAAGATTCAGAATAGCTAGCACAATACTGAAACAGAACAAAGTTGGAGGACTGACACTACCCAAATTCAAGACTTACTGTAAAAGCTACAGTAATCAAGACAGTGTGGTATTGTATTTGAGGAAGAAAAGACAAAATACTGGGTTTGTCAGTGAACTTTTTGCCCAACCCAGCAGATCAATGGAACAGAATAGAGAGCTCAGAAAGACCCACATAAACACAGTCAACTGATCTTTAACCAAAAAGCAAAGGCAATACAATGGAGCAAAGACAGTATTCTTTTTTTACCCCCCTCAAGAAATGATTGCAGAACAACTGGCAATCCATGTGCAAAAAAAAAAAAAAGACACAGATCTTAACACCCATCACAAAAAAGAACTCAAAACCAATCTTGGTCTGGTGGTGCCTTTTAGATACAACATCAAAGACACGATGGAAGTGAAGTCACTCAGTCGTGTGCGACTCTTTGCAACCCCATGGACTGTAGCCTACCAGGCTCCTCCATCCATGGGATTTTCCAGGCAAGAGTACTGGAGTGGGTTGCCATTCCCTTCTCCAGGGATCTTCCCGACCCAGGGATTGAACCCGGGTCTTCCGCATTGTAGGCAGATGCTTTTAACATCTAAGCCACCAGGGAAGTCAAAGAAATAATTGATAAGCTGGGCTTCATTAAAATTTAAAAAAAACTTCTGCTATGTAAAAAGACAATGTCAAGAGAATGGGAAGATAAACCAGACTGGAAGAAAATATTTGCAAAAGACACTTCTCATAAAGGCTTGTTATCCTAAATATACAAAGTACTCTGAAAACCCAATAATAAGCAAAAACCCCATTAAAAAAAATGGGTCAAAAACCTGAACAGACATCTTACCAAAGAGGATACAAAGATGGCAATTAATGATTATGAAAATGTGCTCCATATTATATGTCATCAAGGAAATGCAAACTAAAATAACAATGACATATCAGTATACATCTGTTAGAACAGCCAAAACCCAGAACACTGGCAACACTTAAGGGCTGGTGAGAAGGTAGAACAGCAGCTTTCATTCATCACTAGCGGGAATGCAAAATGGGACAGCCACTTTGGAAGAGTTTGGCAGTTTCTTATGAAACAACACATGCTAATCAGACTAAACTGCAGTATCCAGAAATTGTGCTTCTTGGCAGTTGCCCAAAGGAGTTGAAAACAAAAACCTACACATGGACATATATAGCAGCTTTGTTCATGATCGCTCACAGTTGGAAGCAACAGAAGTGTCCTTCAGTAGGTGAATAGATAGATAAACTATGTTATTGATACATCCAGACAATGGAATATTATCCAGTGCTAAAAAGAAATGACCTATCAAGCCATGAAAAGATATGGAGGAACGAACCTTAAGTGTATAAACTGAGAAGCCAGCAACTGGAAAGGGCTACATGCCAACTGTGTGACATTCTGGAAAAGGCAAAACTATGGGGACAATAAAAAGATCAGTGGTTCCCAGGAGTTCAGAGGTGAAGGAGGGATGAACAGGCAGAGCACAGAGGCTTTTTCAGGGCAGTGAAATACTCTATCTACCACCATAATGATGGGAAAATATCATATACATTTTACATATACATATATATACATTTGTCCAAACACACAAAATGTACAGCACCAAGAGTGAACCCCAGTGTAAACTATGGGCTTTGGGTGGCTGTGATGTGTCCTTATGGGTTTCTCAGTTGTCCCAAGTGTCCCATTCTGATGAGCAATGTTGATAATGAGGGATGCATGTGTGGGATAGGGAGTATATGGAAAATCTCACCACGTTCCACTCAATTTTGCTGTGAATCTAAAGCTTAAAAAAAAAAGGTGTAATTTTTTTTAAAAAAGGAATGAGGTTGAAATGAAGTCATTTTGGACAAAGAAAAGCTGAATTTGTCACCACAGATCTTAACTAGAGGAATTTCTAAACCTATATACTTCTGGTAGAAGGGAAGTAAGTGAAGATGGGAAGTCAGAGGTTCAAGAAGGACTGAAAAGAATGTTTATATGGGCAAGTCTACAAATACTGACAAATACAACAATTTTAGGAGGTTAAAAATACAGTAAAAGTAAAAAATATAGTAAGTCATCATATATGTCAGTAGGAAAGAAAGCAGGATTCAAGTACTCTAAAATCCTTCTTTGTCCAGAAAGAACTTGGATATATATATATTTCTTTAAATAGTTCTTCCATAATTTATAAACCCTTTGATATATTTAATGATATGCATTTTATTATTTAATAGTCTACAAAACCATTGTGTAGAGAATAATTAGATTAATTATAATTGGCATCTGGTTGATCACCTGGAGAATCCAATGGACAGAAAAGCCTGGCAGGCTATACAGTCCATGGAGTCACAAGAGTTGGACACGATTGGCAACTAAACCACCACCACTGCCCATCACTTCATGGCAAATAGATGGGGAAGCAGTGTAAACAGTAGCAGAGTTTATTTTCTTGGGCTCCAAAATCACTGCGGACTGTGACTGCACCCATGAAATTAAAAGACACTTGCTTCTTGGAAAAAAAAGGCTATGACAAACCTAGACATCATACTAAAAAGCAGAGACACCACTTTACTGACAAAGGTTCATATAGTCAAAGCTATGGTTTTTTCAGTAGTCATGTACATATATGTGAGACTTGGACCATAAAGAAGGCTGAGTGCTAAAGAATTGATGCTTTCGAATTGGGGTGCTAGAGAAGACACTTGAGAGTCTCTTGGATGGCAAGGAGACCAAACTAGTTAATCCTAAAGGAAATCATGCAAGGACTGAATATTCATTGCAAGGACTGATGCTGAAGCTCCAGTGCTTTGGCCACCTGATGGGAAGAGCCAACTAACTGGAAAAAGAGCCCGATGCTGGGAAAGATTGAAGGCAAAAGGAGAAGGGGGCGGCAGAGGATGAGGTGGTTGGATGGCATCACAGACTCAATAGGCACGAGTTTGAGCAAACTCCAGGAGAGAGTGAAGGACAAGGAAGCCAGGCATACTGCAGACCATTGAGTCACAAAGAGTCAGACACAGCTACTGAACAATAATAACAATGAATTTAATGATCTCAAAAGTTTGAGTACTAAATGAAGAAGGGAACATTGTGGTTTTTAAAATGTACATATACACCTTTCCTTTGTTTTGAAGGAAAAAATGAGATTTATAAAAATTAACAACTAATAAAAAGTTGGGCAATCTAGTTTTACATAGAAGATGAAATACGGTTTGCCATCAGTAAGGTTAGCCAAGTTGTGTATCTGTATCTGTAATACAGTGTGTAGATATCCAACAACAGAGTGTTGTTGACATATTCCAGAAGTGACAGGTACTTTTACTGAAATCAGCTCATACAGATGTCAGGCACTCTTTAAGAGCACGCTGAGCTCTTGAAGTCATAGGCTCCCAGAGCACAGGTGTTGGGAGGAGCTGGAATGTGTGCCAAGAAGCAGAGATGTTCTCTTTTTCAGTGATTTCCAAGAGAAAATATAGCCTGTTGGAGCAGAGCAGATGGCACTGCTAAGATGTAAAATCTATGACGATGAGTCAATAGCAGGGGTCAGCAAACTATAGTCCGAAGGCCATACCCCACCTGCAGCATGTTTCTGTAAACTGTTTTGTTGGCATACATCCACATTTATTCATTTATATATTGTCTATGGCTACTTTCAGGCTAACTCAATAGAACTGAGTAGGTGACTGGACTGTATGACTTGCAAAGCCTAAATATTTACTGCCTGGCCCTTTACAGAAAGTTTGCAGACAGCTGGTTTATATAGTAAAGGAGTTTCTAGAAGTAAGAGGCTGGAGAGAGGCTCTCATGCAAAAAGAAAAAAAAAAAACACTCTCCAACAGATGACTATGAATATGTATTAGATATGTAACTATAGAGTTGTCTCTGTCACTAATAATAATGATGGCAAATACAGTTAAGAGTCCTTGCTTCCTATCAGGCACTGTTGAAGCACTTTATTCTAAAATAACCTTATACAAGTAAACTTGGTAATGATGATGGGATCCAAGAGTCTCCTCTGCAAAAAAAAGTATGAAGCTGAACAAAATTGCCAAAAGCTATCACTTCAGGGCATGATAAATTGACCAAAGGCAAAGAACAGTTTGAAAAGTGTTTATTCTCAAAACAACAACAACAATAAAAATAGCTAGAACTTAGAGTCAGAAAAGCAGAAGTCTATAACCTGCTTGCCTGGATGAGCCACAGAATGACTGAGACAACCTCTCCATGTCACCTGGGTACCTGAGAAACTGGACATCCACAAGAAAATCTGGAGATGACTTGGGAGGTTGAGAACTGGCTACAACATTGAATGCAACCTTTCCACACGTGGCAGAAGGTGGAAGGAAGCCTCATAGGTTCAATGTGTCTGAACAACACTTCTGCCCGCGTCATTGGCTGGTCACTAAGCTGTGCAGCCAATAAATGGAGAAGCTGAGTTCAGAACCCAGCAACTACTTCCTGAATCTGCTTTCTTTTCAGTCTGCATCTCTCCCTCACTAAATCTCCCCAGTCTAAGTTTTGCCTTAGATTAGCTCTGTGTACTCTGTTAACCTCTCATAGTACACCTAAAATATCTCCAGTTAATCTCAATAGCCCCAAATCTGATACCACTGAGTACAAGCATGCCAGCAGCCTGACATTACCTCTTGCCACCAGGTGCCTACAGGTGAAACCAAATTGATCACTTAACTGGAAAAAAAAATCACAAACTGTTGAAAAAATACAAAACCAGTGAATCTGCCAACATGGTTCACACAGAGAACTGGGAATCCAACATCCAAAGAAATAGCAGGATACTGTTGCTACCAGCTGTGCTCCCATTTAAGATGCCATTTGTGGAAAATATTTATCATAGTCTTCCATTTTCTCTGTGCAAAATGAAAGAAAATTGAGAAATGCCAAATTACATTGTTTTAAAAAATCCTGCCATAGAGCATCTCTGCTCTTACATGCTATTCTCTGAAGACATTATTGATGTTCTACCAGGTTGATGGAGTAATATAATTTGCTAGCAGGAAGGCTGGCAGAGAGAACTATGTTCATTAGCGCAATATCTTTACAATGACTTATTCCATTTTCGTTAATTTTTCAAGATCACACATGTCACAGGGCAGAACAGTTGGCCTGCTATGCCCTGGATATTTCAGTATTTTTACAGTTGGAAGTAGATTTTTTAACACTTCTGCAAATTACATCTATTCTTGCTAGAAAGGGCTCTTTATATTGCTGAGGAAAAGAACTCTCTGAACACCTATGTGGCTTCTGTTTACAGGCAGCTTCCCAAGTTTCACTAGTTGTAAAGAACCTGCCTGCCAATGCAGGAGACCAAATCGCAGCCTTAGTCCCTGGGTTGGGAAAATCCCCTGGAGGAGGGCATGGCAACCCACTCCAGTATTCTTGCCTGGAGAATCCCATGGACAGAGGAATCTGGGGTCGCAGAGAGTCAGAGATGACTGAAGTGATTCAGTACACATGCACCATCATTTTAGACTCAATAAGTTCCTGTGGGGCAGTCTTTTCCTTAAGCAATTCATCAAGCTCATCAAGCTGGGGCTGGACCAGCTCTAGAACTGACATCAAAGTTTTGAAGTAAGTGCCATTTGCCTTCACTCATTTCATATCTCCTCCTCTTTAAAACTCTTCCTTTCAGGCTGGGACTCACCTGTGGTCTTGTCAGTGGTGCCTCACATAAGCTGCCTTCCCCACTTCCCAAGAAAGAACCCTCTTCACCCAATCAAAACTCCCAATCTTCTGTTCAAATAGTCTGATTTCATCAAGGTGTTAAAAAATGCAATCCTATTAAATCATATTTGTTAATGATTGATAATTTCAGAGAGCTGTTTGCATTCTGAAGAAGAAATTTTCATTAACTCAAAGAATTTCTAATGGATAAAATTCAGAACAATATAACCAGGTGATACATTCTCATTAGTGAGAAGGAAAAGTATTGGGGGGCACAAGTACCTCTCAGGAATGTTTTTTAAAACTCTGGTGAGTTGAGGTTCACAAGGGTGGTAGTTGACCATTAGCCATGGTACAGCCAAGGTGAGCACCCTCAGCCTTGGCTACTGAAGTGTCCATTAGCTTGTTCAGTCCTGTGAGGTCATGTAAGAGCCAGGAAGGGCCTCAAACCGCCTGACCAGACTCCACAACAGTGACTAGAGAGACCCCTTTAGGCCTTTTCTTCTACTTTCTAAACTGTTGGCATTTGAAAGACTTGTTACTATGAGGTCTGTCATCTGCCTTCCTCTCCTCCTACCAGTCTTTCATGGCATTTGGCTGGCCAGATGATACTCTTGGTACGTGCTTTGCTTACAGTTGTTAGAATGAATAATAAACTGTTCAGAGTTAGAAGGGATCAGAGATCATCGACTTCAGCCCCTTCAATTTAAAGACAGTGTAAAACCCAGAAAAGTTGCTCAGAGTCCACCAACTTGTGCTAAGCCATGTAGCATTAGGGTGGCACCACCCTAGTAGCAAAAAGCAAAGAGGAACTAAAGAGCCTCTTGATGATGAAGTTGAAAGAGGAAGGTGACAAACCTGGCTTAAAACTCAACTTTCAAAAAACTAAGATGGCATCCTGTCCCATCACTTTATGGCAAATAGATGGGGAAAAAATGGCAACGGTGATAGACTTTATTTTCTTGGGCTCCAAAATCACCATGGATGGTGACTGCAGCCGTGAGATTAAAAGATGCTTGCTCCTTGGAAGGAAAATTGTGACAAACTTAGACAGCATATTAAAAAGCAGAGACATCACTTTGCTGACAAAGGTCCGTATAGTCAAAGCTATGGTTTTTCCAGTAGTCATGTATGGATTTGAAGGGTTAGACCATTAAGAAGGCTGTGCACTGAAGAATTGATGTTTTCAAACTGTCATACTGGAGAAGACTCGAGAGTCCCTTGGACGGCAAGGAGATAAAACCAGTCATTCCTAAAAGGAAATCAACCCTGAATATTCATTGGAAGGACTGATGCTGACACTGAAGCTCCAGTACTTTGGCCATCTGATGTGAACACTGGATTCATTAGAAAAGACCCTGATGCTGGGAAAGATTGAGGGCAGTAGGAGAGGGGAGCGACAGAGGATGAAATGGTTGGATGGCATCATTGACTCAATGGACATGAGTTTGAGTAAACTCTGGGAGACAGTGAAAGGGAGTCAGAAAGAGTCAGACTTGACTGAGCAGCTGAACAAAACAACAACGTGGCATGATAATCTGCCATCGGTTTGGGACCTTTTAGGGAAGCCTGGCATGCTGCAGTCCATGGGGTTGCAAAGAGTTGGACGTGACTGAGCAACTGAACTAAACTGAGAGATAAATGTCACCGTCACCATTCAGCTATAAATAGAAAGTTGTTGCACAGAGCAGGTAAGGGCATTCCAAACCAATCACAGAATTAGAATGGCACCAGAACCCAATGAAATTTAGCACAGACCTGGGATTATTAGTAGTTTGCAACTTTGCAATCTATGGGCAAGGAAGGATTCCAATACAAAAATAAATTTTAGGCCAATGAAAGAACTCAACAAAGTCAACCTTTGACCACTGAATTGAATGAACAGAGAACATGTGACTAGGGTAATACAAACAGGGAATGACCCCAGATCTTTTATTGAGAGCCCAAATTCTTTAATGGCTATAGAATATTATTTACATTTGAGTAGAATTGTGTGGCCTGTGTTTTGGAAATTTCCTCCAAAAACTTAAATACTGGTGCCAGACAGGTAAGGTCTAAAGTAAAAAGACTTTTATAAGCTTCCCATTGTACCTCTTTCCACCATTGTCCAATTTTATTCAACACTAATAGCTGATTTCTCCTAGGCTCTCTCAAAATGTTGCTGGCACAAGGACTATATCAATTGGCTAATGGATTTCCCTGCTCAGGCATTTGAACTTTCTAGTTGAAAAGCAAAAACTCCTCGCATATTCTTGATCAAAGAAAAATCCCCATCATTGATATGACATACACCTTGGGAGAGAGAAACCAGGAGAACCCATTTATCTGATTGGTCATTTGTTAATTCATTTACTTATTCATTCATTCACTATTTACTGAGCACCCATTATATTCCAGGCATTATGGAGAATAGGGCTTCCCTGGTGGCTCAGATGTTAAAGCGTTTGCCTGCAATATGGGAGCCCCAGGTTCAATCCCTGGGTCAGGAAGATCCTCTGGAGAAGGAAATGGCAACCCACTCCAGTACCCTTGCCTGGAAACTCCCATGGACAGAGGAGCTTGGTATGCTACAGTCCATGGAGTCGCAAAGAGTTGGACATGACTGAGCAACTTCATTTTCCTTTCTCCTTTTCATGGAGATAAAGAGGAAATAAAGCAGATAATGGTTCTTCTCTTCATGATGCTTACATCACTGGGGATAGGCCAGACATGGTGAAGTATCGACAAGTCTGGTGAGTACCAGGTAAGCTTCTGTAGGCGTCTGTAGCAGGGGCTTCCCTGGTGGTTTAGTGATCAAGAAGCTGGTGTAGATGTGGGTTTGATCCCTGGGTCTGGAAGACCCCCTGAAGAAGGAAATGGCAACCCATGCCAGTATTCTTGCCTGGAGAATTCCATGGACAGAGGAGCCTGGCGGGCTACAGTCCATGGGATTGCAGAAGAGTCTGACACAACTGAGCGACTAAACAACAACACATAGCAGGAGACCTACTCTAAACTGGAAGGCCAGGAAAAGCCTTCTGAGAACAGGAAACAGCTGGGGTCTGATCGATGAGTCACAATCAGACTGATGAATATTCTGGGCAGAAGGAACGGTAAGTACAAAGGTCATGGGGCACAAGACAACACTTGTATTCAAAAAACTGATGGAAAGTCAGTGTTGTGAGTATGGAATGCAGCTGACACAGATCATATTGATTTGCAGTGAGAAAGAGAGAGCACATGACGGTACCTGCTGTATCAGCTTAGTCAACCCCCATGGCTCACGAGGCCACATGAGCCTGCCCTCACCCACCCACTCGTGTGTCAGGTCCAAGCCAGGGAGAGTGCCTATAGTCAGGACAGCAAAGCTCGGACAAGGCAGGACCTGAGGCTCCAGAGCAATGGTACCTTTCACACACAGCTACAAACCAGGCCAGCCAGCACCCAATCAATGTGAAGGCTTTAAAAAGAGGGAGGCACAAGCACAATTAAAGACAGAGTGGCAGCCACATTTTGGAAGCAGGAATTGCCACAGACAAGCCATGATGGGCGGTGAATGCGCTTACAATGTGATACTCTGGCACCACTGCTTGAATCATTTGCATTGAAACAGCGAACTTTAAGAAAAACATTTGAGCATCTTTATGGATCAACCAAAAACTGAAACTTAGCAACAGGCCCGAATTTGAATCTAAGACTCTAATGACTCTCTGTTCTGATTAACCATCAGAACTCATTAGTTTCTACTAGGGAATAGAGAATTTTTTGCCTAAATCACTGTATGTGTGTACTGCATTCCTACTAGGTTACTTCAGTCACGTCTGACTCTTTGCGACCCTATGGACTGTAGCCCTCCAGGCTTCTCTGACCATGGGATTCTCCAGGCAAGAATACTGGAGTGGATTGCCATGCCCTCCTCCAGGGCATCTTCTCGAGCCAGGGAGCGAACCCGTGGTTCTTATGGGTCCTGCATTGATAGCTGGGTTCCTTACCACTGGTGCCACCTGGGAAGCCCCAATTCACTGTACAGTGAGTGAAGTCGCTCGGTCGTGTCCGACTCTGAGCGACCCCACAGACTGCAGCCCACCAGGCTCCTCCGTCCATGGGATTTTCCAGGCAAGAGTACTGGAGTGGGGTGCCATTGCCTTCTCCAAAGTCACTGTATATTCCTGAGTAAATCTTATTTTTCAGTTGAAAAAGTATTGCCTCTACCTCAAAAGCCCAAGAAGTAGAAAGACGACTGATACAGATGAGTCCATTGTGTAATTACAGACATATATTTGGTGTTTGTCATTAAGAAGAGATGCACAGGAGACAGGAAGAAAGGAGGCGGCTTCAGTGAGCTACTCAGCTCAGCTCTCTTTAGAGAGCTGCGTCATTACAAAGAGATGTCCCCAGTTCCTCCCCAGCATCTAAGAATTCCGTCGTTTCCTGAAACTGGCTTTTTTTTTTTTTTTTTTTGGCTCATTCCCTCTTTATGAAACTGTTTTGGGCATTTTGCAGGGAATGAAATCAGCTGGGTAAAAGACAACTTATTTCACCTAGGCGAAGAGGTCTGGCAAGCACAGCAAGAGCCTTTCCAGATCCCTTGTGGGCACCAAAGTACTTCTTGCAACCCTAGTTAATGCAAAGGATCAGTTTATCCCACTGACTCCGTGACTCTGCAAGATGGCATATGGAAATGGCAGAAGTCCCAGCGTGGGGCGCTGTGACACGTGTCTCTGTCGCTAACCAAGGTTTATGTGCTTACAGTCTGTTTTCTTGAGTAGGGATATGGAGCAGGGCTCAGCCAGATGGATTATCATTTTCTGTAGTTAATGAGTTTATCTGTCTCTTAGGAAAGAAATGCAGAGAGAGAAGGGTGAGGGGAGGGAGGGAAAAAATGTGTCCATACTCATAGGAGCATCGGTGGACATTTGTCCTGTAGAAATTCAATTCATTAAACAGAAATTCTCGTCTTTTTAGCCTCTAGCCAGGTTACGTCTGATACCCAGAAGGTCACATGTGTTTGGAAGCCACTGAAGAAGTGACACTGAGCAGCTTCTGCAGGTCAGGCAGGCTCCTCCCCTCCCCCCACAATCCCCTCTTGCTTTTCTCCCCAGAATCACTGCCTGACTCTCTTTTCTCCGAGCTGCTCCCTCCTCCCATCAGTAGCTCTTTTCTCATTTTTCCTGATTAGCTTTCATTGTCAGGCCCAATGACACAGAACCACCTGATTAGATTTATGAAAACATTCTAATCTGAAACAAGTCTGTGTCTCTGTGTTAGTGGCACATGTAAATTTCTTCCCCAAAAGGCTGCTCTGAGGAATTCTGTTCATGTCACTGTTCTTGGCTTTTTCTCAAATATGGATCAGACTGCTGTGTGCCCAGGGGCTTCACATCTCTCCCTCCCCTCTAACCCCACCTTCCTCACCCCCACCCTGCAGCTTCCTTCAGTCCTGGAATATTTACTGAGTACTGAGAATTAGTCAAGCACTCTTCTAGGCCCTGGGTGAAAGTGAAGTGAAGTTGCTCAGTCGTGTCCGACTCTTTGCGACCCCATGGACTGTAGTCTATCAGGTTCCTCCGTCCATGGGATTTTCCAGGCAATAGTACTGGAGTGGATTGCCATTTCCTTCTCCAGGGGATCTTCCCAACCCAAGGATCAAACCCAGGTCTCCCTCATTGTACATGGATGCTTTACCATCTGAGCCACCAGGGAAGTATTGTTCTACAAAAGCATTACTTCAGTTAATCCTTAACAGTAATGTGTTTAACATTATTATTCCCATTCTATATGAGAAAACTGTATCTCATAGAAGTTAAATAATTATCCCAAATCATATAACTACTATAGTGCAAAACTGGTCTATCTCTACCAGTTAATCTTTTCACAGTGCTGTAAGCTATTAGGCCCCTTCATGGATCACAGCCTTGTTGTGGTGAAGGAGCTTTGACACCATGAGCCACGCTGTGCAGGGCCACCCAAGATGGACGAGTCATAGTGGAGAGTTCTGACAAAATGTAGTCCACTGGAGGAGGGAATGGCAAACTACTGCAGTATTCTTGCCATGAGAACCCCATGAACAGTACTAAAAGGCAAAAAGATAAGATTCGAAAGATGAGTACCCCAGGTCAGAAGGCGTCTAAGGTGCTACTGGGGAAGATCAAAGGGCAACTACTAACAGCTCTAGAAAGAATGAAGCCACTGGGCCAAATAAGAAATGATGCCCAGTTGTGGATGTATCTGGTGGTGAAAATAATGTCCAGTGCTGTAAAGAACAATATTGCATAGGAATCTATGGTGTGTTAAGTCCATGAATCAAGATAAATCAGATGTGGTCAAGCAGGAGATGGTGAGAGTGAACATCAATATCTTAGGAATCAGTGAACTAAAATGGATGGAATGGGTGAATTTAATTCAGATGACCATTATATCTACTACTACTATGCCCAGTACTTTGACCACCTCATGCAAAGAGTTGACTCACTGGAAAAGACTCTGATGCTGGGAGGGATTGGGGGCAGGAGGAGAAGGGGATGACAGAGGATGAGATGACTGGATGGCATCACCGACTCAACGGACATGAGTTTGAGTGAATTCTGGGAGTTGGTGATGGACAGGGAGGCCTGGCGTGCTGCAATTCATGGGGTCGCAGAGTCAGACACGACTGAGAGACTGAACTGAACTGAACTGAACTATGGGCAGGAATCCCTTAGAAGAAATGTGAGTAGCCCTCAGAGTTGACAAAAGACTCCAAAATGTTGCAATCTCAAAAAAAAAAAAAAAAAAAAAAAACCAGAATGGACTCCATTTATTTTCAAGGCAAAACAGTCAACATCACAGTAATCCAAGTCTGTGCCCAAACCATTCATGCCAGAGAAGCTGAAGTTGACCAGGTCTTCTAGAATTAACACCAAAAAAAAAGATGTCCTTTTTATCATAGGGGATTGGAATGCAAAAGTAGGAAAGCAAGAGCTACCTGGAGTAACAGGCAAGTTTGGAATTGGAGTACAAAATGAAGTGAGGCAAAGGCTAACAGAATTTTGTCAGGAGGATACACTGGTCATAGCAAAAACATCCTTTTCCAACAACACAAGAGACAACTCTATACATGGATATCATGAAATGGTCAATACTGAAATCAGATTGCTTATATTCTTTGCGCTCAAAGATGGAGAAGCTTTATATAGTCAGCAAAAACAAGACCTGGAGCTGATTGTGATTCATATCATCAGCTCCTTACTGCAAAATTTAAGCTTAAATTGAAGAAAGTAGGGAAAACCACTAGGCCATTCAAGTATGACTTGAATCAAAATCCCTGATGATTATACAGTGGATGTGATGAATAGATTCGAGGGATTAGATACAATAGAGAGTGTGCCTGAAGAAATATGGACATAGGTTTGTAAACACTGTACAGGAGGCCATGAGCAAAACCATCCCAAAGTGAGGGGAAATGCAGTAAGGCAAAATGGTTGTCTGAGGAGGCTTTACAAATAGCTGAGGAAAGAAGAGAAGTGAAAAGCAAGGGAGAAAGGGAAAGATACACCCAACTGAATGCAGAGTTTCAGGGAATCTCAAGGGGAGATAAGAAAGTGTTCTTAAGTGAACAGTACAAAGAAATAGAGGAAAACAATAGCATGAGAAAGATAAGATCTCTTCAAGAAAATTATAGAGATACCAAGGGAACATCTGATTTCATGAAGAATGGGCAGGAAAAAGGACAGAAACAGGATGGACCTAACAGAGGCACAAGAGATTTAAGAAGTGGTGGCAAGAATACACAGAAGAACTGGACAAAAATGATCTTAATGACTGGGATAACCATGATGGTGTGGTCGCCCACCTAGAGCCAGACATCCTGGAGTGTGAAGTCAACTGGGCCTTAGGAAGTATTACTGCCAACAAAGCTAGTGGAAGTGGTGGAATTCAAGTTATTTAAAATCCTAAAAAAATGCTGTTAAAAGTGCTGCATTCAATATGGCAACAAATTTGGAAAACTCAGCAGTGGCCACAGGACTGGAAAAGGTCAGTTTTAATTTCAGTCCCAAAGAAGGGCAGTGCCAAACAATGTTCAGACTACCAGACAGTTGCCCTCATTTCCCATGCTAGAAGGATTGTGTTCAAAATCCTTCAAGCTATCTTCAGCAGTACATGTACCAAGAAATTCTAGATGTACAGTCTGTGTTTAGAAAAGGCATATTGTCAACATTTGTTGGATTATAGAGAAAGCAAGGGAATTCCAGAAAAGCATCTACTTCTGCTTCATTGACTATACTAAAGCCTTTGACTGTGTGGATCACAACAAACTGGAAAATTCTTAAAGATATGGGAATACCAGACCACCTTACCTGTTTCCTGAGAAACCTGTATACAGGTCAAGAAGCAAGAGTTAGAACCAGACATGGAACAACTAACTGGTTCAAAACTGGGAGAGGAGTATGTCAAGGCTGTATATTGTCACCCTGCTCATTTTACTTATACACAGAGTACAGCCTGTGAAATGCTGGGCTGGATGAGTCACAGACTGGAATCAAGGTTTCCAGAAGAAATATCAACAACCTTAGATAGACAGATGATACCACTCTAATGGCAGGAAGTGAAGAGGAAATAACCTTCTGATGAAGGTGAAAGAGGAGAGCAAAAAAGCTGGCTTAAAACTCAACATTCAAAAAACAAATATCATGCGATCCAGTCCCATCACTTCATGGCAAATAGAAGTGGAAAAGGTAGAAGCAGTGACAGATTTTCTTTTCTTGGGCTTTAAAATCACTTGCAGGTGTTGTATGCAGCCATGAGACTAGAAGACACTTGCTCTTAGAAGGAAAGCTATGACAAACCTAGACAGTGTATTAAAAAACAAACACATTACCGACAAAGGTTTGTATAGTCAAAGTTGTGGGTTTTTTCAGTACTCATGTACGAATGTAAGAGTAGGACCATAAAGAAGGCTGAGCACCAAAGAATTGATGCTTTTGAACTGTGATGCTGGACAAGACTCTTAAGAGTCCCTTGAACAGCAAGGAGATCAAACCAGTCAATCCTAAAAGAAATCAACCCTGAATATTTATTGGACGGACTGATGCTGAAGCTGAAGCTCCAATACTTCGGTCACCTGATGTGAAGATCCAGCTCATTGGAAAAGACCCTGATGCTGGGAAAGATTGAAGGCAGGAGGAGAAGGGCATGACAGAGGATGAGATGGTTGAATGGCATCATCCACTCAATGGACTTGAGTCTGAGTAAACTCTGAGAGATAGTGAAGGACAGGTAAGCCTAGTGTGCTATAGTCCACGGGGTTTCAAGGAGTTGGACACAACTGAGTGACTGAATAATAACAACAAACATGCAAGGGAACTCCCATCAGGTTATCAGCTGATTTCTCAACAGAAACTCTACAAGCCAGAATGGAAGGGCATGATATATTTAAAGTGATGAAAGGGAAGAAACTACAACCAAGAATCCTCCACCCAGCAAGACTCTCATTCAGATCTGATGAAGAAATCAAAAGCTTTCTAGCCAAACAAAAGAGAATTTAGCACCACCAAACTAGCTTTACAACAAATGCTAAAGGAACTTCTCTAGGCAGGAAACAGAAGGAAAAGACTTACAGAAAATAAACCCAAACAAGGAAATGGTAAAAAAAAAAAAAAAAAAAAATCACTGCAGATGGTGATTGCAGCCATGAAATTAAAAGACGCTTACTCCTTGGAAGGAAAGTTATGACCCACCTAGATAGCATATTAAAAAGCAGAGACATTACTTTGTCAACAAAGGTCCATCTAGTCAAGGCTATGGTTTTTCCAGTGGTCATGTATGGATGTGAGAGTTGGAGTATAAAGACAGTTGAGTGCCGAAGAATTGATGCTTTTGAACTGTGGTGTTGGAGAAGACTCTTGAGAGTCCCTTGGACTGCAAGGAGATCCAACCAGTCCATCCTAAAGGAGATCAGTCCTGGGTGTTCATTGGAAGGACTGATATTGAAGCTGAAACTTCAATACTGTGGCCACCTAATGCTAAGAGCTGACTCATTTGAAAAGACCCTGTTGCTGGAAAAGATTGAGGGCAGGAGGAAAAGGGGACGACAGGGGATGAGATGGTTTGATGGCATCACTGACTCAATGCACATGGGTTTGGGTGGACTCTGGAAGTCGGTGATGGACAGGGAAGCCTGGCGTGCTGCAATTCATGGGGTCGCAAAGAGTCGGACATGACTGAGTGACTGAACTGAACTAAACAGGATCATACATATCAATAATTACCTTAAATGTAAATGGATCAAATCTTGCAACCAAAAGACACAGACTTGACAGATGAACACATGTGCATGTATGCAGCCTCACTTGCCACACTATTCTGCTTGAGCCCCTAAACTGTATGTAATTATATTTTATATTGTTAATCATGTTCCCATTATGGCTTGCAGTTATAATTATCTTCTATTTTTTGTCTGGCTGTTAATTGTGAAAATTGATAAATATATTTTACTATTATGATTATGTAATTATTATTCAATACCATTATATCATGATTAGTAAAGAGAAAAAGAATAGAATTCCATATAACTTCCATCTAATAGAAAAACTTGTAATCACTTTTAAAAATCTAGATGCATATCAGAATTACCTTGGAGTTTTTTGAAAAGTACAAATGCCTAGGTATTTGCTTTTTACTAAAAAAAAAAAAAAAAAAAAAAAGTTGCAAACAGCCACAAGATCTAGAAAACAGTTGCCATAGACCACACACTTCTATCTTTTTGGCCAAACTTACCTACACGAGACACATTGACAATAGTGCTATCTGGAAATATAAAGGTCAAGATTATACGTAGGAATGCCCCGATATGACAGGAAACATACTTCTTGGGTTGGGAAGCCTGATTTTCTTTTGGGGATTTAGATGATGAGTTATCTAGAAGTTGGTATTATGTATGATAAGCAAACACCCTTTTTCAACAACACAAGAAACGACTCTACACATGGACATCACCAGATGGTCAATACTGAAATCAGATTGATTATATTCTTTGCAGCCGAAGATGGAGAAGCTCTATACAGTCAGCAAAAACAAGACCGGGAGCTGACTGAGGCTCAGATCATGAACTTCTTATTACAAGATTAAGACTTCAATTGAAGAAAAGCAGGAAAAACCACTAGACCATTCAGGTATGACCTAAATCAAATCCCTTATTATTATACAATGGAAGTGACATATAGATCCAAGAAATTAGATCTGATAGAGTGCCTGAAGAACTGTGGATAGAGGTTTGTAACACTGTACAGAAGACAGTAACCAAAACCATCCCCAAGAAAAATAAATGCAGTAAGGCAAAATGTTTGTCTGAGGAGGACTTACAAATAGCTGAGAGAAGAAGAGAAGTGAAAAAGGAAAGATATATCCATCTAAATGCAGAGTTCCAAAGAACAGCAGGGAGAGATAAGAAAGCCTTCTTAAGTGAACAGTGCAAAGAAACAGAGGAAAAAAATGGGAAAGACTAGAGATCTCTTCAAGAAAATCAGAGACACCAAGGGAACATTTCATGCAAAGACAGGCAAAATAAAGGAGAGAAATGGTATGGACCTAACAGAAGCACAATATATCGCATATTTGGAAAACTCAGCAGTGGCCACAGGACTGGAAAAGGTCAGTTTTCATTGCAGACCTGAAGAGGGGCAAGGCCAAAGAATAGTCAAACTACCGTATAACTTCACTGATTTCACATGCTAGTAAAGTAACATTCAAAATCCTTCAAGCTAGGCTTCAACAGTACATGAACCACAAACTTCCAGATGTACAAGCTGGATTAGAAAAGGCAGAGGAACCAGATGATCTGGTTCCAGATTTGCCAACATCTGTTGGATCATAGAAAAAAGCAAGTGAATTCCAGAAAAACATCTGCTTCACTAACTACACTAAAGCCTTTGTCTGGATCACAAGACAGTGGAAACTTCTTAAAGAGATGGGACTAGCAGACCACCTTACCTGCCTCCTCAGAAACCTGTATGCAGGTCAAGAAGCAACAGTTAGAACCAGACATGGAACAATGAACTGGTTTAAAATTGAGAAAGGAGAATGTCAAAACTGTATATTGTCATCCTGCTTATTTAACTTCTGTGCACAGTACATCATCCAAAATGCTGGACTGGATGAAGCACAGGCTGGTTTAAAGATTGCTGGGAGAAATAGCAATAGCCTCAGATATGCAGATAACACTGCCCTAATGGCAGAAAGTGAAAAGGAACTAAAGAGCCTTTTGATGTAAGTGAAAGAGAGTGAAAAAGCTGGCTTAAAACTCAGCATTCAAAAAATGAAGATCATAGCATCCATTCCCATCACTTCATGGCAAATGGGTGGGGAAACAATGGAAACAATGACAGACTATTTTCTTGGGACTGCAGCCATGAAATTAAAAGATGCTTGCTCCTTGGAAGAAAAGCTATAGGAAACGTAGACAGTGAATTAAAAAGCAGAGATATCACTTTGCCGACCAAGGTCCCATCTAGTCAAAGCTATGGTTTTTCCAGTAGTCATGTACAGATGTGAGAATTGGGCCATAAAGAATGCTGAGCGCCTAAGAATTGATGCTTTTGAATTGTGGTGCTGGTGAAGACTCTTGACAGTCCCTTGAACAGCATGATGATCAAACCAGTCAATCCCAAAACGAAATCAACCCTGAATATTCACTGGAAGGACTGATACTGAAGCTCCAATAGTTATCTGATGCAGATAGCCGACTCACTGGAAAAGACCCTGATGCAGGAGGAAAAGGGGGTGGCAGAGGATGAGATGGTTGGATGGCATCATTGACTCAATGGACATGAGTTGGAGCAAACTCCCGGGAGATAGTGAAGGACAGGGAAGCCTGGTGTGCTGCAGTCCATGGGGTCACAAAGAGTCAGACATGGCTGAGCAACTGAACAACAACAACATGATAAACAAAGATTCTGTTGTTTCAACATTTTCTAAAAAGAAAATATAATAAGTTCATTTATTAGGACTAATTGGGCTGATTAAACAACTTATTTAATAGAAATTTTAAATTTTAGATTCTTTTAGTAAGACAGATTGTTTTATTTTATATAAGTACAATAACAGAGTGTTGGCTTCTAGAATCTTGCCAGATAGAGACTCTGCCAGGGCCTGCTTTAATAAATAGTGAGGAATTGTCCATGATTAGCAGTGTTTATTTGGGATAGCATGCTTAAAGGCAGCATTAATGAGTATGTTCCTTATAATTTCCTACATATTAATCATTTGCTTTTTAGGAAACATTTTTTTTTCTTCTATAGATACTGGAAATGTGAAGATCAGCCCAAGTCTTCTCTAAACTACCATACATTCAAAACCCATGAGGCCAAATCAATGGGATTTGATGTGCACAAAACTCTTGTATATTTTGATTTGAATTTGGAAGGAAACACAGTGTAGTCACTGCATGTGCAGGCAGCTCTTTTTTTTTCTAAATTCATTTTTTATTGAAGGATAAGTGCTTTACAGAATTTTGTTGTTTTCTGTCAAACCTCAGCTTGAATCAGCCATAGGTATACATATATCCCCTCCCTTTTGAGCCTCCCTCCCATTTCCCTCCCCATCTGACCCCTCTAGGTTGTTACAGAGCCCCTGTTTGAGCTTCCTGAGCCATACAGCAAATTCCTGTTGGCTATCTATTTTACATATGGTAATATAAGTTTCCATGTTACTCTTTCCATACATCTCACTCTCTTCTCCCCTCTCCCCAAGCCCATAAGTCTATTCTCTATGTCTGTTTCTCCATTGCTGCCCTGTAAATAAATTCTTCAGTAGCATTTTTCTAGATTCTGTATATGTGTGTTAGAATATGAGATTTATCTTTCTTTTTCTGACTCATTTCACACTGTATGATAGAGTCTAGGTTCATCCACCTCATCAGAACAGACTCAAATGCATTCTATTTTATGGCTGAGTAATACTCCATTGTGTATATGTACCACAGCTTCTTTATTCATTCATCTATCGATGGACATCTAGGTTGTGTCCCTGTTCTAGCTATTGTAAATAGTGCTGCAGTGAACAGTGGGATACATGTGTCTTTTTTGGTTCTGGTTTCCTCAGAGTATATGCCTAGGAGTGGGATTGCTGGGTCCTAAAATAAATAAGATGTGATCACTAATCTAGAGCCAGACATCTTGGAACGTGAAGTCAAGTGGGCCTTAGAAAGAATCACTATGAACAAAGCTAGTGGAGGTGATGGAATTCCAGTTGAGCTATTTCAAATCCTGAAAGATGATGCTATGAAAGTGCTGCACTCAATATGCCAGCAAATTTGGAAAACTCAGCAGTGGCCACAGGACTGGGAAAGGTCGGTTTTCATTCCAATCCCAAAGAAAGGTAATGCCAAAGAATGCTCAAACTACCGCACAATTGCACTCATCTCACATGCTAGGAAAGTAATGCTCAAAATTCTCCACGCCAGGCTTTAGCAATACATGAACCATGAACTCCCTGATGTTCAAGCTGGATTTAGAAAAGGCAGAGGAACCAGAGATCAAATTGCCAACATCCACTGGATCATGGAAAAAGCAAGAGAGTTCCAGTACAACATCTATTTCTGCTTTATTGACTATGCCAAAGCCTTTGACTGTCTGGATCACAATAAACTGTGGAAAATTCTGAAAGAGATGGGAATACCAGACCACCTGACTTGCCTCTTGAAAAATCTGTATGCAGGTCAGGAAGCAACAGTTAGAACTGGACATGGAACAACAGACTGGTTCCAAATAGGAAAAGGAGTACGTCAAGGCTGTATATTGTCACCCTGCTTATTTAACTTCTATGCAGAGTACATCATGAGAAACGCTGGACTGGAAGAAGCACAAGATGGAATCAAGATTGCCGGGAGAAATATCAATCACCTCAGATATGCAGATGACACCACCCTTATGGCAGAAAGTGAAGAGGAGCTAAAAAGCCTCTTGATGAAAGTGAAAGAGGAGAGTGAAAAAGTTGGCTTGAAGCTCAACATTCCGAAAACGAAGATCATGGCATCTGGTCCCATCACTTCATGGGAAATAGATGGGGAAACAGTGGAAACAGTGTCAGACTTTATTTTTGGGGGCTCCAAACACTGCAGATGGTGATTGCAGCCATGAAATTAAAAGACGCTTACTTCTTGGAAGAAAAGTTATGACCAACCTAGATAGTATATTCAAAAGTAGAGATATTACTTTGACGACTAAGGTCCGTCTAGTCAAGGCTATGGTTTTTCCTGTGGTCATGTATGGATGTGAGAGTTGGACTGTGAAGAAGGCTGAGTGCCGAAGAATTGATGCTTTTGAACTGTGGTGTTGGAGAAGACTCTTGAGAGTCCCATGGACTGCCAGGAGATCCAACCAGGCCATTCTGAAGGAGATCAACCCTGGGATTTCTTTGGAAGGAATGATGCTAAAGCTGAAGCTCCAGTACTTTGGCCACCTCATGTGAAGCGTTGACTCATTGGAAAAGACTCTGATGCTGGGAGGGATTGGGGGCAGGAGGGGAAGGGGACGACAGAGGATGAGATGGCTGGATGGCATCACGGACTCGATGGATGTGAGTCTGAGTGAACTCCGGGAGATGGTGATGGACTGGGAGGCCTGGCATGCTGCGATTCATGAGGTTGCAAAGAGTTGGACACGACTGAGCGACTGAACTGAACTGAAAATAAATAAAACAGTGGTTTTATTCCTAGTTTTTTAAGGAATTCCACACAGTCTTCCACAGCAGCTGTATCAATTTACATTCCCACCAACAGTGCAAGAGTGTTCCCTTTTCTCCACACCCTCTCCAGCATTTATTGTTTGTAGACTTTTTGGTGATGGCTATTCTGACCAGTGTGAGGTGATATCTCATTGTGGTTTTAATTTGTGTTACTCTAATAATCAGAGGTGCTGAGCATCTTTTCATGTTTTTTTTTTTAATTGAAGGATAATTGATTTACAGAATTGTGTTGGTTTCTGCCAAACATGAATCAGCCATAGGTATACATATGTCCCCTCCCTCTTGAACCTCCCTCCTGCCTCCCTCCCCATCCTAACCCTCTAGGTTGTTAGAGAGTCCCAGTTTGAGTTCCCCAAGTCATACAGCAAATTCCCATTGGTGCTGATGAAATTATTTGCAGAGCAGCAATGGAGACACAGACAGAGAGAACAGATTTATGGAGGTGGGGGAGGAAGGAGAGGGTGGATGTATGCAGAGAGTAACAGGCAGCTCTTTTACTACAACTTGATCACTGCCCCAGTCTCTCAGTTTCAATCAGACAGCAAATAGCTGGTAAAGTGAGGAGTCTCAGTGTTTCTTTCTCCTTTCTGTCTCTCTACAGAAGGCATCACTATTCTGATTAGTCTGTCAGAAATGAAAGGCCATGATTAAAGTGCAAAGCCCCTAAGAAATCATGATGAGTCTGAAAGGAGACATATCTATACTAGCTAGTGCACTCAGGAGCCAGATGATGGAGGAAATTGCTTCTTTGTTAGTATGAGTGAAAGTTTTCAAAACAGTCACTACAAGGAACTCTCTATTCAAGTACCAGATTGCTGGACACAGAACATGAGGGAATTTGGTGTATGTTTTCTTTTAAACAGGGCCTTCCTTCATTTGAAGGAAAGCTGCTATGTAAGTACAGGAAATGGCCAACTCTGAAGAGATTTCGGGTCTGCTGCAAATGTCCACTACTGGCAGCTTTTCAAAACTCTGTCAAGGTGTGTCTCCTCATTTGCTTCTGGTTTCCAAAAGAAAGCTGGACCAAGAGATTGTCGATGCTCATTACTACCAGTGTATTCCAGGGAATTCCATTTTCAAAAGTTGTAAGACTTCTCACGATATGAGTTCAAGGATGCTCAGTATGTGACATTAGCAGCTTGGGGCATAGAAAACAGATTAAAGAATAGGCATAAATGTCCAGTGTTACCCTATGTGAATGAATCACAGTCCAGAAAATAGAAACAATCTTTAAAACCTTTTTTTGGAAATTATCTTACGTTTTAAAATATATACAATTCTTAGCTGTTACTGGCTACTTCAAATTCCAGGAAATCACATCTGAGATTTCTCACACCCAGTTGTTGCCATTGAGCATGGCAGACCCAGCCGCCCTACCCCACCACCTGGCCCAGGCCTTTACATCCCCAAGCTGGCCTTGGCTTCAGTCCCACAGCCCCGCACAGAGGATGCAGGTTCCAGTGCAAGCCAGATGGGCCCCGCCTGCAGAGAACTACAGTCTGAGAAGCCTTCTGAGTGAGGAGCCCTGTCTATTTAGCGCTTGCCCGCACCCATGCACGCATGCACACCTTGCGCCTTCTCCATGCTGAAATGTCACCAGCTTCTCAGCCTGTCCACTCCAGAGCAAGCAAGCGAGGGACCAGTATCAAATGTCTTAGGCTCCCTGTTTTCTCCAGGCGGGGCTTGTCCCGTATGAGTCTGAACAAGAGCCAGGGGCAGGCCTCCTTAGCTCTGCCATGGCTGTGCGTCCTCTATCTCCCGCCTTTCTGGCTCTGGATTAGTACTCCAGGCTGCACTCCTCACCCTCACTGTTCGAGTCTCTTCAGATTGCCATCCTGCCTTTGCTCCATATTTTCTTACTTCTCCACTTCTGTCTTTCATTTCCCCCCAAGAACGCATCATCAGCCCTTCAGCCCTGTTGTTCTTTCGCTCCCTCTGCTTACACCGTCTCTCCCTGACGACAGACATCCTTGTGACTTTTCCACAGCCCTTGTGTCCATGCCCCTCCCACTCCCTAAACTCTCTGTACTCTGCTTGGTTGGAAAGCGTAAATAACATTAATCACGGGGGTAAACTGCACAGGCACATCACTCTCCCTGCATGCCCATGGCAGCGCTGACGGAGGAGGCAGCCATCCTGCCCTGGAGTAGGTTCTTCGTGCTGTCTGCTCATGGGCTGCTGAGCCAGAAGAGGATTCTCCTGGCAACCCCAGCCACAGGCTGTGCCTGCCCAACTGCGCACCACAGGGTGCAGCTCAGGTATTCACACCCACTGCCCGAGCAGTTGGTATCACCTCCAGACACCCTGTGGGGGCCTCTGCATTTAATAACAGAAACTTGAAAGAACTACCAAGGTAGCAAAGCAGCCAGCCTAAGGCATGTGCCCATTTCGCCAGCCTCCTTCAGGGCCATTCATCCTGCCCCATCCTTCACGTCCTCCTCGCCCCCAAACACACTAGCCTTTGTGTAAATTCTTGAGTCTGTCATATCCCTCCTGCCTCAGGACCTGTGGGCCAGCTTTTCTCTGAGACTGGCTCAGCCCCTCGCTAGTTCATATCACTCTCTGAGCGCAGTGTTCTCTTTCTACTGCCACTCTTCTTCACCCCAGACCATGCCAGGTCCTTCCATCTTAAGCTCTCATAACAGTGTATCTTCCCTTCATGGCTCTAACACAGTGCTTAACTACATGCTGTATTTTTAGAATCATGTCATTAAGGTACAGGACTTCCCAGGTGGTACAGTGGTAAAGAATCTGCCTGCCAATGCAGGAGATGCTGGTTCAGTCCCTAGGTTAGGAAGGTGCCCTGGAGGAGGAAATGACAACCCACTCCAGTACTCTTGCCTGGAGAATCCCATGGAGGGAGGAGCCTGGTAGGCTACTAGTCCATGGGGTCGCAAAGAGTTGGACATGACTGAGCGACTTCACTTTCACCAGTATTGTTGCCTGGAAAAGTCCATGGACAGAGGAGCCTCATGGGCTACAAGTCCCTGGGTTTGCAAAGAGTCGGATACAACTAAGCACTCACGTTAAGGTATGCCTCTCACACCAGGGTATGAGCTGCCTGGTGGCAGGATTCCTATATGCTTTTTCAAAAAAAATACTGTATCTAACAGTGCTTGGTAAGTGGGAGATAATCAATAAATAGTTAAAGAAGTTGATGAATGAATGGCAGAGAATGATGCGACAGAGAGCCCTAGCATGCCTGTGTAAAGAAGCAGTGAGGGAACTGTTGCAAGGCATGCTAGGTCGCTTCAGTCATGTCCAACTCTTTGCACCCCTATGGATTGTAGCCCGCTAGGCTACAATCTGTCCAACATTCTCCAGGCAAGAATACTGGAGTGGGTTGTCATTTCTTTCTCCAGAGGATGTTTCTCACCCTGGGATCACACCTGCGTCTCTTACATCTCCTGCACTGGCAGACAGGTTCTTTACCACTGTCGCCACCTGGGAAGCCCTCATACTGGCTGAAAAAAAAGAAATCTATTAGAACCAAATATGGATCAACAGATTGGTTCAAAGTTGGGAAAGGAGTACATCAAGGCTGTATATTGTCACCCTGCTTATTTAACTTCTGTGCAGGATACATCATGCGAAATGCTGGGCTGGATGAATCACACGCTGGAATTAGGATTGCTGGGAGAAATATCAATAACCTCAGATATACAGATCATACCACCCTAATGGCAGAAAGTGAAGAGGAACTGCAGAGTCTTGATGAAGCTGAAACAGGAAGGTGAAAAAGCTGGCTTAAAACTCAACATTCAAAAAATGAAGATCATGGCATCTGGTCCCACACTTCATGGCAAATAGATGGGGAAAGAATGGAAACAGTGATAGACGTTATTTTCTTAGGCTCCAAAATCACTGTGGACTATGACTGCAACCATAAAATTAAAAGATGCCTGCTCCTTGGAAGAAAAGCTATGACCAATCTAGACAGCATATTAAAAAGCAGAGACATTACTTTGCTAACAAAGGTCCGTGTAACCAAAGCTATGGTTTTTTCAGTAGTTGTGTACTGATGTCAGAGCTGGACAATAAAAAAGGCTGAGCACTGAAGAACTGATGCCTTCAAACCGTGGTGCTGGAGAAGACTCTTAAGATACCCTTGGACTGCATGGAGATCAAACCATTCAGTCCTAAAGGAAATCAACCCTGAATATTCATTGGGAGGGCTGATGCTTAAGCTGAAGCTCCAGTACTTTGGCCACCTGATGGGAAGAGCAGATTCATTGGAAAAGACTCTGATGCTGGGAAAGATTGAGGGCAGGAAGAGAAGCGGGTGACGGAGGATGAGATGGTTGGATGGCATCATCGACCCAATGAGCATGAGTTTGAGCAAACTCTGGGAGACAGTGAAGGATAAGGAAGCCTAACGTGTTGCAGTCCATGGGGTTGCAAAGAGTCTGACAGCTGAGGGACTGAACAACAACAAATGGATAACAATGGATGAAAATCTTTTCTTAAAGACTATATTTTATATAAAAGCATAAGGAAAGACTAGGACTTTTTTTTTTTTTTGCAATTAATAATAAGGATCCTAAAACAAGCAGTAGCCAACCCAGCATCACCTATGGGAGACTGAGGGGTGCTTAGGGGAAGGTCCCCAGGACCTGGAAAAAGGGTTCGGTGTGGCTGATGAAAGACACTGTGGCTAAAGATTAGCACTACCTTTCTGATGGGGAAGAAACAGAAACTGTCAGAGCGGGGCCTGTTTGTGGTTAGTTGCACATAACTGTATGAATTTTATGTAGTTCTCATTACAGAGCATGGGACTTAGTGATTCTCAACAGAATCCTTGTTCATCACATAAAATCCTGAGTTGACGAAGCCCTCTAGATAATATGATGTTGAGGTGCCAGAATGCACTGGGTCCAATTTGGCTTTTAAAGTCAAGTGTCTGGTGGGCAAACCAAATAAACAGCCCCACTTAGAGAATTCGATCTTAAGTTTATTTTTTGTCTGGGTGTTCTACATATTATACCAGAACCAATCACAAGTGTTTAAAATAGCTAAACTTTAAAAGATGTGTTTGATGCTTTTATACATAAAAGCATTTTCAAAAACAATAATAATGTCAATAAACAGAGTATCAGATGTGACAAGGCAGATCACTAAGTGGCTGAAAAACTATTCCCAGAGGATGTTGATTAACGTTTTCCTCCAGCCTGCAGGGCACTGGAAATAGGCCATCCCCAGCCTGGATTTAGTCAATGTCTGTAGCCATGATCTGGATAAAGATATTTAAGACATGTTTATGAAACCTAAAGCTGCTACAAGTCCAGAGGAAGGGATAATAGCTCTATAATCTTGGCCATGTTACTTAATCCACTGGACTCTCCATTTCCTAATCTATAAAATGGGGATGATGCTTCTGATCCCAGAGGAAGAATTAACGAGCTGAAAGTACATCAAGTGAGCCAATAAGGCTAGTTATCCTCCTTCTTATGCAGAGGAGTGGAATCAGGATTTTTTTTAAAGTCTCAAGTTTGAAAGGCTGAAACTAACAATAATTATATCAAAATAAAAGGGGAATCCTGCATTTACTTTTCAAAACAAAAAATGACTTCGGGGAAGGATCCACACAAAAACAATGGCACAAGAAGAAAACAAATGAGTGGCAAACAAACAAAAACAGAACATCAAAAAATGAACTTGGAATAATGTCATCAAATCATGTTCTTCCAAAAGATGTCATTTACAGAGTCTTGATTAAGTCTTTGCTACACCAGTCCATTAAAGGAAGGTTGTCTGTTGTACAATTCAGTCCAGTGATTCCCAGGGACCTGAATTCAGGAATGTTATAACCATCACTGTGAACATATTCCACTGTGTTTTATTTTGTATTCATTTGAGTTATTGAAAATAATTTGAGTTACTTGCAGAGTACACCTGCATATAAGCAAAAAATTACTGAAAACTCACAGAATGGGAGAAGTCTGACCTGACAGTGTTCCTAAGATGGAGATTTCCTGGCCACCAGTGCAGCAGGCTGCTTTAAGGTTGTTGCAGGACTATGCATGAGTCCTAGAGTGAAGAGTCAATGTTAACCCCTCCCCTTCTCAAATCATGAGATGACTCTTTCTTATTATAAATTATAAAAATAGCTACTATACTAAGATCAAAACTAATTTAATCTCTTGCAAGATGATTAGTTGTTTTTAAGATTTAAAAAAAAAATCTTATGCCTTCCAAAGCAGAAGGACTGTGGTGTTAGAGATGGAATTTGCCCATGCTTTGGATACCCCAGGTCAGTGGCTGCAGGCTGTAGTCTAGGGCCTGTCTCTGGGCTTTGAAGATTTCTGGCATTTAAGGTGGCTCCAGTTTCTAATGTTCCCTCATGTGACTGTCTGTGACCTAAAATTTCACAATTATTAAAAAAAAAAAAAAAGTCAAGCTATGAAGAGGGAGGGGAATGAACTTGACTCCTCACTCTGGAAGGCCAGCATTGCTCCTGCAAATGACAGAATAAGAGGAAAAAGACAGGACCAGGAAGCCAGAGCCATAAGCCTTGTCCTAGTTCTGACTCTGGGCGCATATCTTAACTCACCGAGATTCGATATTTTCATCTGTAAAGTGAGTGGCTAGATTGTCTTTAGAGTCCTCTCCAGCTCTGAAATTCTATTCTCTGTTAATGGCCTTAGCACATAGGTAGATTGGCCTTTTGGGGATTTATGGACACTCCTCACCCCACCAACAAATGCAGAAGTGAGTTAAAAAGCATGAATGTCTTAAGACTCACAGGACTGGCAGTGAGGCGCTGCAGTTTCTAAAAATGTCTATCTTTCCTCATTATCTGACACACAGAACCTAAATTAATGGTGAAATTCTGGAACGGTATGCCAGAACCTCCAACTGTGACATGAAAGATGGTCATCTTGGGCACGGGGCTCAGTTATGAATGACTTGCCATATGCTCAAGCACTCTGTCATTTGCCTCCAGCTGTTTATACATCACACTGAAGCCAGGAGAGGGGCCAGTAACAAACCATCAACAACAGCAACAAAAAAATAGCAATTTATGCAAGGTTCCTGCTGCTGCTGCTGTAAAACATTTACCACGGCAAACCTGATATTTTAGATTGAACTGTATGAACCTGCCAATTTCATAGATCAGAAGTGATTGACTATCAATGGTTTCATATGGTTAAAGCTACACAAGATCCCTGATAGATAGGGAAAGTAGAGTTCTACATATCTGCCTCTGAGTGCAGTACAATCGAAAGAAGATAAATGACAATCGAAACACAAATCCAGGACCCATAGAGGCTAAATGGTTTTCATAAAACAGAAGACAGTTTTGGAGGTGACTTCTGGAATAGTGGAATTAGGTGAAGGTTCAAGGGAAAGGACAAATTCACTATTTCTAGAATGAAGAAAAATTAATAGAAAAATGACACATTTAAAAAAATTTGATGTACCTGATTATGAAGCCAACACAAGGGGAAACAGCTGGAGAGAAACGGTGTTGTATTCTTGGAGCCCTGGATCCGGCTATGACTAAAGCTAGATACCCCTGAACTTTTCAGTTCCATGAGTCTTCCCACTAGAAAACACACACTTACACACAAACAATAATTATGATAGACACAAAAGCTTATGATGCTAGACCAGGCTGACTCACAAAGAGGCAGACTCCATTTCTTATCAAACATTTAAAAAACCTTAGGCTTCTAGTCTGATTTACAAATCCATGGGGTCAAGGCCCAGCTAGCTGAAAACTGCAGAGATAAATTGTTTATGTAAGTTTCTGAGTAAAAGAAAAAAGAATATATTTCCTGTCAAAACAGGAGAAATGAAAGAGACCCTTCTCATATCCACAGGTTCAGCTAGTGTGTTATAGGGTCTAATGCAGAGCTGAAAGTCAGGCTATTTCACAATTAAGTCTTCAGAATATAAGACAGAAGCAAGTTTGTTATGCCCTCATTCATAGGCAAGCAGCTCAAGTTTAGGTAGACTGTGCAATTTGCACAAGCCAACAGCTAGATTTGATTAAAATGATCAAATTATTAGATTAAAACTATTAGAATATTCCCATATTATGCTAATAATAAAAACATTAGAGTAATACTAATAATTCTATTAGTACTAATAATTCCAAGTCAATTCTGTCTCTTTTCTGAACTGGTTAAACATTTGTGAATATGTAATACAGAAAGTAATAGCCATCTGCTCATTTGTGTCCTAAGTCTTCCTGCCCACATTCTGCTCTGATAATTTATTGTTTCAGGCAAATAAAAGATAGATTTTAATTTACTGCCAAAATGCGTGGCATGGGCAAAGGATAAGTTAGAACCAAAAAAAAATATTTTCCTTTTTACCATCTATTAGTCACCATTTGAAAATCAGTATTCACCCCATCCGTGGCTCCAGACAACCAAGTGAAAATTGTGTTCTGTTCCCAGTTCCAACTGATGATGCATTGTGCCATTATCCTATGAGCTAATATGGGATTCAGTAGCTGCTGTCTCACCTGACAAATATCACTTCAGAATCCAGGTTCATGCACATTACTTGAAGAATCTGCAGCTAGAAGTTTGACATAATTTATACTCCTGAGTCCCTCACTAAAGCTTCTGTATGCAGCGTATGACTTGAGACAGAAGGATAAAGAGACCAGAGTGGTTCTTTTCTTTCCCGCTCCATCATCTAGTTGGTTTTGGACATTCCTTCCATCTCTGTGGTCATCTTATTACATATTGAGGGCCTACTGTGTGCACTGGAACAAGTTAGCTGCTGTGAATATGGTGATGAGTAAGACAGTCTTTCCAGTGGTTCAGCTTCTTTGAAATTCATAGGAAGGATCAAAGAGGAGAATTCTAGTCTGGAGCGCTGTTAGAAAGTATTCTAAAAGTACTTCAAAGTAAGGATGTAGAATTAAAATGCACCCTCAAAAGAATGCCAATGTTCCATACTATAGATCAATAATTAAAACATTAGCAGCTAGTATTTGTTGAGTACTTATTTTGTGCCAGGCATTTGCTAAGATTTATATCCTTTAATCCTTATTACAATCCTATGAGGCAGGGTCTATCAGTACACTCACTTTAGAGATGGGAAAACTGAGGCTCAGAGACACTAAGTAACCCATATCTAAAATAAGAGACCTCAAGGCAATGGAGTTGCAACACAGCCTTATTTGACTCCTTCCTATCTAAACTCTTAGCTGCTATGTTATACTGCACTAATTTACTCATAAACTTATATCCTGCCAATTTAGGACAGGATATAAGTATTTCTTAAGATGAATTTTAAAAATGTATATATTTTTTAAAAAGCCATGTCTTCCCCTAAATTAAAAATGAATCTGATTTGAGGTCAGGGCATGAGGGTGGGCCTTGGCTACAAATCATAAGTAGGTTGAGGTCCAGCTGCCACTCACGTTGAGTCCCCTCCCAGCCAGCACCCGAGCGCCCCCTAGCGTCGGGGGCCGGGCTGCGGGCAGGTGGGAGCTCCGCTCCAGGTGTGTTCAGCTCCACCTCGGGCCAGGCTCGCTGTCAGAGACTGGGGAGTTAACTAGGTCTGTGTGAGAACACTGACCTCAGATCCAAATTCAAGAAATCACTTAGCACAGCCCTGCCACGCAAAGACATTTCTACCAACAAAGAGAAAAAGCGATGAAGGGAATGAGAGGAGGAAAAAACATTTGGCTAAGGCCAGACAGGGTCAGCCAATTAAGCCTCCCAACTTCTGGCCAAATGTTAATTCCTTGTCCACTGGTGACAAGTCAGGAATGGACCCTAAATTGTGCAAAGCTATTTGAGGGAAGTGAGGCTGGCAGTGAGATGTCATTACTGGCACAGGTTAGAGAGAACAGTAAGAGCCAATTTGAAAATGGCCTTTTGTTCCTGGACTGGTTACTTATTTTCTGGCCTCTGAAAAACCAAATAAAATTAAAATGCACCATTAATAACAAAACAATACTTTACTATTCCCCTTCCTTTTCAGAGACCCATCCGTGACTGCATCTGATCAAAGCTGAATTATTAAATGTCTATAGATTAATCCCGTAACTCTCAAGGGCTTGGAGTTTGTAATTTCCTTGAAAAAAAAAAAAAAAGTCACAATCCACACCGTGAAAAATTTAATTGCACTTTAATTACCAGTTAGGCTGACTAGCATAAGATATGGGTGCCTTCAATTTCTAATAGGCATTATGATTCCAAGAGAATTTTGAAAGGAAATAATTGAATCTCTTGGGAGTATTCTCTTCTTCTTCGACTGCCAAAATCAAAATGAGAGCAGGAAAAAAAAAAAAAAGTAAAGGGTGATTCAAATTCTTCCAGATCATAACCCAGGACGGCCCCCAGCAATAATAAACTGGCCGTTCCCAGGCAGCTGTACTGCACATTTGGTAATATGCTAATAGGGAAACCAGTTTCCTGCAGTTGAGTTCTGGTACATTAAACAGATAAAGGCTCTGCGCTGGAGTGTTTCTTTACTAAAATCAGATCCAAAAATGTCATACTTGTTTCTTTGTTTCTAGGAGCTAGGCACTCCTGTGGACCCCACCCCAAAGCACTTATGTATACACCGGCTCCTCTCCCACCTGTTTCCAGGATGTTTCAAAAACATTATTCTAAAGGAAAAAGGGTAGAAAATAACACTGTTACGTCTCCAGCAAAAACAGAAATCGGAAGAATTCAAGAGGATACAAGCTTAGCTTTTCACCACTTTCACTTTATCAGAGAACCAGCTGGGAAGAGAGCAGGTCTCCTGAGAGCTGGTGCAGGGGCTGAATGGAGGCCAAGCACATGTTGGCTCCTAGGTGCCCCAAGGTTCTTGAGGTGTTTGCCGTGTGTGTGTGTGTTTCCTTCTAGACTGTGGAATGCCTCAGCCTCTTTGGGGGTGCCATCCGCCCCAGCACAGTACTTTTTATATGAGAACAAATGCGGCTGTGCTTCTTTAAAGTCAGGCTGGAGAACAAATGGGCAGATACCTGGAAGATTGGGACTGGCATATATACAACCATGTATCAAATAGGTAACTAATGAGAACCTATTGTATAGCATAGGGAATTCTACCCAGTGCTCTGTGGTGACCTAAATGGGAAGGAAATCCAAAAGAGAAGGATGTATATATATGTATAGCTGATACATGTTGCTGTATAGCAGAAACTAACACATTGTAAAGCAACTATACTCCAATAAAAATTTTAAAAATAATAAAAGGCAAAAAAGCAAAAAAAAAGCCTCAAAATACAATTTTTCACGAGTTCTCCAACCTTAGAGCTCTGTACTGGCCGCTGCTGCTCAGGGCTATTGGGTTCATCACCTCGGTGTTAGTGATCATTCAGTAGCTGGATTACAACTTCATCTGCTAGGCAAATGTTCAGAATTATCTGCACTTTTCTCCAACCCTCTGTATCCAGCCTGCATCAACATACAGTATTGCACAAGGTTGGGTGGGATTTGCCTGTCCCTCTCTCAGGGACCTAGGAGCTGGGTTGAGCCATCCCATCCCAGCCATGTGGGTCCCAATGTACAAAGGAAGCACAGGCCCTTTCTTCCTGAGCCCTGTGGTTCAAGAGAAGGAAGCGGTAGACCTTAACCCTTCCATCAACACTTGGATGTATCCTGTCTTGGGTATATGCTCTTGATTTCCTTGGGGTGGCAGCTGGGTGGCACAGACATGAGGTACTCAGGTTAGGGACAAAGGAGGACGGCACTGGAACACCATTCTATAGATCCCCAAGTAAAGACTGTGAGCCCGCAGCGTTGAGGAAGTGAGATATGGCAGTCATCAAACATTAGAACCTGGGCAGTCTGGACTGAAGAACAAGCAGGGATGCTGAAGTCAGGATCCAAGCCAGCCCAGCACACAGCTCTCCCCAGGGCCACGTTGCTCAGGGGTAATTCCTTGGTGAGAAGGATCTGGGAACTGGTGGCAGCAGAAGCTCCTCTCTATCCTTGACAGTTTATTATTTATAAGCATTTGGAGTAAACGGTACTGCGTCTTCATTATAGATGGTGAGCTCTCTCTCACTCGTCTCCACCAAGACTCAAGATATAAAGACCTGTCTAGGTGGCTGGTATGCCAAGTTTGCCACCAGAGCTGGTTTTGGTCTCAGCAGAGGTGAACCTAGGCAAGCACGCTGCTGTGGGTGCTGTCCATTTCCCCAGCAGAAGCCAATTTCAGTGGGTTTCTGTTCTCCCTGCTGCCTGGGCAGAAGAAAGCTTCACCTCCCTTGATTTGTGCTCTGTGCGTTGAAGCCAGATAGCCAGCTCAAGAGCTAGAGCAGCTCTTATGAGCCAGCACCACCTCCTTGCTGGGTCCTAAGCAGAGGCCTCTTGGCCAGCAAGCTGGGAGAGGCCTGTGTTCACAGAGTCTAGAACCCATTCGGGAGCTCTTCAAGTGGGCCAAGGACGGATGGCCCGCCTCCCCCCGGCAATGACCACTGCTACTGCGGCACTCTTAGCGGGAGCATCCGGTCCAAGTTTCCCCTAAATGTTCCATACTCCATTTCCAGAAGTGCCAAGTCCTCATCCAAGCAGAACTGGAACTGACGAGTGAACGCGAGAGGTCAGGAGGCCAGTCTCCAGCATCAGCTCCCCGTCGACTGAAAGTTGTGTCTCCACGCAAGCCCCTCCTTCCAGGCTGGGCGGGCTGGCTCCTGCTGGCCTGCTGTCTTCGGAGCCTTGAGGGATTGCACATCGATGGACCTGAATAGCAGTTTTAGGTTTGAGGAAGCTGGAAGAGGAGAGCCATCAGGGTGCCTATGAGCCCCTGGTCTGCGTCAGAATGCGACAGTTTGAATGACAGAAGTGGCCTGAGAGCTGTGGAGAGAGGACCAGTTTCCCTAGGAGTCCTTAGTAGCAATCTGAAATATGTTGGCAGCAGGATGCTACAAAGAGATTGGCTGCTAAAACCATGTGGCCTGGGAGACAGAGGAAATGCCGTTTCCACCTTGAGGCAGACTGGGGGAAAAAAAAAGACTAGGAAAGATTTTTTAGTAGCTACTGAGGTTATCAGATATTCTGACCAAAGTCCCTAGTGCTCATTATCCTTCCAATATTATTCTCTCATCTCCCTTCAGGCTGACTGGTGCATCTTCCAATTCAACAGGGCCTCCCATTCTGAACGGAGAACTAGCCCCTCTCAGAACGTAAAAGTGTGCAGGCGGCCCTGCAGCTGTCGCATTCGCGCAGATCCCTGTTGCGGACTCCTCCAGCCTGCCCAGGATCCTGGTGTGATGCGAATGAACACCCGGCAGCAGGTAAACAGAGTGCTAAAGTGCAAAGCGCAACTCTTATTTATAGATCAAACACCTGCCATCAATTTAAACAGTAGTTATCTAACTTGAAAGTTGAACAAGAGACTGACTGCCCCCTTGAAGCAAGTAATTTTGAAGCAGCAGTTCATGTATACAGATGTGTTTAAGCCTACTTCAGAATGCTGTAATTATCATCAAAAAGTCAGATTCCATTAAATATCTGTTATGCTTTTAGGATCTGCACTTTCAGATAGATTTGAACAAATGGTGAAAGCCTTGAGTTTCTTAACACTATACTTTTAACATTATTTATTTAAAGGACTGGGGTTTAGGATCTTCAGAATTTGGAAAACCATCTGATCAGAGGTTTTGGGAACAGATAATGATACAATTTGGCTGTTCCTGTCATTTTGCCTTTTCAACCACAATTCTATTGCCAGTCCCCGCCTCTCTTATATATAACAAACCTAATATTTGGAGAAAGCCATCTTCCTAAACACAAATAAGTGAAGAGTGAATGCATCTCTAATCACAAGCAAATAATAACTATCATTTCTTGAATGTTAAAAATAAGGTGATGTATGGTACAGGTGTACCATGAATATTATTCCATTAATACTTTTGATGAATTCTTGAAGATTGGTGTTATTACCTTCATGAGTAAAGAAATCTGTATGCAGGTCAGGAAGCAACAGTTAGAACTGGACATGGAACAACAGACTGGTTCCAAATAGGAAAAGGAGTAAGTACGTCAAGGCTGTATATTGTCACCCTGCTTATTTAACGTCTATGCAGAGTACATCATGAGAAACGCTGGACTGGAAGAAACACAAGCTGGAATTAAGATTGCCGGGAGAAATATCAATAACCTCAGATATGCAGATGACACCACCCTTATGGCAGAAAGTGAAGAGGAGCTAAAAAGCCTCTTGATGAAAGTAAAAGAGGAGAGCGAAAAAGTTGGCTTAAAGCTCAACATTCAGAAAACGAAGATCATGGCATCTGGTCACATCACTTCATGGGAAATAGATGGGGAAACAGTGTCAGACTTTATTTTGGGGGGCTCCAAAATCAGTGCAGATGGTGATTGCAGCCATGAAATTAAAAGATGCTTACTCCTTGGAAGAGAAGTTATGATCAATCTGGATAGTATATTCAAAAGCAGAGACATTACTTTGCCGACTAAGGTCCGTCTAGTCAAGGCTATGGTTTTTCCTGTGGTCATGTATGGATGTGAGAGTTGGACTGTGAAGAAGGCTGAGCACCGAAGAATTATGCTTTTGAACTGTGGTGTTGGAGAAGACTCTTGCGAGTCCCTTGGACTGCAAGGAGATCCAACCAGTCCATTCTGAAGGAGATCAACCCTGGGATTTCTTTGGAAGGAATGATGCTAAAGCTGAAGCTCCAGTACTTTGGCCACCTCATGCGAAGAACTGACTCATTGGAAAAGACTCTGATGCTGGGAGGGATTGAGGGCAGGAGGAGAAGGGGACGACCGAGGATGCAATGGCTGGATGGCATCACTGACTCGATGGATGTGAGTCTGAGTGAACTCCAGGAGTTGGTGATGGACAGGGAGGCCTGGCGTGCTGCGATTCATGGAGTCACAAAGAGTCAGACACGACTGAGTGACTGAACTCACCTGAAGAGGTTTAGTACACTGAGATCACCCAACTAATAAGTAGAGGAATTTGGATTTGACCACTGGTTGGCCTGGTTCCAAAGCCCTTGTTCTATCCACTACATCATTCTAGCTTAGGAAAAAAGCACCACCACCACCCCCTCTTACTTGCATTGTTGTTTTTCAGTTGCTCAGTCATGTCTGATTCTTTGCAACCCCATGTACTGCAGCACGCCAGGCTTCCCTGTCCACTATTTCCCAGACTTTGTTCAAACTCATGTCCATTGACTGGGTGATGCCAACCAACCATCTCATCCTCGGTCACTCCCTTCTCCTCCTCTAGTCTCTCCCAGCATCAGGGGCTTTTCCAATGAGTCAGCTTTTCGCATCAGGTGGCAAACGTATTGGAGCTTCAGCATCAGTCCTTTATTGTTTCAAAATTGATTTTCCATGTACAGGGATATGGCAAGTCCTTCTGGAAGTAGGTGACGACTATGTTCAGTGGCTAGAGACTGGTCTGAACTTTGGGGCCTGAGTCAGCCCATGGACAGGACTGAGCTGCAGGCCACATCAGTCAGGCACATGTGTGGGCAGCTCAATTCCCTCCATGGCATTTCTTCTCCCCCAGGAAAATGCAAGAATGGCTTGGAGAACTCTGACATTCCTTATAATTCTATTCTATATGCTTCCGAGTCATGACTGCCTTACCCTGGCACTGGTGAGGGCAGGTTTGTGCTCCGAAGATACAGTATGATTCTAGGCTCTGAAGGCACCCGCTCTCCTCCAGCAGAAGCTATTCCTGCAGACTGTAACACCCTCCCCCTTCCTCCAGCTCCCTGAATTGCTGGGTAAAGAATGTACAAGGCAAGGCGTGAACGCAGACATGTCTTCACTGTGTTCTTTGGGAGGGTGTGCCTCTCAATTTCCTCCTTTATGACCAACATAACACCCACAACCCGCCTCCTACCTGAGGGAGGGAGCTGTGTTGTCCGGTAAACATGCTTGGGGTCAGATCCTGGGAACCATCCCCTCATCAGCACAACCTGATGGAGAACATTTCCAGTCATCTGCCAAGCAGGAGAGACTCACCCAGTAACAGGAATAAAAAACAGACAGGCACCCACTCAAAGGGGCGGGGTGAGCGAGAAGCACTACCTTATTTGTCAGGATATAATCATTAGTACCTCTTTTTTTTCTTTTTTGGTATAAACTACTGTGAATATTCATTGGAAGGACTGATGCTGAAGCCGAAGCTCTATACTTTGGCCTCCTGATGCCAAGAGCCAACTCACTGGAAAAGACCCTGATGCTGGGAAAGATTGAAGGCAGGAGGAGAAGGCGGCGACAGAGGATGAGATGGTTGGATTGCATCACTGACTCAATGGACATAAGTCTGGGCAAAGTCTGGGAGACAGTGAAGGACAGGGAAGCCTGGTGTGCTGCAGTCCATGTGGTCACAAAGAGTTGGACAAGACTGAGTGGCTGAACAACAACTATGAGTGAGTGACTCTTATCCAAGGAACAAGCCAGAGCGTTTGGTTTGAGCAAGGATGGAGAGGTAGCCTGGGTCCAGAGTAAGATGAAGGTGGAGAGGGGCAGTGAGATGGCTTCTATTCATTTGAAAAAACCCCTGAGATAAAATTCACAGGGGTCAACACACAGCCTGAGAGGCACGCCTCCCCACCCTAGGTGCAGGCTCAGCAGCTGGCCTCAGAATGAGATGAAATGAGTAGCCTTGAACAAGGCAGGCTGCCCAGGCAGAAGAATCACACCTTATAGAGGGCAAAAAAGGAAGCTATTCCCTGGCCTATGAGAATTTGGGAGAAGTATATGAATAGTAATTATCTGAAAAGAGATAACAACAAAGGTTCAGAAGGCCAAGTACCAGTCCAACTAATTTACTCAACCTTACAACAAGGCTGAAGACTAGGTGAGTTAATGACCCGCCCATCAAAGACTTTATTGTGATTTCTAGATGCTCTACAGAAGGCATCCAAATAAGACCAGAAGTTGGGGAAAGACTCTGGAAACAGAGTAGAAGGGTGGTTAAGAATGGACTAAGGGTGGTAGCTATCTTCAGGAGAATGGCAAAATTTAGATTTTAGATGTCATCAGCATATTAGCACCTGAACTGCTCTTTCACTTGGGTTACCTCATGGGGCCTTGTCTATGCATAGATGAATCACTGGTATAAATGAGCTAAAATATTAATTGTAGTTGCATTGAGGTGATGGGGTTGTTGGGCGGAGGTGTCCATTGTTGTACCTTTAAAAAAAAAAAAAAAGATAGCATAACTTTTATAATCAGAAAGGGGCAAAGGAAAATCAACAAAAGTCCAACTGTGTCTTTACAGTGTAACAACTGCAAAAAGGAACTTCAGTCAATGTCAGCACACCTACTTTCTAGCAGAGGAGTAAAACATGACTATTAATGAACTATTAAGTAAGATTTGAACTGCAATCCTGAAGGAAGGCACTCAAATTTCTGGACCTGCTTTGAACAGAAACAGTTTAATAATGTTATTTATAGCCGTGTCCAATTATACAAGCCATTGTTTGCATAGAAATATTAGAAAATGAAGATAGAAAAATCTGTGAGGCAGCACAAGGGTAAGAACACATACAGCTCAGCTTTTAAAAAGAAGAATTCTTTTTTGATCTCATTTAATTGGGGGTAAAAAGAGAGCTTTGCTGTTACACACTTGTTTAGCCTTGTCCTAGTACTGAACACAAGCAGCCCAGGGACCTGTGAAATGGATGCTACTGCAGGACGTTATTAAATGACATGTTTTTATCTCCTGTGCTGTACACCTGGAATTGCTGAGGAGCTTCTCTTTCTGAAGGATTTGAGGTCACTTAGCTTGTACTGGCTCTGTCAGAAGCTCCAACGAGGAAAGCTTTGGGACCTTCCACCTGACAGAACTTTGGAATTCCCAGAAGTATGTTTTCCTCAGGTTCCAGATGCTCAGGAATGACCTCATACCAGGGATTCCATCATACCCACATTCTCTTCATTAAAGGCTCCCCAGACAACTTCCTCACACAAGGGCCTTGGTTAGTGCTTGACATGAAAAATAAACTAAGCTCACAAAAGACCATGCTGGACAAGGCCAGAGCAGCAAATGGTCTCAATCCCTTTTCTACGTCTCCAGGTGAAACAGGAGGGAGGGAGGCAGGGCAGAACATCTGAAAGAAGGACTTAGCTGGAGGACATGACGTAGATGGATTAGAACCACATGGGCCCAAGATGGCGGACAAATAGACTTCAGCTGGGCTTAGAGCCTCAGTAGATGTTCACTGTAACACATCAGTGTGCTAAGTGATACCTCCACAGGAGCCATGCCATTTCCAAGGCTGACCATCAAAGACCAAAAGAGGGTGGTGGCCCAATTCCTGGAAATCTCTGCCCCTTCCCTGGTGGCTCAGCCGGTAAGGAATACGCCTACAATGTGGGAAACCTGGGTTCGATTCCTGGGTTGGGAAGATCCCTTGGAGAAGGGAAAGGCTTCCCACTCCAGCATTCTGGCCTGGAGAATTCCATACAGTCCATGGGGTCACAAAGAGTTGGACACGACTGAGCAACTTTCACTTCACTTCCCCAGAATAGGTAGCCTATGAAATTAAACCAGCTCATAAAAGCTAACCACACCACATTTCAAGGCTGCTGTCTCCTTCTGGGATGGCCCACACTCTGTGGCGTGTGTTTCTAAATAAATCCACTTCTTACCTATCACTTTGCCTCTCACTGAATTTTCTCTGCAATGAGACTTCAAGAACCTGAGCTTCATTAAGTCGTGAAACCGATATCAGTTGGAAGACTATGGGTTTTGGCCACATTCGAGTCCCAGCCATGTGGGTTCGAGTCCCAGCCAAGTCACATGGTTTCACAGGTACAGCCTCCAAAAATGACTTGAAGGTGAGCCAGGAAACTGTTGTTACCAAATAGTGGGATCTTCAGTGTATGAAACAGAAGGCACTCTTATGTCTGTGACACCACTATACCAGACTTCCCCACTGGCTCAGGGGTAAATAATCTGCCTGCCGTGCAAGAGACCCAGGTTCAATCCCTGGGTTGGGAAGATCCCTTGGAGAAGGAAATGGGAACCCACTCCAGTAGTCTTGCCTGGGAAATCCCACGGACAGAGGAGCCTGGCGGGCGACAGTCCACGGGCTCACAAGAGCTGGAGATGACTGAGTGACTAAGCCACTGCCACCCTATACCCCAGGGCCTCCTTCCCAGATGTGCAGGGATGAATCCTCTGTGTGTGGCTAAGAATTTGCACTGACTTGGCAAGGGCTGAGGCTCTGGTTTGAGATACACTTCAGCTTTCCTTCTGAAGTTATAAACAGATTCAAAACTTAACAACAGAAATCTCAGACCCAGCGTTGCTTCTTATCCACGACAAGAAGTCAAACATCCCAACCAGAAGGAAAAGGAACACACAGAGGAAGCTCTTGTTGACAGATGGGATGTCATGGAGGCAGAACCAGAAGGGCTGCTGGTTAACTCAGAATGAAGTACCCCTGCCTCCCACCCAAGGGTGCACATGGACATCACACCTGTGTTCCCCTTCTACCCTATGGTCACCTAGTCTCAGCAGTGCTGTCTAATTTTTCTTAAAGAATGGTTTATGGATAACCTGCATCAGAATAGTTGGGGAGCTAATAACAGATGGGATCCCGACCAACCAAAGAAATTAATTAGAGGGTTGGGGCCTTGGGAATCGATATGTTTAAAGTCCAGGTGATCCTTATGCATATTAACATTGAGGCATCACACCCAGGGAAGTACTCAGATCCCATTGCCAGTGACAACCTGATGGGTGGGGGCAGAAGCCACTGTGTTCTGGCAGTGCCGCCTCTGTGTGGTTGCTGTCCTGCTTGATGGCATTAGAACACCCCTCCCAGGTAAGGATGGCAACAAAGGGTAACATCTTTAGCACTTTGTAGCCTACAAAGTTTGTCCACAGCCACTGTCTCGTCACATCAACCCCTCCGAGGTATAGGCTAGAATCTCTGTTTTCACAAACTCAGAAATGACATGCCCTAACTAACGGCGGTGGCAGTGGCCGGCGCACTAAGTGTGGCTGAGAGCTACCCCACGTCCGAGGTCATGGGGAGCAGCCTACAGTGCCAGGCTGTGGTGGGGCAGGAACGGCCGAGAGGAGCTACCCCGTGTCTGAAGTCAGGGGCAATGGCCAGGAGGAGATACCCCGTGTCCGAGGCCAGGGACGGTGGTCGGGAGGAGATACCCCGCGTCCGAGGTCAAGGGCGATGGCTGAGAGGAGCCACCCCACATCGGAGGCCAGGGGTGGCGCCCGAGGCCAGGGGCGGTGGCCAGGAGGAGCAACCATACTCACAGACATCTAGTCAGTCTAATCACACTAGGACCACAGCCTTGTCTAACTCAATGAAACTAAGCCATGTCCACGGGGCAACCCAGGATGGGCGGGTCATGGTGGAGAGGTCTGACAGAATATGGTCCACTGGAGAAGGGAATTGCAAACCACTTCAGTATTCTTGCCTTGAGAACCCCATGAACAGTATGAAGAGGCAAAATGATAGGATACTGAAAGAGGTACTCCCCAGGTCAGTAGGTGCCCAATATGCTACTGGAGATCAGTGGAGAAATAACTCCAGAAAGAATGAAGGGATGGAGCCAAAGCAAAAACAATACCCAGCTGTGGATGTGACTGGTGATAAAAGCAAGGACCCATGCTGTATTGCATAGGAACCTGGAATGTCAGGTCCATGAATCAAGGCAAATTGGAAGTGGTCAAACAGGAGATGGCAAGAGTGAACGTCGACATTCTAGGAATCAGTGAACTAAAATGGACTGGAATGGGTGAATTTAACTCAGATGACCATTATATCTACTACTGCGGGCAGGAATCCCACAGAAGAAATGGAGTAGCCATCATGGTCAACAGAAGAGTCTGAAATGCAGTACTTGGATGCAATCTCAAAAATGACAGAATGATCTCTGTTCATCTCCAAGGCAAACCATTCAATATCACAGTAATCCAAGTCTATGCCCCAACTAGTAACGCTGAAGAAGCTGAAGTTGAATGGTTCTATGAAGACCTACAAGACCTTTTAGAACTAACACCCAAAAAAGATGTCCTTTTCATTATAGGGGACTGGAATGCAAAAGTAGGGAGTCAAGAAACACCTGGAGTAACAGGCAAATTTGGCCTTGGAATGCAGAATGAAGCAGGGCAAAGACTAATAGAGTTTTGCCAAGAAAATGCACTGGTCATAGCAAACACCCTCTTCCAACAACACAAGAAAAGACTCTACACATGGACATTACCAGATGGTCAACACCGAAATTAGATTGATTATATTTTCTGCAGCCAAAGATGGAGAAGCTCTATACAGTCAACAAAAAGAAGACCAGGAGCTGACTGTGGTTCAGATCATGAACTGCTTATTACCAAATTCAGACTGAAATTGAAGAAAGTAGGGAAAACCGCTAGACCATTCAGGTATGACCTAAATCAAATCCCTTGTGATTATACAGTGGAAGTGAGAAATAGATTTAAGGGCCTAGATCTGATAGAGAGAGTGCCTGATGAACCATGGAATGAGGTTCATGACATTGTACAGGAAACAGGGATCAAGACCATCCCCATGGAAAAGAAATGCAAAAAAGCAAAATGGCTGTCTGGGGAAGCCTTACCAATAGCTGTGAAAAGAAGAGAAGCGAAAAGCAAAGGAGAAAAGGAAAGATATAAGCATCTGAATGCAGAGTTCCAAAGAATAGCAAGAAGAGAGAAGAAAGCCTTCTTCAGCGATCAATGCAAAGAAATAGAGGAAAAGAACAGAATGGAAAAGACTAGAGATCTCTTTAAGAAAATTAGAGCTACCAAGGGAACAATTCATGCAAAGATGAGCTCAATAAAGGACAGAAATGGTCTGGACCTAACAGAAGCAGAAGATATTAAGAAGAGGTGGCAAGAATACACAGAAGAACTGTGCAAAAAAGATCTTCATGACCCAGATAATCAACGATGGTGTGATCACTCATCTAGAGCCAGACATCCTGGAATTTGAAGTCAAGTCGGCCTTAGAAAGCATCACTATGAACAAAGCTAGTGGAGGTGATGGAATTCCAGTTGAGCTATTTCAATTCCTGAAAGATGATGCTGTGAAAGTGCTGCACTCAATATGCCAGCAAATTTGGAAAACTCAGCAGTGGCCACAGGACTGAGAAAGGTCAGTTTTCATTCCAATCCCAAAGAAAGGCAATGTCAAAGAATGTTCAAACTACTGCACAATTGCACTCATTTCACACGCTAGTAAAGTAATGCTCAAAATTCTCCAAGCCAGGCTTCAGCAATACGTGAACCGTGAACTTCCAGAGGTTCAAGCTGGTTTTAGAAAAGGCAGAGGAACCAGAGATCAAATTGCCAACATCCGCTGGATCATTGAAAAAGCAAGAGAGTTCCAGAAAAACATCTATTTCTGCTTTATTGACTATGCCAAAGCCTTTGACTGTGTGGATCACAATCAACTGTGGAAAATTCTGAAAGAGATGGGAATACCAGACCACCTGACTTGCCTCTTGAAAAATCTGTATGCAGGTCAGGAAGCAACAGTTAGAACTGGACATGGAACAAGACTGGTTCCAAATAGGAAAAGGAGTACGTCAAGGCTGTATATTGTCACACTGCTTATTTAACGTCTGTGCAGAGTACATCATGAGAAACGCCAGACTGGAAGAAACATAAGCTGGAATCAAGATTGCCGGGAGAAATATCAATAACCTCAGATATGCAGATGACACCACCCTTATGGCAGAAAGTGAAGAGGAGCTAAAACGCCTCTTGATGAAAGTAAAAGAGGAGAGTGAAAAAGTTGGCTTAAAGCTCAACATTCACAAAACAAAGATCATGGCATCCAGTCTCATCACTCCATGGTAAATAGATGGAGAAACAGTGGAAACAGTGTCAGACTTTATTTTTTTGGGCTCCAAAATCAGTGCAGATGGTGATTGCAGCCATGAAATTAAAAGATGCTTACTCCTTGGAAGAAAAGTTATGATCAATCTGGATAGCATATTCAAAAGCAGAGACATTACTTTGCCGACTAAGGTCCGTCTAGTCAAGGCTATGGTTTTTCCTGTGGTCATGTATGGATGTGAGAGTTGGACTGTGAAGAAGGCTGAGCACCGAAGAATTATGCTTTTGAACTGTGGTGTTGGAGAAGACTCTTGTGAGTCCCTTGGACTGCAAGGAGATCCAACCAGTCCATTCTGAAGGAGATCAACCCTGGGATTTCTTTGGAAGGAATGATGCTAAAGCTGAAGCTCCAGTACTTTGGCCACCTCATGCGAAGCATTGAGTCATTGGAAAAGACTCTGATGCTGGGAGGGATTGAGGGCAGGAGGAGAAGGGGACGACAGAGGATGAGATGGCTGGATGGCATCACTGACTCGATGGGCATGAGTCTGAGTGAACTCCGGGAGTTGGTGATGCGATGGGCGTGAGTCTGATTGAACTCCGGGAGTTGGTGATGGACAGGGAGGCCTGGCGTGCTGCGATTCATGGGGTCACAGAGTCAGACACGACTGAGCGACTGAACTGAACTGAACTAATGGCAACCCACTCCAGTACCCTTGCCTAGAAAATCCCATGGACGGAGGAGTGTGGCAGACTATAGTCCATGGGGTCGAAAAGAGTCGGACACGACTGAACGACTTCACTTTCACGTTCACTTTCAATAATACCACACAGCCTGCTGGTAAATAGCTGAGCTGAGACCTTGGACTTGGGTTAGGTGATTCCAAACCCTGTGATCCAGCCATTCATTAGAGCTGCCCTTCAAGTGTCCATGGTGGCTGCCCCGCAGTGTTTACTTTCTCTGGCCAAGTGGGTAAGGTGCAGCTCATGGTTCTTGTAAAAGAGTGGAGAACCTCTGTGGGGGGTTCCTAGGTGGCTCAGCAATAAAGAATCCACCTGCTAATGGAGGAGACATGGGTTCGATCCCTGGGTGGGGAAGATCCTCTGGAGAAGGGAATGGCAACCCACTGCAGTATTCCTGCCTGGAGTATCCCATGGACAGAGGAACCTGGTGGGCTACAGTCCACTGGGGTCACAAAGAGTCAGACACAACTTAGCAACTAAACAACAATAATACCTCTGAGGAAGATGGGCCAGGGTACCTCAGAGAGGTTTGGGGCAAAGCCCTGGGGTATGCGAGAGGGGTCGGCATGTCCCGTGAAGCTCAATGGGAACAGAACGACAGATCCAGGAGTTCCTTCCTCCCATGAGCCTCTCCCAATTATCTGTGCCAAGAAACCGAGGTTTTCTCCAGATGGATTACAGCTGAGGAGAAGAGAAAATTTAAGTCTATTTCCATGCAGATCGCAGCAGTGGTAGACTCCCCACACAGAGTGTTCCTTGGGGGCACAATACCTTTACTCCATATCAAGACAGACCAAGGGGACTGGGGCTCACTCTGACATTGCTGGAGTCGTGCTCAGCTGAGCAGCATCCTCAGACGTAGCTCAGAATGGGAGACTGAAGCAATGTGATATTCAGCTGAGCCACTGTAAAGCCAAATATTATGCAACCCAAGGTGACCTTGACCACGAGATGTCCCCTTCATCTGGGTAGAAAATGCCAGATGCCGTCAGCTGCTACCAGCTGTGGTCCCAGGGGCTTAGTCATTTCCCGGGGATGCTATATGGGTGTGGCATTCTTTGCATGGTGCCCAATTTCCCAGTTGAGGTCGAGGACTCAGCAACCGTGACCTCACTGACCTGCCATCCACTTCAGCCACTGCCACTCCACGTGGCTCCTCCACCCACCCACACGGCACTTGGTCTCAATACCTTCTGCAACTCTCCAATCAAAAGACATTTTTTACACATGTGGCATAAAGCCCATTAAAAAAGAAAATCTTCCCATGAGGCTGTCCTCAAATCTACAGAACAGGGCTGAGCCAAAGTGAATGTTTAATAAACAGAACTGGAGGGTGATCAAGGCATGCCCTACTCCACTTCCGGCAGTGTGGGTGAGTGCCCTGAAGTGCGTGGACTCCGTGAGAGCAAAGGGGCTTTCATCCTCTGCTTCCCTAGTTAGTACAGTCTCTGCCTACCACCCCACAGACACGGGCCCTGTGCAGGAGGAGCTCAGTTAGCCCTTTGGCGTGAAATCAGAGTGACAGAGGGCTTCCCAGGTGGCTCAGTGGTGAAGACTCCACCTGTCAATGCAGGAGACATAAGAGACGCCGTTCGATCCCTGGGTCAGGAAGATCCCTGGAGGAGGGCCTGGCAGCCACTTCAGTATTCTTGCCTGGAGAATTCCATGGAAAGAGGAGCCTGGTGGGCTACAGTCCATGGGGTCGCAAAGAGCTGGACGTGACTGAAGTGACTTAATGTGCATACACGCAGAGTGACAGAGGCCTTCGGCTTTAGAAGAATGGGGATAGATAACACACACAAAAGGGGACACAGGAGAACCATTTAGAGAACCTGATTCCTGTCTTCTTTCTTTCCCACCTTCTTTAGGACAACTTTTAAATTCAGTTTTAAAATTTCTTCCTCTCTCTATCCCTTCCCTAACCATTTCTGTGCTCGCCTGCCCCCTCCCCCGACAGGTGTGGGTGTGCTCCTCTTTCCAAGGCTGCGTTATCTGTGCCCAGAGAAGCTCACCTCATAAAAGCAGGGAAGAAAGAGGGGAAATAAAAGCAAGTATCCTTTAAAACTCGGTGCCACACAGCACTGCAATTTCCTGGGCCAATGGCTTTGTCCAGGAAAAGCTCCCACTCATGCCAACAGGCCCAGTAGGATTTATCAAATTCAGCCATATGGACAGTATTCATAGATGTTCATTCCCAAAGCTCTTGCTTTATTGACTCTCTCTCATGTTTTCTCCCCCTAGGTCGTTCACTGAAGTGGCCGGATGACCTTTAAGAGGATACTGGACGTGCGATTTCTGCTCTCCTTTTCTGTTGAAGAGAGAGAGGACAGGCACAGTGGGGAGAATGCCAGAGGAGGAAAGAAACTTGGAATGACCTCCCTGATTCAGTCCCGGTCTTGGTCCTGGATGAAATGACGCTGGAGCAGAAGCTCTGGTGGGGCCCCAGGCACCGTGGGGCAGGCAAGGCTCCTCTCCTTCACGCACAGGGACCCAGAGACCCAGGGCCACACTTTCTGTGACCCAAAAACAGGGTGGAGTCTGCCCAGCCTTGGCCCTGAGATGCTCCTCACAGTCACCCAGCGCTACACACAGCCAGCCACTAATCAAAAGTGCTGTCACCATTTAATAAGCAAATAGCCTGAAAGAAGAGACACCTCAGAGCAAGGACTATGGACTATAGCCCACCAGGCCCCTCTGACCATGGGATTCTCCAGGGAAGAATACTGCAGTGGGTTGCCATGCCCTCCTCCAGAGGACCTTCCCAATCCAGGGATCCAACCTGCGTCCCCTGTGGCTCCTGTACTGCAGGTAGATTCTTTACTTCTGAGCCACTGGGGAAGCCCGTCTCTTCCATACTGAGTATCAATAAAGGTTAGTTGTATTAAAGAACAGGGAGATGAAGGGGTGACAGAATGAACAAAAGTAAGGCATAAGTAAGGCATTGTTCTCACAAGCCTCAAGCCAAGCATTCACTGAGGAACTTTGACGATGCAAACCCACCAGTGCTCAGCAGGGATCTGGATATGTTACCCTTAGGGAGGACCCCGGAGAAGCCACCCATACCCTTGAGGACATGGCTGTGCCATAAAACAGATGTTAAAAGAAGAGGTTCTACCATGACTCGCGGCAACCTATGCCCACCTTCTGCTAGACTCTGCGCTCTCAGCGGCCGCCCCCAACCACCTGCGCTAGAAGACTTCATACCTGCTTGGGGTCTCAGGCTTTTCTCCAGCTGTCCCTGCCTCTCCTAGTTCCTGATCAAGAAGGAGAGTCTACCATTGTTAAGTCACCGGCATGAGATTCCTAAGTGGCTATATTACTATAAACTGGGTGGCTTCAATGACAGTTCTTTCTCACAGTTTTGGAAGCTGGGAAGTACAAGTTCAAGATGCAAGCAGATTCAGTTCCTGGTGAGAACCCTCTTCCTGGTTTGCAGACAGCCCTCTTCTTACTGTCTCCTCACACAGCAGAGATAAAGACAGAACTAACTTTCTGGTCTCTTATAATCCCATCACAAGGACCCCACTCTATGACCTCATCTAAATCTAATATCAATACCTCCAAAGGCCTCAGCTTCCAACACCATCATGTTGGGGGTTCAGGCTTTAACATATAAAGTTGTGAGGGACACAGACATACAGTCCATGACAGTGGCCCCTCCATCTAGTCTGCATCCCTATCATCAAACCAGGAGGTGTTCATAGAGGGTGGGATGAGGCCATCCTTGGCCTTCCCTGAACACCTTGCCTGTCCCTCCACTTTTCTTACCACCTTTGTGACTTCTGTTGTGTGTAGGCATTTCTTCGACCTCTCCCACAAGAGTGTAAGCCCCTCTAAGAGAGGAATCGATCATAAGAGCATTTATTGAGCCTGTGCCCACTGTTCTAAATACACTGTCACTTCATTCCTACGGCAGTCCGTGAGACAGACATACATTGTTCCTATTGCCCATCTATAGCAAGCTCACGATTGGAAGAAGTAACTTGCCCAAGGCCATGCCCCAGCAGTGGCTCATCTCGGACCGGAATTGAGGTCTCAAAACCGTCAGTTATTTTCTTCCCTGAAAGCAGGGACCTCCCCTTGGTTATCTTTGTATCCCTGCTCTTACCTCTGGCACCTGGCACAGTGCTTTCTATGTTGTATTTATTTAAATACTCATTAAATAAAAATGGAAGAATATGCATCTTTTATTCACTCCACCAAATTTTTTAAAAGTTTACAGTTGGGTAATATTAAGTATATTCACATTTCTGTGGGTTAGATTTCTGGAATGTTTTCATCTTACAAAACTGAAACTCGGTACCCACAGAACAACTCTCCATTTCTCCTTTCCCCAGCCCCTGGCAACCAGTATTATTTTATTTTCTGTTTCTATGAGTTTAATTACTTGAAATGCCTCATCTGGGTGGAATCACGCAGTATTTACTTTTTGTGACTGTCTTATCCCACTTAGGAGAAGGCGATGGCACCCCACTCCAGTACTCTTGCCTGGAAAATCTCATGGATGGAGGAGCCTGGTTGGCTGCAGTCCATGGGGTCGCGAAGAGTTGGACACGACTGAGAGACTTCATTTTGAATTTTCACTTTCATGCATTGGAGAAGGAAATGGGAACCTACTCCAGTGTTCTTGCTTGGAGAATCCCAGGGACGGGGGAGCCTGGTGGGCTGCCATCTATGGGGTCGCACAGAGTTGGACACGACTGAAGTGACTTAGCAGCAGCAGCAGTATCCCACTTAGCATACTATCCTCAAGGCTCATCCATGTTGTCACAAATGCAAGATTTCCTTCTTTTTTATGGCTGAATATTATTCCAATATATACAGTCCACTAAGTTTTGTTGTTTTTTTTAAATAAATGATTTTCTTTTTAGTATTTTAAAGTATTTATTGAATTTGTTATAATACTGTTATGCTTTTGGTTTTTTGGCTGCAAAGCAAGTGGATTCTTAGCTCCCTGACCAGGGATTGAACCCACATCCCCTGCAATGGAAGGTGAAGTCTTAACCACGGAACCACCAGGGAAGTCCCCTATTCCACTAGGTTCTATAAATGCCCAGTCTTATCAAGTTGCTTCCTTATACACTTCTACATTTAAAATGGATAAGCAACAAGATCCTACTATATACCACAGGTAACTCTGCTCAATATTATGTGGCAGGCTGAATGGGAGAGGAGTCTGGGGGAGAATGGGTATGTGAATATGTATGAGTCCCTTTGCTGTCTACCTGAAACTATCACAACATTGTTAATCGGCTATACTCCAAAAAATACAAAGTTAAAAAAAAACACCCTCAATTTCACTTCACTCACAGAAGAGCTTTGATAATATGACCACCACCCCCACCAGCTGATGAGCTCTTGTACTGTGCTAACTGACCTCCTCTCTCTGTCCTCACAGTAATCCTTGAAGATCACAGTATGATCTGCAGATGAGAAAACTGAGGCCCAGGGAGATTAAAGAACATATTCAAGGACACGGTACTGCAGAGTGCAGCAATCTGGATCTCTGACGCTCTTCTAGGGCCCCTCTGACTCTATAGCCTGCTGCCCGCCATTCATCTTTCCTTCCTCCCAGTGAGTGACGCAGCAGAAGCAGGGGACCAGAAGCATGAGGTGACCCCCGAGGATGCGCTGCCCTTTAGCTATAGCAGCGGGGTGGAGCCCTGAATCCCTGACTCCCAGCCCAGGGCTCTGTGCCCTGCTCACCTGCCACCCACCTCCCCAGGCCACTCCTCATCTGGGTGACCTGTGCACGTGATTCTCGAGTCAAATCTCATACCCTCCTCAAGGCCCAGATCAAGACTCACTACTTCCTGTCCAAATGCTCCCACTGACTTTCCTTGTAGTTTGCTTCCCCTTTGCTTTGGGTGGCCAAGTCTAGTCAGATAGACATTCTCCCAGGTAGCATTAGAGAGTGCTTTGTGATCCTCCAAGGAAGGATGCGCATGCCCCTTCCCACCTCTCCACCTAATGGCATCCTGGGGATATGGCCAGCACTAGATAAATGCTTTCTGACCAGATGCACCATGGTGCTGCGCAATATAAGAGCTTCTTTAGGGAACATCTGCCTCAACACTCTAGCTTTCCAGATGAGAAACTGAGTCCCAAGATGTGTAGTGACTTGTCTGGTTACAGAGCTAAATAGCGAAGACTAGAGCCTTTAACTCTTCTCTGCATCAGAACTGTGTCCTAAGGCCCTAAGTGGGCAAACACAAGGAAAGAGAGGTTAAATCCTACATTCAGTCATTTTAAGGGGATATGAAAATACTACTTGTTAATTTCTAGAAGAGAAAAAAAAACATGAAAAGGAGTTTTAAACAGAGAGAAATACATAAGGAATAGTGAAAATTCCTAGTTCTTACACAGCTATTAAATAGCTGAAAGGCAACACAGTCTCTCTGCCCCCGCCACCCTCCTCTGCCCCCGCCACCCTCGCTACAATACCACTTGCTTTAAAGGAAGGTTTGGGAGATGCAATTCTCTCCAGGGCGAAGTGTGAAAATCTAGAAAAGGGCGTTAACATTTTATGACCTCAAAATTCTTAATAAATTAACTTTATTAAAGGATCGCTGGGTTTCTAGTACCTTGAAAATGAAATTGCACCTTCTAGAAAATATATATTCACCTCATTTGCAGGATTGCTGCACTGTTACAGCTACTCACATCTCTCTTTCCATAACAAAGAAAAGAAACCACACATTTCTGTAGCATAATTCATAAAATATCTGAGCACATTGTTTTTTAAATACCTTTTCTTATAATAAACCTAGGGGATTGCATAATGGAGGTATTTTTAAATTTAATCCACAAATGGGACTTTTGAGAGCCTACTGTGTTCTGGGCACTATTCTAGGCCCTAAGTATACAAGATTACACTAAGCAGAGAAACTTGCTGTTCTCCTGGAATGTATTCTATTCCTCTTAGCTCCCCTTTCATTGGATGAGACAGCCTTAAGTGATTTGCCCACGGTGCTCTGGTTAATGAGCAAGAGGACTGGGGCTTGGATCAAGCCTTCAGATTCTCTCACTCCAGAATACGCCTGCTTTATGCAAACAGGTGTTTGTTTTCTCTAAAGTCAAGGGTCTCTCTGTTCTCCCAACACCTTCCCCTCAACTGTGGGACACAGGTATAGGGATCAATTGGTTTTTAACACAATCAGAGTGACTGTCCAGAAATGGATACTGGGTTTTTTCTTTTAGAAAATGATATGCCACAACTACATATCCACATGAGGTAGGGCTGGGCCCCTACTCTTTGTTCCATATACAAAAATTAAGCCCAAATGAGTCAAAAACCTAAATATGAAAGCTGGAAATCTAGTAGAAGAAAATCTAACTATAAACCTAGTAAAAGAAAATACAACGATTAATATTCATGGCTTTGTATTAGGCAATGTTTTCTTAGATATAGTACCAAAAGCATAAGCAATAGAAGAAAACATAAATAAATTGAACATCATTAAAATTAAAACTTTTGTGCATCAACAAGAAGAAAAGATAACCCACAGAGTGAGGGAAAACACAGGCAAATTATATGTGGGAAAGAACTTCTTTCTAGAATATATAAAGAGTTATTACAACTCAGTAAAGACAAAGGGTATGAATAGATGAGAAAGTATATGAACCGACACTTCTCTAAGGAATAAATAATAGTAGGCAAATTTAAACCACAGTGCAATACCAATACACATCCACTAGGTTGGCTAGAATCAAAGGACAGATAATAGCAAGTGGTGGCAAGGATATGGAGAAATTGGAATCTTCATACACTACTGGTGAATGTGTAAAATTATGCACCCACTTTGGAAAACAGTTTGGCAGTTCCTCAAAATGTTAAACACAGAGTTACCACATGATCTAGCAATACCACTCTTAAGTATATACTTGGGAGAAACTAAAACATGCCCATACAAAACATGTTCATAGCAGTATTATCCTTAACAGCCAAAAAGTGGAAACAGCACAGATGTCCATCAGCAGATATATGGATAAATAAAATCTAGTGTATCCATCAAATGGATTATTATTTATCAATGAAAAGAGTACTAATACATGCTATAATATGCGTGAACCTTGAAAATATGATAAGTGAAAGAAGCCAGTCAAAAAAGGCCACCTACTGTATGATTCCATTTATATACACTGTCCAGAATAGGCAAATAGAGAGAGACAGAAAGCAGATTACTAGAAACTAGGGCCTGAGAGGATTGTGGTGTGACTGCTAATGAAAATGTCCTAAAATTGCATTAAAAAGGTAGTTGAGTCATAATTCTGTAAATATATTGAAAGCCATTGAGTTGCACACTTTGGTAATTGTCTACTATGTGAATTACATCTCAATAAAGCTGTAAGAAAAAGAAAAGATTATGCATAACCTAGTCTTTCCTTTACGGTAAAAGATGACCTCAATAGCTATGTGTATAAGTGAGCAGGCAGCTGGCCTGGGAACAACCCTGTCTTTTACCTTCTGTAAACCTGTAGAGAATGATCCTCTAGGGAACTTTCTAGAACAAGAGTTTGTGACAGAGTGTAGTCGGCAAATATTTCCCAAACTACCATAGAGAAAGAAAGCTCAGAGATTACTGATTTTCCTGGCAGAACACAGCCTCTGGGAAGGTTGACAGCTTCCTATGGTGGCACCACATTCTCAAGTCTTTCGCCCGAGAGAGCCAATGTGGTTGCTAAGTTGCTATGTCATGTCCGACGTTTTTGTGACGTCATAGACTGCAGCCCACCGGGCTCCCTTGTCCATGGGATTCCCCAGGCGAGAATACTGGAGTGGGTTGCTGTTTCTTCCTTCAGGGGCTCTTCTTGACCCAGGTATCAAATCTGTGTCTCCTGCATTGGCAGGCGGATTCTTTACCACGGAACCACCAGGGAAGCCCGAGACAGACAATGCTGCTGCTAAGTTGCTTCAGTCGTGTTCGACTCTGTGCGACCCCATAGACGGCAGCCCACCAGGCTCCCCCGTCCCTGGGATTCTCCAGGCAAGAACACTGGAGTGGCTTGCCATTTCCTTCTCAAAGACAATAGCTGTCTTTAAACTAGAAGAGACAGATATTTCTTTCTTCTTCCTCTCCAAATGCCACCCTCCAGCTTCAAAATGCCTAGACTGAGTTTCAGAACTATCATGGGAGAGTAAGATGTAGATTCTTGGTGGGTGGCCTCTCAGCCCTCGTCCCTGCCCTGCCCCCTTCCCTCTTCACAAGGGTTGGCCTGGTTTCTCTCACCACAAACAGCACTATCAACAACCACATCCAAATTCCACAGCTTCTTACCCAAACTTGAGCTAATCCCAAGTAAACAGTACTTGAACTTCACAAGTCTGGGTCCATACGTTTGTGTGAATGACACACTTCTCAGTATTTTAGCCAGGGCCCACCCTGAGTGACTGTTTTTCTGTAATGACAGTTCTGTACCTTATTGAGGCTAATAAATGCTTGTCCTTCTCAACGGAGCTACACACAGGACCTCAAATGATGAATTGGCTGCTCTGTATACAGTGAGAGAACTCTAGCCATGACATATACAAAGAAACTAAGTGTCTTTACTCATCTTCACCGGTGGGAAGGAGTCAAGACATCTATCTGGTAAGTACAGTCCCTCCATCCATGTCTATTTTGGGGCAAAGCATGTGCCTCAGTAACCTTCTCTCTCAGTTGTTATTCTGCCAGAGCAGGGGCCAACTCTGCCCTTATTGCCTTGCCCCAGAGGAGCCATTAACAACTAGAGGTTTCCATCAGCTAGAAACATACCTGTCGGACAGTCGCTTCACTGCGGCACTCACACAAAGGCAGCACTCACACAAATGTCTGGACTGAGGTCCAACAGAGTATTTTTCACTTGGTTGACATTCTCAGTGTTTTCTTGTTTTCCAGTGATTGAAGGTCAAGGCTGGAGCAGGGGACTGGATTAATAAAGTCCTTGTGCAATGACACATTAACCCTTCACTCACCAGAGAACCGAAAACTGCCAAGCAAGGCTCTGAGGACAACAACTTTCAAATGTCCCTCGATAACCGGAGGCTGATTCTGGAGGAGGCCAGGGTTTATGAACGTGTGTGTGTCTGTGATGCAGGAGAACCCTGGCTCACAAGTAGAGAGTCTTGAATTGGAAACCTTGCCAGACATCACCTAAGCTGGTGTCACAGGAGTAGCGTTTGCTTCTTCCCTCAGTGATGGGTGTTAGTTTCCTAGAGCTCACTACATTGCGTGAGGGCGGGAGGGAAGGCCTTGCCAACTCTGTGTACCTCCATGCTTTTCAGCCTTATTGTATAATGAATGGGAGGTCTGGGACACCCTTATCACCTTCAGAGAATCTGAAAAGGATCTGTATGTCTCATGTGACTTAAAGCCTGGCTCAATAATCAGCCGAGAGGTTGGGTTCCACTTTTTTGGGGTCACTTATAGCAGAGCCCCTCTGGGTTCAGAAATTCTCTCTCTCTTTATTGGCTGTGCTGGGCCTTCATTGCGGTGTGCCAGCTTCTCTAGTTACGGCACTGGGGCTTAGTTGCCCCTAGGCATGTGGGATCCTAGTTACCCAACCAGGGATCAAACCAAAGTCCCCTCACTGAAAGGTGGATTCTTAACCATTGGACCACCAAGGAAGTCGCAGAAATTCTCACTTAATCAGTATGTAGCACACTCATTCCCAAACTTTACAGCTACAGTTTTTATAACTAAGAATTCACCTTGTAACAAAAGGATTCATAATAAGTAGGGTAGAGCACGTTCACCCAAGGATGCTCCATGGAACCCCAGGGTTCCCTGGGCAGTTAAGTTTGAAAAAATGTATTCCATTTTTGTTTTATTCTTTGATTCATCAATTGTAAGCTCTCCACTGATTTAATAGCAGTGCTTTCGAAGGGATGAGGAAGAAACACCTGATTACAATTACACAGTTTTGTTTTTAAATTATAAGAGTTTACATTTATCTCTACAGGCACTTACAGACTTCCTTCTTCAGTATCTCAGTAATGGTTTGTATCTAATTCTTTGCCTTCAGATTCTAAAGATTTTCTGAATCACTTTTGACCTTTGGAAATTATCTTAAATATCATAATGATGAATTGCTTTTTATAAACTTTTCATGACCTTGACTTCTTTTGCAACTTTAGGATAAAAATATAACTCTGAATCCTGTAAAGGAATATTAGATTCATGAGCCTTTTCTTTTTGATAAGTTTATAGCTTCCTGTTTTCCTTTACTGAGTAACATGTCACTAGATGCTATCAACTTCACTTAAGTGTGAGCTGGAAGCTTTTAATAAATGCTTGGAGACAGAGTTAGGGTTCTTAATAATGAAGGACTCATCCTTTCAAGAATTAGCACACCAATTTCTCATTTTGAAATTTCTATGACCCATTCCTTGAAATCTGGTTATTGCTATCAACTTTAACTATACTGCCTGCAGGGTGGCAGAAAATTTGCCTTTACAATGCTACTTCATAACAGTCTTTTCTTTTTAAAAACATTTTGCTTGTAGATAATTTTACGTTTACAGAAAAGCGGCAAAGACAGTACAGAATTCCCATAATCCTTCTCCAGTTTTACCTGTTGTTAAGATCTTACATTACCAAGGAACATTTGTCAAACTAAGAAACCAAAGTTGGCGTACTACTGATAATTAAGTTATAGACTTTATCTGGATTTACTAGTGTTTCCATCAATGTCCTCTCTCTCTTCTGGAATCCAATTCAGGGACAAAACTGCATTCAGCTGTCATGTCTCCCCTCTTTTTTCTGGACCATGGCAGTTTCTTAATCTTTCCTAGACAGTCTCAAACAGCACTGGCCAAGTTACTCTATTCAATGTACCCTGATCTGGATTTTTCTCATGACTAAATAGGGGTTATAGCTTGGTGTAAACAGTATCAGAGTTTGCCATGATAGGCACATGGCATCACTGATGATGCTAATCTGAATACTATATGGTTCAGGTGTCATTTGCTAGGCTTTTTCCACTGCAGTTCATAGTCTTTTCTTTCATTCTTCCTTCCTGTTTAAAAAGATTAATTTATTTTAATTGGAGGCTAATTACTTTACAATATTGTAGTGGTTTTGCCATACATTGACATATAATAATCTTTTAAAAGTCAAAGAAAGGGACCTCCCTGGTGATACAGTGGATAGGAATCTGCCTGTCAACGCAGGGGACACGGGTTCAATCCGTGGTCTGGGAAGACTCCACATGCTGAGAGGCAACTAAGCCTGTGCCTCACAACTACTGATTCCCACGCTCTAGAGCTCGTGCACCACCACGAAGAGTAGCCCCCTGCTCGCTGCTAGAGAAAGCCTGTGTGGAGCAACAGAGACCCAGCTCAAACAAAAATAAATAAAATAAATAATTTTTAAAAAAAGAGTCGATGGAAGGGCTTAAGGTAACATTTAACCTTGGGGGGCTATTTTAAGCACTCACTCAAGTTGTCATGACATGAGCAGACCTCTGGGAAGACTAAGCCCCAGCATTTGGTGCAGCGGGGGAGCCCCAGCACATCCACACCCCCACTGGGTGCCACCTGGGGCGGGAGGAGGGTGAAGCGAGGGAGGCTCTGGGCATGCTCGCTCCCGGGTCTCACCTGCAGGACCCTGAGAATGAGCATCTTCTTAAACCTTGCTCCCTACACACATCACTCGCCTCACCCTGTTGCTGACACTGATTCGAACATTTACTGCACGTTCAGATGCATTAGAATATAGACCAATGTGCTCGTTATTTTACAATAGAATGAACTGTAGAGGCTCTGGGCTGTCCTGTGGTACCTCATTTAATCCGCTGTTTCTCAAATTAATTTGATCACAGAGCCCTTTTTTTTTTTCCCCCCATTTCAGAGCCCTTTCTTCACCTACACCTGTGACTTACTCTTTGGAACAGAGCAGAGGGCAGTGGATTGGGTCCAAACCCTTGGGTTCTGGAGCAGAATCTGCCTCTAGTCCCACCTGCCTGACATGACCACATTTCCTCATAAAGAAATAATACTCTTCAGAGCCTCTGCCATCCTCGGCGACGTTTCTGAGGTTTATAAATGGATTTCTCTGACCTCTCCCTCACCCTGGGAAGGCTGTGCTTGCACTTCTGTGAGCTGTGTATGGATATGCTGACAGTCCTCTGGGAGTGGCTGACCTCTGCCACCATGTCGGAGAGGAAAAACTCTAGCTGAGCGGCTGATCACTCCAGTGCTGACCCCATGAGAATCCTATCAGAACTGCTCACACTCCACCATGAAGGCTGGTGGGCTGCAGCCAAGCCCTGCCCTTGCACCCCAGGCCCCCCAGCCTACCCCATTAACCTTTCTGTCTTTTAACTGCCAGGACTCACATACGACTTTAGTAGAATGCACTCCTGTTCTTTGATACAGGCTCTTTAACATCCTCTGAAGAGCACTGTATGGGCAACCTAGTAGGCTGCAAATTTAGGAAGCAAATTACGATCACCAACCTCATTTCACCATCCTGAGTGGCCCCAAAGGAGCAGTCTTCCTGTTCAGAAGATCACAGCAATGTCCTGGGTAACGATGGTTCAGTCCACAAGCAGAAAACCAAAGGGGGCGATCTAATGTCAGGCTCTGTCTTGGCTACTGACAAGGACATTTAGGACACAGGATTGTATTTTTCCTACTAAATGACAGCAGCATTTAGCAGCAGGCACACATGAGTACACAGGTGTGTAGCGGGCCATCCATCAAATGAATTAACGCCTACGGGGAGTCTCTGGGGGAAAATTCCAAATTATGGGAATGGGAGCCTTTTCAGCTATTCGGCAAGCTGGGCTTAGAGATCAACAAGGGCAGCTATTCATTTTATTTCAAAAACACCTGTCATCTTTTGTAAAAAGAACGATATGGTAGAAAAGGTATGGACTTGAAGTTAGACAGTCCATGATTCAAATCTGATCTCACGGGGCAAGTTTCTCAACTTCTCTGCGTTTTGGTTTCCTCACTAGTAAAAGAGGAATAATAACACAAGGATGGCTGAAAGGACGTCCTATTGGTAATGATACACGCGTGCATGCTAAGTCGCTTCAGCCGTGCCCCACTCTTCGTGACCCCGTGGACTGTAGCCCGCCAGGCTCCTCTGTCCATGGGATTCTCCAGGCAAGAATACTGGAGTGGGTTGCCATGTCCCTCTCCAGGGGATCTTCCTGACCCAGGGATTGAATCCAAGTCCCTTACATCTCCTGCATTGGCAAGCGGGTTCTTGACCACTAGCGCCACCTGGCAATGATACAGTAAGAATCAAATGAGGTGACTTGTCTGAAGCATTTTAGCCAGTGCCTGGCACAGAGGAGATGAGTAGCAAGAAATTCCCTTGCTCTGCAAACTGCCTTTACACTGGGGATTATCTCACGGCCGACACCACACGGCCTGGCCTCAATTCTGCACAAGCTTGGTACGCCAGCGCCCCAGCTTTGAGAGGGTCTCAGGGACAATCCAGAGAGGCAGGAGCCATTCAAAGCTGTCTCTGGAGTGTGCAGCACAATCAGGACAGACATCAGTGCCGTGAAGCGAGTCTACCTGAACAACCCGACATCACTTAGAGCTGAGGGGTCTTATTCTCTTTGGACATGATCAGAATGCTGTTTGCTCCTTCTGTTTGCTCTCTGCCCACATTTTTGTTGGCATTTATACTGCTCATGCACAAGAATCATAAGGGCAGCTAAGACTTGCAATCATACCCAGTCTGCTCTGATCAAAGTGAGTTTTAAGTACAAGTAAGGAGATCAATGTGCAGAGATTGCAAGATCCAAGACGGTCCAGGGATTGCCACACTGGTGACCAGGCTGTGATCCTTAGAGCTTCAACAACTTAGACTGATGCTTTTTATTGATATTTCTTTTTGATTGTGCTGGGTCTTTGTTGCTGCACACGGGCTTTTCTCTAGTTGTGGAGAGCGGGAGCTACTCTTTGTTGTGGTAAAGCAAAGGCTTCTCATTGCGGTGACTTCCCTTGTTGTGGAGCACAGGTTCTAGGAGCATGGGCTCAGTAGTTGCAGCTTGTGGGCTCTAGAGTGCAGGATCAGCAGCTGTGGCCCAGCAGCTTAGCTGCTCTGCAGCATGTGGAATTTTCTAGAACCAGGCATTGAACCTGTGTCCCCTGCACTGGCAGGGGGATTCTTATCAACTGTACCACCAGGGAAGTCCCTACCTGAATGCTTTGATTTCTGTTAAAATACAGGTGTCCTTGGGAAAGCCAGCTTATAACTTGCCAGTCAGGAGACACCCCGTGGGACAGAAGGATCCGAGAGTGGTTTTAGAGAGGACTACAGGGAGACAAGAGTGGGGCCTTGAGCCCCTTAGGGGCTAGAGGAGTCACCAGTGAGGGAAGGCAGGGAAGGGACACAAGAGGAACGGCATCAAGGAAGAGGGTGGTGATGCCACAGATCAAGTCTGCTGCACAGACACACCCGGCACCAGGCTCAATGAAGCTAATTCCTGCATTAACCTTGGCGACAGTGACAGACCTCAGTTCCTCATCCTTTCCATTCCTCTCTCTTCAGGACTGTAGCTGCAGGTGACTTCTGGTTAGGCAGAGACAGCTCAATGTTTTCACTTGTTTGGTCCTCCACGTATCATCTCAGAGATGCCTCTGTAGGCCAACACCTCAGCCCAGGAGGCCAGGCTCCTTCCTGCCAGATCAGAAGTCCCTGCTCCTTTAAATGTTGTTGTTGTTTAGTCGCCAAATCGTCTGTGACTCTTTTGTGACTTCATGGTCTTTAGCCCTCCAGGCTTCACTGTCCATGAGATTTCACAGGCAAGAACACTGGAGTGGGTTGCCACTTCCTTCTCCAGGGGACCTTCCCAACCCAGGGATCGAACCCGCGTCTCCTGCATTGGCAGGTGGACAGGTGGATTCATTACCCCTGAGATTCTAGGGAAGCCCACTGAGAAAATATTTTTCGGCAAAAACCATTTCTGGCCAATTTGGTTAAATACTGCCATGGCCAAGGGACCCTTTGATTTATACATAAACAGACACTGGAGACCTAAGAAGTGAGACAGGATAAAGCCAGAGCAATGACTCGGTCCAGCAATGGCCTCAGTCCAGCTCCTGGCTGAGCTGAGGAGTGAGGCTGGTTTCCGACAAGACTGGATCTGAGTCGCTGCTGCTACCTTCTCTCCACACGGGGCTTTCCCCCTGCAGCCCCTGGCCCCAGACAGGCCACACACACCCTGCAGTGTTCAGGGGTTGGTGCCGAGGAGTGATCTTTTCTTGAAGGACATCTTGAGAGAGGAGTCTGTGTTTATGAAGGTGAATTCCAAGCTCATCCAAAGGCCACCTGAGGCACTAATGTGGGTTCTACAAGTTCCATGTGTAGCTGAGCACGTTTCCAGTTGGTGGACTGCCCTAAACATTCTCAGCTGCTGACAGACGAAAGCTGGCCTCGTCGGCTGCACACATTCTTCAGTTTGCACACATACTCTTATAAGGAAGTGGGGCTTAGCAGGCACTCACTCGCGCACAGCCGGGGAGACTGCGACGGTGCTCACAAGGATGTCCTGACTCAAACACAGAGGTGGCTCCAGTGCCTCATTTTGTGATTTTACTGTTACCAGTCTCGCTGAAACCTTGGCAGAGCAGAGTCAAAAGAAAGGTGTGCCTTGAGACAGCCCTGAAAATCCACCTTTAAAGGAACAACTCTGCTTCTGATTTGCCAAGGAACAAGGGTGTCAAACGGGCTTCCCTGGTGGCTCATCAGTAAAGAACCTGCCTGCAATGCAGGAGCCACAGGTTTGATCCCTGGATCAGGAAGATCCCCTGGAGGAGGTCACGGCAACCCACTCCAGTATTCTTGCCTGGAAAAATCCCAACCACAGGGGAGCCTGCTGCGCCACAGTCCATGGGGTTGCACAGTCAGACACCACTGGAGTGACTTGGTACACATGCACAGGGTATCAGACAGGAGCCCATTACACAATTCAGCCCCTATTCCAGGTGATCAGACTTTGTCAGGAGCTGGGGTGATTTTTTGCAGTATGGCAGAGTTCCTCATCAATCAGAAGCGATGCCAGTTGTAGCAATGGAGCAGGTCCCAGAAGGGGTGTAGGGCACCCACCTGTTTTGGTTCCTGGATGATGGGAAAGTTCCAGGATAAAAGCCTGTGTAGCTGCACAGAGGGTTTGGGTCATGGCTGCTTGACAGCAGGGAAGAAAGTATTCTAATGCCATTATGAGCATGAGTCAACACCACGTCGAGGGCTGCCCTAGTGGCTCAGTGGTACAGAATCTACCTGCCAACACAGGAGACGCAGGTTCGATCTCTGATCTTGGGAGATTGTCTCTGCAGGTAGGGGGTTGCAACTATTGAGCCCATGTGCTGCAACGACTGAAGCCCGACTGCCCTAGAGCCTGTGCTCTGCAATAAGAGGAGCCGCTGCAATGAGAAGCCCGCGCAGCGCAGCTACAGAACAGCCCCCGTGCAGCGCAGCTACAGAAAAAGCCCCCGCGCACCGCAGCTGCAGAACAGCCCCC